>NC_139352.1:92899355-93471400 GCF_055883805.1 Amblyomma maculatum
AAAATTAAGGTCATTTTAACGACGCTCAAGCTGAGGACATTTCAGGGAGCCATCGTTCAGCCTATCGGAGTTGTTCACGCTGCCGTGCGGTACGCAAACAAAGAGCCCAGCGGCCTCTATCAATCACGAGAGAAAAGGGACACCCACTGCTAGGTCGACAATGACTGCAAGCCATCCGACTCGACTGGAGGCGTATTCTCGCGTTCAACACTATTTCCAGGTCAGATATTTCTGCATGTGCAAGTCAAAGCGCAATACTGAGCACGCTTCTAGACGGGTACCTGTTGGTTTAAGAACGAACTAGATACAACTGAATGAGAAAGAGCGGAATTGTTACGAAAGAAACATAGCGTGCGAAATGTCTAAACGCAAGAAGTGAGCTATTTACATTGCAACTTGCACTCGAGGCTGATATTAAGAAGTTGGAGGTAATGAGAGTAATTTCACCAGTCCCGACGAGTGTCTACATCACGCCTGTTGTATCAATAAGGTTATGCGGATTACAAGATCACCGTAAATTCGTGCTTTGAAACTGACCGGTACCCCCGCCCGAGCCGACGAGTTGTTTGCAGTGCTCGTAGGCGGCCAGGAGTTTTCTAGGATTCCCCTCAACCGACCCTATTAGCAGGTAGTAATGTCCGAGTCCGCAAGAAAATACTTGAGCCTTAGTACTCATAACTGACTTTTTTTCGTGAGCAGGCTGCCGTTAGGGGCTCCTTCGGCATATTTCGTTTTCCAAAGAATTATGAACACAATGTTTAAAAACTTGAAAGGCGTCAGCTGCTATGTGGATGATGTTCACGCCAGAGGCAGGACGTCGGACGAGCATTTTCAAACCTGGAAGTCAGGGAAGATTCAAGTAGTTGAATACATACTCGAAAAGTGTAATAGTTACTGCTGCATATTTCCTGCCAATACAACATGATAAACAAAGCTGCAGGAGTAAAAAAGATGCTCTTTAGTAATGGAATGAATACGCTTAGAGCAGTTATGTGAAACCCCCAAGAGGCATTTAGAGGCAAGACTATTTTGAATTACATAAATAAAATGGCACCTTTACAGATAGAATGGAGAAGTTTTGTATTGGGAAGGACGCCTACGGCCAATTTTGGGCCCACTGCGGCCTTTAATTGGCAGTGCCAATTGGGTCATCTGATTTTTACTGCATAGGATACGAGTATATGTTACATTAATCCGCAAACATTCTAAAAAATCCACAGTGGGTAGCTTGGTGACATGCCCGCTATTCAGCCCATCGAAGTGAGCTGCGGTTGCTCATTGGGTAATATCAGCGGGCGCATTTCGTTCGTCCCAAATGCTGTAAGAAGCACTGCTGTATGGTACCATATTATCGTAGTCACATCTTATTCTTTCATAGTTTGCAGGCTTTGTAGAGATACCAGGAAAAACCGCCATATAAGACGTAGTCTGATAGAAAAAACTGCGTAAATTTATTCTGAACCACCCTGCAAACTAATGAAACGCCCTTGGCTCCCACTGAAAATTTAACATGTTCCACAATTAATCTTAGCACATTGAATAATTGCGCGGAACGTAATATACATTGAGGAGCGCTACATGGCGGAAAACAATTTCTTTGGCAGGCTTCTCCCCAGAAAACTCCAAATAGAAATTCAGCTGATAGTTCGTTTATTGTGATTTTATTTTGTAAAAACTTCTTTTTCTTGTTTTATTAGCAGGAATTGAGTGCCGAAGCACCGGTCGTAGTTACTCTGTTTGGCAAGTCACTGCAGAACACAGCTATAGTGCTGCTCATACTTTCCTCTCTCATCCACTTACATACTGAGGCATCGCTCATCCACTTTGACGCAGCCGGCATGACCTTTTTCTCGCTGCTGTGTTTACAGAATCAGTTATTCAGTTATACGCCAGGATGCAATCAAGTGACTCGATGGAGTTTGAAGATATGATTTCCTTGCGGCATGCGCAGTCTCGCTGCCGAGTCTCTATTCTTTTTATTTAATCACATCTTGTCAGGATGCAGACTGCATGTAATATAGCCAGTACCACAGGCCACCGCAACAGTTATTATGATCATTGCATCAAACTGCTTTGTCAGTTATTGCGCGGACCTCTCTGAAATGTACATCTGCTAAATGCCAAACTCAAGCCGATCTAGGTCCAAGACGCCGACACGCAGCCGCTTACGCTTTCAATCGAAAAGTCACACACATGCGAACACAAACAGAAATCGTTCTAAAGTGCGCTTCGGTGGTAAGGACAACGGAGGCGATGGCATGTAGGCGGACAAGGCCAGAGACGCTAAGACGCCAACACCAAAGAAAAGTGAGTCCCGCAACCCAGATGAAAAGCGAATAGCTATGTTAGAACAAGAAATAAGACAGCTAAAAGCCGCTTATACTAAGCTAACACTCGAATAAACTGGAATGGCTAAGCTAACACTCGAATAAACTTGAATGGGCAAACCGAACAGTAGTAAACAAATGCTCACACCTGAGCCATCAACCGCTATCGAAACTCTCCAACTCGTTGAGATGAAGAGACAGGAAGAACGAATCGAAGAATTCCCGCCTCCTATGAAGCGTGCTTTAACACAACCGCGAACCACAAAGGACTCTATGGACACCATGAGCGAGAATATGAGGCTAATGTTGCTAATGTTGCATGTTGCGAATGAACGAGAAATTGAACATATTTAGCTCACGAGCACAGAAAAATGAAACTGTATCGAAACAATACGTAGTACCGGCAATGGCGAGGATGAGTTCACAACACATCGGACCGTAAGGCCCACTCGCTATGGTCTCACTCGAAGGGGGCCAAAAATGCCAACATGGCAGTGCCGAATAAGACACGCAGTCTCCCCGTCTGACAATGGAGGTGCAGGGGGATTGCCTCAACAAAGGCGGTTCTCCTGCAGATGGTCAAATCAGAAACCAAGAAGCCACACGTCATTATGCTACAAGAAACACTCACAACCGAAATGGCCATTACGGGATATATGGTCGAAGCCCACAGGAACGAACCAGGCAGAGCCATCGCTTTACTGATTGGAAAGAAGATCCCGTACATTGGGCATGACATTCGCCACATAGCCTGCTATCTAGAACACCTCAGGTTTGAGATCATACTGAAAGACCACCTAGGCAACAAGCAAAGCATCTTCGTCACCAATCTATACAGCAGCCCTAAGGATACGAGGCAAGGGTGTAGAGGTATTCTGGCCAAGATTGCGCACATCGCCAAAGACAGTCCGCTGATTACAGGTTGAGATTTTAACGCCATATACCACGCTTGGGGCTCCGCGTATCCCTCTAGCAAGGGAAATCGTCTTCTCACGACCGCCTCTGATGTCGACTTCACGCTGACCATAGACCCGGAGACCACAACCAGATGTGGCAGTTACTAATGTCGATACTCCACACCGGACCTTACTTTCGTCCGGGGCCTAGAGAAATGTGCCTGGCACAACGCGGACATAGACCTCGGCAGTGACTACTATATTCTCCGAATTTATGCAGAGATGCCGGGAAAGAGGCAAAGGGAGTAAAAACTTATCGATTGGGACACATTTCGTGCAATACGGGCCCAGCAATCCAACTCATCAGGAGCAACCACAAAGCACACGATAACAAGGTGGATCGAGCAGCTCAAAGCAGATATCGCAGCCTCGCGGAACGAACAATTACCACGGACATTGAGTTAGAGAGGATGGACTGTCGGCTAGCGAATCTTCTCGAAGCCCAACATTCCCTTCTAGCCAGTTGGAAGGGTAAACGTCAACCGAAGACTACGAAGGAAACGTGCCGAACTCAACAAGACCATTGAAAAATACTGCGTGGTTCTTTCCCGGCAACACTGGGACGACGTCTGCAGCTCCCTCAAAGGGCAAATACGCAGAGAAAGTGGATGGGGACTGATAAAACACCTCCTCAACGAACACGGAGCAGAGCCCAAAACAATGCAACGGATCAGACAAAGTAAATTAGTATACCGCGCAAAGGAAATCAGTACTGCCGAAGCCGTTGTGGGAGGCCTTGCCAAACGGCACTTACCGCTTAAATCTGGGCTGCCCAGTACCTCACAAAGCGAAAACTATGACGGTACCCCTAACTCAAAGCAAGATACGGACTTCACAGAAAGCGAATTCGCAATTCACTACCTCAACAGTAACTCTGCAGCAGGCACCGATGGTATTACAAATCGAGCTCTCCGTAACTTAGGACAACTCGGTCACGTTCCTAACGCAAAAAATTAATGAATCCTGGAAAACTGGCCAACTACCTGCAGAGTGGAAACAAGCCAATACGGTCCTCATCCCAAAACCGGGCAAGCCGGTGGGACTACCCAACCTTGGGCCGATCTCAATGACGTTCTGCCTAGGAACGCTAGCCGAACACGTCATCCTGAATACGTACAAGAAAAGGCGTACTTCCCTTACAATATGATCCGCTACAAGCCAGGTCTCTCAATGCGAGACGCGCTATACTACGAATCAAGAAACTTCAGTTGGATCGCCCCGTACGAGACACCAAGACGCTACTGGGACTCGAGGTGGAGCAAGCTTTTGACAACATCCAACATGAAGCCATCCTCAGAGCCATATCTGACCACAGTCTCGAAACACGCTTTTACCACTGCGTCAAGGCGTTTCTGAAGACTTGAACGGCCACTCTCCGGATAGGCGGGCGCGTCTTGCAGAGATTTAATCTGGGCGATAAAAGAACACCACACGGCTCAGTATTTTCATCATTCTTATTTAACTTGACGATGACAAAGCTTTCTCGTGCACTTGGTGAATGGGATGGATGGCTGGAATATAGGAGCGTCCCCTTTGAAACGGGGTGGTAGCAGTAGCTATCATGCTCATTTTCCTCCCGATATCTTAATTATTGATTTATGTTGGTTAACTAAACCATCATTTTATTTAAATTTTTTTGTTTCTACATTACTAACAGTATGTCACTTCTCTGCTTTTAAGCCACCAATCTTCCAATCGTTTTTTGCTAGTTTCCATTGCCGGTTTATTAACCCGGCCACTGGTATCTCTAAACCCCAGAGCTTCAGGAAGAGTTACTGCGCTTGCATCAACTTCCGGGGGGATACCATTACATTCGAGTATAATATGGTTCATTGTTTCACTGGAGTTACCACATACAGCACATGCGTCATCTTCATTGTTAAATTTCTTTTTGTAGGTGCGTGTTCTAATGTGGAGCACGCCATATACGCACACGATGTTACCAACTGCAGCACCGGTGGCAGCGATGCGGAATTGGAAGCTCGCATGAAAGAAGCCATCGCGGTTACCGAGGCCCATCTTGCCCCAATGGGACTTCGCAGCTCTTCTAGAAAATCCGAGCTACTCATCTACCACCCCCCAAGACCAGGGCGTACGTCCAACGACTGGCGCCGGCACCACACAGCATAGAGTTATACGACAGGGTTGGAAATCGAATACCTACGGTCGAAAAAATACGAATTCTAGGATTAATCATTAAGAGCAACAGATCCAACTGGGCGATGCTGGACAGCATCACGCTCAAGATAGCTAACACGATCCGGATGTTTCGGCGCATCAGGAAAAGCCTCAGGGGACTGAGCGAGGACGACATTCAAATGATCCAGCAGGACTTTTTGACGGGTTAGTTGGTACATGATCTTGATTTTTGTTTCTCTTGTTGATCTGTTGATCTTGTTTCTTCAGCGCTATAAAAATCAAGATCAAATGGTCCATGCTTCTATACTCTGTCATATCACATACGTGGCTGCAATGCTCAACTGGAAAAAGCAACATGAGAGAAGGATTGAAGTACACATACGCCGAGCTTTCAAGACAGCGTTGGGGCTCCCCGATAATGCCTCCACTGAACTACTCTTACAGCTATGAGTGCACAATACCCTTGCCGAAATCGAGGCCCAGCACACGGCACAGATTGCACGCCTATCAAGCACAAAAGCGGACAGAGAGATTCTCGTCCAGCTCGGCCCTAACACCATAGCAAAACGGGCCAACGCCCTGCAGTTACCTAAAGTCGTGCGAGAAGCAATCAAAGTGTCTCCCTTCCAAGTAAACGTACACGCGATCCACAATCAAGGAAGAAGACTCGCCCGCGCCAAAGCCCTCGTTGCGGACGCGGCAGTTTCCAGACTAGACAGCTTTCGTGGATGCAGCGTACATACCGGGAAAGCATGCCTACTCAGTAGCAGTAGTCGATGGACACGGGCGTACGCGCAACTCACTCGCACTTTACGCCAAGAAGCCAGAGGTAGCTGAACAAGCAGCGATAGCAGTAGCTCTAAAAGACTCGACCTTGACAACTGTATACAGCGACTCTATAGCAGCCACTAGAGCTTTCGCCAAGGGCGGGATAGACAAGACGACGCTACGGATCTTAGGCGGAAGTAACATCTCCGATTACTCCATCGCATAGTTCCCGGCACATATGGCCAGCTTAGGAGGCGGCCTGCGGAATCTCAACGAGATCGCACACGAGGCGGCGCGAGTACTCATCGACTGCGTCCCTTCGGTTTCCCCCGCTACTCCACATATCGAGTACAAAGATCAATTATTCACGTACAAGGAGCTTACTAAGCCCTTTTATCTAGGCAGACGAGCATTTCCTCTCCCGGATAATAAACTAACCCGAAGCCAGTCAGTCACGTTATGCTTGCTCCAAACGAAGTCATAACCCAACCCCTAGCGAATGAAGCACATCGACCCAGACTACGACGGACATGTGGCTGAGCGGTGCAGTGACCGTGTAGACTTCAACCATATGCTGCGTGGTTGTGCATCGCGAGACGTCTACGCCAAGAACAAAGAGCATTGGAACAAAGGGCTAAAATGTGCTTCACTACATGATCAGCTTCGGGCTGTTCAGGAGGCCCGCGCGGCAGGGTTGAGCTTCGGGCTCTCTGTGCCGACATGGGAGCTGCCCTCTACGCCTGGCCCCTAGCCTAGTGTCCTTCAGGACCCCTACTGCGGGAAATATGTTTTACCATAAGAAACCAAACTACATAATTAGGCATCATCATGAGGGTGCAACATCCTACCTGCTCACGGGATTGCCCGACACTGCAGTTTCAGGAGTGCATCTACTAATGAAGGTTAAAAAATCAGGACTTCCCTCTTCGAAGTCTAGTATTAGCGCCCACAATTACATCTTTCTACCTATAATTGCATTTAGTTGGCTTCTGGACCTGACTGACCTTCGCATCTATGCCACAACAAACATTTAACACGTTCAAAGCCACTAGGTTGCGATAATCATCCACGAGCTCCACCCTCATCCACACAGATGTTTGCACGCTTCATGCTGTTGCTCGAACCACACCGCGATAAATTGTGTTTGCAAAACGTTTTCAGAGATCGTGCCCACCACAATGTAGAAGCAGAAAAACCACTCTCAGGCTTTGCAATACAATCTGGCATCATAGACATAGAGAAACACCTTTAAATGCCACCAAAATCCCGCATGAAACTTGGTTGCGTAAATTTAAAGTTATCCACACCCACCGCCACTCTTTGGCCCACGGCCACATACTACAGTGGGGACATATCTCTGCGTGATCTTTTCCAAGGTGGGTAATTAGCTAAATATATTTAACACCATGAGTGTGCTGCTTTCACTGAAAGTTGTAATAGGCTGTGGGATTTAAGCCTGCGCTTGGTTCTTTAAGAATAAATAAATAAATCAATCAAATTTTATTTTCCTTTGCGCAAAGTACAAGGATGGAGCAGCCGCAAAAAGCTACTGCTACCAGCAGCTTGACGAGGCGATTGCCCCCACTCATGACAGCAGCAGAGGTATAATATGGAACAATCCACTATCAAAATAACAAAATGAGAGTTACAAATGTACTGTATTACTAGACAATATATACAGTGTCACAAAAAAAAGGAAACATAATAGGGAAAAAAATTTCACCATCAAAACAACGGGATGAAGATGATGACCCCCCCCCCCCCCCCGCCCCCAACACGAGCCCTGCTGATAACTGAAAGTTGCAGGTACACATTATTTAGTGAGCGCAGAGACACAAAAACGACATAGATCGTAATTGCCAAAAACAAGTACCATTTCTAGGTTGAGATAATTTGCTATTTATGTATACTAGGTGTCTCATGAACACTATAAAATATTTTGATGAGATGCTCTTTGTCGGACATCGTTCTCACTTTTATTTTATTTATATGGTTTACGTGACCAAGAGGAGTTAGTCACAGCTAGTTCCGCCACAAACGTTAGCCAACAGCAATAAAAATACGCCCATAAGCTTTCATTTTGCATAACTGCGAAACATAGCGCAGCGACTCGCATGTTTTTGAAGGTTACTCTACTTATTATTCTGCCGTCAGCAGAGCGACGAAATACCACCAGATTGCCTGAAACATAGTCCATGCGTTAGTTGACTCCCACTTTATGCGGCGAGCATATAAAATGGGCAGGATCTGAGACATTTGTTTGAGTTTAGTAAGAAAATTTGTCTCGCAGGGCAATTATATCAAGCTCATAAGAATACGCAGACTTTGCAGAACGATGTCACAACGTCCGATTGCAGCTTTCCACCTGCGTTCAATATGTTAGGGGTTGACGACAGGCTCCATGCAACAATCACGCAGGTGGATAGCAACAGGCTAATATCATGTTGACATAAGATGGCTCTTTGCTTGCCATGTAGACAGTGCATGCGGTACAATGACACCGGTTTGGGGCGGAGCTTCAGGGCGTCAGCTCACGGGGCTATTTGTGTGTCCCTGCTTGCACTGTGGCGGCAGTTCACAAGCGTTGACTGGTGCGGCATGCCGGATGAGCTTTCACGCATGTGTACCTTGCCTAATGCGCGAGGCGATATCCGAAAACGTGAGTGTACTTGGGCGGGCACGTTCAGCCGTTATAGTATTTTTATTGGCCACAGCAGTGTGAGCCCTGTCTCGCGAAAGCGAAGTAGGGGCAGCTTTATTGTCGTGGGCTTAATTTGCGGCTTCATGTCTGTTACTAACGCTTCTATTCACGACAACGCAGTAAACAAAACAAGTGATGCTGGAATGAAAGTTTCTCAGAATTTTCGATAAAACAACTTAGTGCGCCTTTAAAGAATTCAAATTGAAATATATATATATATATGTATATATATATATATATATATATATATATATATATATATATATATATATATATATATATATATATATATATATATATATATATATATATCATCATCATCAGCCTGATTATACCCACTGCAGGGCGAAGGCCTCTCCCATATTTCTCCACTTAACCCGGTTCTGTGCTAGCTGCATCCACTTGACCCCTGCGAGCTTCTTAATCTCATCCGCCCACCTAACTTTCTGCCGCCCCCTGCTACGCTTTCTTCCCTTGGAATTCAGTTTGTTATCCTCAGCGACCATCGGTTATCCTCTCTTCGCACTACATGTCCTGCCCGTGTCCATTTCTTCTTCTTAATTTCCACTAGAATGTCGGTAACTTGAGTTATTTCTCTGACCCACTCTGCACGCTTTCTATTTCTTAATGTTACCCCTACCATATTTCGTTCCATAGCCCTCTGGGTTGTCCTCAACTTAAGTAGAACTCTCTTGGTTAGCCTCCACGTTTCAGCCCCATAGGCGAGTACAGGCAAGATGCAACTATTTTATACTTTCCTCTTGAGTGATACCGGTAAGCTGCTAGTCATAATCTGCGAGTGCTTGCCAAATGCGCTCCATCCCAATCTTATTCTTCTTGTTATTTCCTTTTCATGGTCCGGATCGGCGGTAACTACCTGTCCTAAGTGAGACATATTCGCCTACTACTTCCAGTATTTCGCTCCCTAATGTAAACTGCTGTTCCTTCCCGAGGCTGTTGAGCATTACCTTAGTCTTCTGCATATTGATTTTCAAGCCTACCTTTCTACTTTTTCTGTCCAGGTCATCAATCATTATTTGCAGTTCATCCCCCGAGTTGCTTAGCAAGGCAATGTCATCAGCAAATCGCAGATTACTGAGGTATTCTCCATCTACCCTTATCCCTAACTGCTCCCATTCCAAGTCTCTGAATACTTCCTCTAAACAAGCTGTGAATAGTACTGGGGAGATTGTGTCTCCTTGCCTAACACCTTTCTTCATTGAAATTTTGTTACATTCTTTATGCAGAACTATGGTTGCTGTGCAGCCACTATATATATCTTCCAGCACTTTCACGTACGGCTCGTCTACCCCCTGACTTCGCAATGCCTGCATCACCGCCGAGGTTTAAACTGAGTCAAATGCTTTTCCGTAATCAATGAATGCTATGTATAAGGGCTGGTTATATTTCGAGCATTTTTCTATATCCTGATTGATGGTATGGATATGATCGATAGTGGAGTACCGTTTCCGAAACCCTGCTTGATCCTTTGCTTGATTGCAGTCTAAGGTTGTCCTGATTCTATTAGTGATTACCTTAGTAAATACCTTATATGTAAGTAAGCTGACTGGTCTGTAATTTTTAAGGTCCTTAGAGTCCCCTTTCTTGTGAATGAGGATAATGTTTGCGTTCTTCCATCGTTCTGGTACCGTCGATGACACCAGGCACTGCGTATACAGGGTGGCCAGTTTTTCTACCACGATATCCCCCCATCCTTCAGCAAATCAGTAGTTATTTGATCCTCTCCAGCTGATTTCCCCCTTTTCATAGTTTCTAGTGCTTTCTTGACCTCGTCCTTCGTCACTGGTGGAACGTCTGACTGTTTTTCCCTACCGCCAATCTCATTACGGTCCTGACTATTCTGGCTACTGTAGAGATCGGTATAGAACTCCTCGGCTACTTTGACTATCTTGTCCATATTAGTGATGACGTTGCCCGCATGGTCCCTTATCGCATACATCTGGTTTTTGCCTATGCCCGAATTCTTCTTTACCGCTTTAAGGCTTCCCCCGTTTTTTACAGCATGCTCAATTTTGTCCATGTTATACTTCCTTATATCGGCCACCTTGCGCTTATTGATTAGCTTTGATATCTCGGCCAATTCGATCTGGTCTGTTGAATTGGAAGATTTCATACTATGGTGTTTCTTAATCAAATCTTTCGTCTCCTTAGACAGCTTACCGGTATCCTCTCTATCCTACCGCCTACCTCTACCGCGCACTCAGTAATGATATTTCTGAAATTATTGTTCCTTGCCTCTAGGGGAATGTCGCCATCCTCAGTTAGAGCTGAATACCTATTCTGTAGCGAGATCCTGAACTCTTCTGCCCTCCCCCTCACCGCTAATTCGTTGATGGGTTTCTTTCTTACTAATCAATTGCGTTCCTTCTTCAGATTTAGGCTAATTCGGGACCTCACCATGCTGTGGTCACTGCATCGCACTTTCCCTATTACCTCTACATCCTGCACAATGGCGGGGGTTGAACACATTATGAAGTCGATTTCATTTTTAGTCTCTCCGTTAGGACTTTTCCATGTCCATTTCCGGTTCTTCCGTTTGCTGAAGAAGGTATTCATGATTCGTAAGTTATTGCGCTCTGCAAACTCAACTGGTAACTCCCCCCTGCTATTCCTAGAACCAATGCCATAGTCACCTGCTGCCTTGTCTCCTGCCTGTTTTTTCCCTACCTTGGCATTGAAGTCGCCCATTAGTACAGTATACTGCGTTTTTACTTTTCGCATTGCCGATTCTACATCTTCATATATATATATATATATATATATATATATATATATATATATATATATATATATTGTTACGTACTTTGTACGCGATGTTACGTACTTTGTACGCACGGGGGGTTTATTTACAGGGATCTGTACAAAGAGGACTGCGGCGAAGCGTACAAGCGTTCGTCTGCCCTTGCTCTTTCTTCTTCTTCACCGATCTACCCGACCGCTCTTTTTCATCTTCCGTCGACGTTCTACGAAGGCGCGTGACATTTCCCTCCTCGCAGACGAAGCCCGTCGAGCGAGTTACAGAGATCCTCTGGAATGAAATCGCTTGAGGCGGGCTACATGCACCACCTGCGACTGCCGTGACCGTCGACCATTCGCCGTTATGCGTGCTATGACGTAATTCAGGTCATTGATGCGTTCTAACACAACAAACGGTCCGGTGTAGTGTGAAAGCAGTTTCTGACAAAGACCACGCTTACGGAGAGGTGTCCACAACCACACATACTCACCAGGAGTATAGGAAACTTGTTGGTGTCGGGCGTCGTAGCGGTTCTCAGAACGTTCTTGTGAAGATAAAATTCGAACTCTGGCCAGCTGGCGGGCTTCTTCAGCTCTGCAGAGTGTGGTAGCAAGAGAAGGTTTGTCATGAATGAAAAATGGCAGTATGGTGTCGAGGGCACAGCGAGGCGTGCGAGCATAGAGAAGGTAGAAGGGACTGCAGCCTGTTGTCTCATGTTGCGCTGTGTTATATGCATGCGTAATGAACGGTAGAACGCCATCCCAGTCCTTATGGTCTGCGGCGACGTACATAGCCAACATGGTGGTAAGCGTCCTATTAGTTCGTTCTACCACACCGTTCGTTTGGGGATGATATGGCGTGGAGTGGCGAAAACTGCAGGCGCTGAGGCGAAGAAGTTCTTCGACAATGTCCGCTGTGAATTGGCGTCCACGGTCACTAATGATGACTGCAGGAGGGCCGTGCCGAAGAATGACGAGTCGAAGTAAGAAATTTGATACTTTAGACGCAGTAGCGGATGGTATCGCTGCTGTCTCACTGTAGCGGGTTAAATAATCAACGCACACAAGAATCCATCGGTTTTCTTTAGAGGACCGTGGAAAAGGTCCAAGAAGATCAATGCCAACTTGCTCAAACGGGGCTGTTGGAGGTGTGACTGGCTGCAGTTTTCCATGTGGGCTTGAAGTCGACAGCTTAAAGCGCTGACATTGCACACAGCTGGCTACATATCGCTTGATCGTTGAACGCATCTTCGGCCAGTAAAATCGCTGCTGTGTGCGGTGGAGTGTTCGGGCCACTCCCAGGTGACCAGACGTGGCATCATCATGCGTCATTTCTAGAACTGTGATACGTAGGCTTTCCGGAACGACAAGAAGCATACGTGCTCCCCCAGAGGCGAAATTTTTCTTGTAAAGCACTCCTTCGCGAATGCTAAATGTGTTCTTCATAGGATCGTTGGCGGAATCAAACAGTGAAGTTAATGTTTTGTCTTTGCGTTGCTCGGTTCGGAAAACTCTGAGATCGGGGAAAGTTTGTGCAATTGAAGCCAAATATTCATCGAAATTGTCTGAGTCATTATCAGTCGTTTGAAGCGGCAAACGCGAAAGACAGTCAGCATCTGAGTGTTTACGGCCGCTTTTATGCACCACAGTAAAATTAAACTCTTGTAGGCGTAAAGCCCATCGAGCGAGCCGCCCACAGGGGTCACGAAGACTCACGAGCCAGCAAAGGGAATGGTGGTCGGTCACAATCGTGAAAGCATTCCCGTACAGATAGGAACGAAAGCGCTGCACAGCGAAAACAACGGCTAGACATTCTTGCTCCGTAACCGTGTAATTTCTTTCACATTTACTCAACGAGCGGCTGGCATACGCTATCACGTGCTGATCGCGTCCATGGCGTTGTATAAGTACAGCGCCGATACCGATACCACTTGCGTCAGTGTGTACTTCAATTGGAGCTGATGGGCAGAAGTGGCGGAGGATTGGGCCCGAGGTCAAAAGAAACTTCAGATGACGGAAAGCTGAGTCACATTCGCTGGTCCAATTGAATGGTGTATCTTTATGCAGTAGACTCGTAAGTGGGTAAGCGATGTCTGCAAACCTTGGTATAAAGCGTCGAAAGTACGAGCATAGCCCCAAAAAACTCTGCAGCTCTTTTACTGACTTGGGCACGGTAAAACTTTTGACGGCTTCAATTTTCTTGGGATCTGGTCGAACACCTTCTTTGTCAACTAAGTGACCGAAGACAATTGTTTCACGATCGCCAAATAGACATTTCTTTGCATTCAGTACAAGACCAGCTTGTTCCATGCAATTAAGTACGATATCCAGACGGCTGTTGTGCTCACTAAATGTTTTGCCAAATATTACTACGTCGTCCAAATAACATAAACAAATTTGCCACTTTAGTCCACGTAGAATTGTATCCATGAACCGCTCGAATGTGGCAGGTGCATTACATAATCCAAAAGGCATAACGTTAAATTCGTAAAGTCCGTCTGGTGTTACGAATGCCGTTTTTTCTTTGTCTGCAATGTGCATGGGGATTTGCCAGTAACCGGATCTCAAGTCAATAGAAGAAAAGTAGGAAGCTGAGTGCAGACAGTCAATTGCGTCATCTATACGTGGAAGCGGGTAGACATCTTTCTTTGTGACTGAATTTAAACGGCGGTAGTCAACACAAAACCTCCATGTGCCATCTTTCTTTTTAACAGGGATAACTGGAGCTGCCCAAGGACTACAGGACTCTCGAATATTGCCGCGCTTTAGCATGTCTTGAACTTGCTCATCTATTACCTTACGTTCAGTTGCTGAGACTCGATAGGGCTTCTGACGTATTGGAGGGGCGGACCCTGTGTTGATCGTGTGATGAATACGACCGGTAGGCAGTGGCATTGAGTCATCCTTGGCAAAGTCGAACACTGTCACGTGTTTCAGTAGTAGTTCCACTAGAATACGACGCTCAGTTGTAGAAAGAGACTTACTAATCATAGCCGTAACTTGGGTCTCCATGCCTGGTCGCACCTGCTGCTCAGTGACAGAGCTGTTTACGCCGCGACGGAACCGGATATGCCTTCCTCGAAACGGGTGAGTTTCAGGCCCGAGGCAACACAGTTGGCTCTTCGGAGTGGTTCACTGTCCATAGCTGAGTGCGGCCTTTAGTCACGGGAATGACGCAACGAGGCACAAGGATACTCTTCTTAGAGCAGGTGAATCTCGTAGGTTCTACTATAGCCTCAAAAGATTCGCACTGGTTCCGAATAGAGAAAACCCGCACGAATGCTGCAGATAATGCTGGCACAATTGTGTCTTCTTCCACAGCAAGTGCTCCAAATTCAGGTGTCGAGTCATCCACAAGAACCGAAAGTAGTGAAGAATTCAAAGCAATCTCTCCCGTACCACAGTCTAAAGTTGCACCACACTCTTGCAGAAAATCAATCCCAAGAATCACGTCATGCGTAGACCGAGGCAGTACTGCAAATTCTACTCTAAAGTTGAGGCCGCCAATAACAACATCCGAAGCACACACACCAAGAGGAACTAAAGATTCACCACCGACACCACGGAATAACACTGCACGGTCACCACTGAACATTACTTTTCTACCTAAACGGTTCTTAAAACTCAAACTCATAACAGATACTGTAGCACCAGTGTCCACAAGAGCCATTGTTTTCACACCATCAACAAACATTTCCAATTTGTTCTTTAACATAAACACGGGCAGAGGTATGGACGTCATCGACTCGCCGGCGGCCTCACCTCCATCGGCCGCGCTTCCTAGTTTCCCGGAGGCGGAGGGGTAGAACGACGTCGAGGGGAAGGTGACCTGCGCGGGCGCTGGGGTGGCGGCGTTACACTACGATCAGATGCAGGAGATGAATTCCGCAAATGTGTCGAATGGTGTGAGTCCCCGGTAGGCATAGTCGGGGATCGTTGTTGTTCGGTGTGCAGCCGTCCGTGAATGTTCGCGTGGGGTCGGTAATCTTGTACAGTTGGAAAACGACGGCGGCAGTATCTAGCGATATACCCCGCAATGCCACACCTGTAGCACACAGGTTGAGGGCGCCAGCGATCAGCATACGAGTCCTCACTAACAAAGTCGCGACGTTGGTTGTAGCGAGGCTCTCGCTGCTGACGAACCACATTTTCAGAGTAGGCGGGCCTCTTTTCCATCGGCTGGTGGTCATAACGTTGAGTATAGCTGCGCTGATCGTCCATATGCGAAGCGCCGCTAGGTTGAACCCACGGAGTGGACAGGGCGGCAACATTTGCCTGCGGTGAACAACTCTGCCGCACATATCCTTCACTACAGATGGCGTCCCTAGATCTTGACAATTCCTCGCGTACAATCTCTCGTATCATATCAGCCATGGAAACTGAAGGACAGGCTTCAACACTGGCTACAGAGGTGACATTGGCCAGTCTTCCGAATTTAGGTGTAATTCGTCGCAGCTTGAGAGCCTCAAATGTTCTACAATGCTTTATAACATCAGCGGTGGTGCTCAGGTTCTCTTTGCTAATAAGAAAATTATAAACGTCTTCCGCTATTCCTTTCAGGAGGTGACCGACTTCGTCTTCTTCAAGCATAGTGGGGTTGACGAGTCTGCATAGCTTTAAGATAGCTTCGATATATGCAGTACAAGTTTCTCCGGGTACTTGTGCCCGGTGAAACAAAGTTTGTTCAGCGCGCTTCTTCTTTGCAGGTTCATCTCCAAAATTTTTCTTGATTTCGCTGGTAAAGATAGCCCATGTACAGAATGAATCCTCGTGATTATCGAACCAGTCGAAGGCAGTGGCGGCAAGGAAGAACACCACATTAGCCAGCTTAGTAGCGGCGGTCCAGTGATTGTATTTACTCACTCTTTCGTAGTGCTTGAACCACTCATCAACGTCCTCCTCAGGTTTTCCGGAAAAAGTACGCGGCTCTCGATAATGGGGCCAGTTGTTCGCCGTGGATGGTCCTGGCTGCTCGGTACTGCTGTCTTCAGCCATGTCTGATGGCATTGGTGGTAGGCCAGCAAGTCTACGGCTTCCTCGGTAGATGAAACGCTCCGTGGTCGCTACCCAAGCACCTCTCACCAAGATGTTACGTACTTTGTACGCAATGTTACGTACTTTGTACGCACGGGGGGTTTATTTACAGGGATCTGTACAAAGAGGACTGCGGCGAAGCGTACAAGCGTTCCTCTGCCCTTGCTCTTTCTTCTTCTTCACCGATCTACCCGACCGCTCTTTTTCATCTTCCGTCGACGTTCTACGAAGGCGCGTGACAATATATATATATATATTGATATATTGTAAGGTAACGCGAAGGTCGGACTTGGGGGATCAGGCTTTATTGCAGACCTGAAGCCTTGGTCGCACACTGCAGCCAAACACACTCCGCGATGACGATGGGTATCTACAAGAGGGAGCAGGATGAAGATGAAGCAGCACGTTCAGCCGTGTGGAAGATGAAGCGCCACACAGTGCTCACACTATTTCGCCCGCGCAGTTGAAGCGGCCAGCCTGGCCGTAATTAGTCCGCAGGATTGCGCCGAATAAAAGGTTTCATACGTGAAACGTGGCCAACTTTAGTGACACGGTAACGACAGTCCGGAGGAGGGTAAATAGGGGAGACGCGATAATTGACCGGGGAGGTTTTTGCAAGAACTGTGTAAGGACCAATGTAACGGTGCTGGAACTTGTCACGAAGGCCAGGAGTGCGTAATGGGGTCCAAAGTAGCACCTCCTCGCCGGGACGGAACGAAACTTGGCGATGGGTTGCATCATAGCGGCACTTGCGGTCTTCCTGGCTAGCTTCCGTGTTGACGCGAGCAAGCCGGCGAGATTTGGCCACTCGGGAAAGGAACTGGTCAGGAAAAGAGGATGAGGAACTGGCATGTGTAGAAAGAAAAGAGGCGTCAAGAAAGGTAGCTTGAGAACAGCCGTAAACTAGGAAAAACGGGGTATAACCTGTAGTCCGCTGTACAGCCGTATTGTAGGCGAACGTAACAAAAGGAAGTATTACGTCCCAGTTTCGGTCGTCCTGGTCGACGTACATGGACAACATGTCTGAAAGCGTGCGGTGGAACCGCTCAGTCAACCCATTGGTCTGCGGGTGATAGCTGGAGGTCAATTTGTGATGTGTGGTTGAGGCATCAATAGCTTCGGCTACAATCGTCGACAGAAATGACCGACCACAATCGCTGAGAAGCACGTGAGGGGCCCCATGGCGCAGTACGAGCGATTCCAAAAAAAAGGTCGCGACCTCATGTGCTCAGCCATTAGGCAGGGCAGCGGTATCAGCGTAGCGTGTTAGCTTGTCGACGGTGGTGACGATCCAGCGATTACTTCTTGCGGACAATGGAAGTGGCCCATATAAGTCTATGCCAACCACGGCAAAAGGAGTAGCAGGGCAAGGCAGCGGCTGTAGTAGGCCAGCAGGAAGAGAAGTGGGCCGTTTGCGGCGCTGACGTGGCAGACAAGAGGCGACGTATTTTGCCACACTTAAGGCGAGGCCTGGCCAGAAGAAACGGGTTTTCACACGGTGGTACGTTTTATGAAAGCCTAAGTGACCGGCCGTAGCATCATCGTGGAAAGCCGCCAGGATACGGGTGCGAAGCGCTCTCGGAATAACGGGGACCTAACGGGTGCCTTCAGAGCAATTAATATAACGGGAGAGCACGCCGTTGTCAAGTTTAAACTTTTGGACTTGCCTGCGCATCCTAGCGGTAGGAGGGCGAGAAGGTTGATTAGGGAAAGACACTAGGGATCGGCTCGCTGGTGTGAAATAATGGCGTAGCGATCTGGAGCAGCGGCAGGAGCAGCACAGGTGATGTTTGGAGCTACGGACGACAATGGGACGTCGAGGGTGCACGCAGGAAGGCGCGAAAAAGCACTAGGTGGTGATTCTGGGAGCGGGCAGCGGGAAAGAGCATCGGCATTTCGATGTTTGCGACAAGATTTGAATATGACATCGAAGTGGTATTCCTGCAAACGCAGAATCCAACGGCCCAGGCTTCCAGTAAAAATTTTGAGGGTTGATAACCAGCACAGAGTGTGGTGGTCGGTAACGATCGTGAAATGGCGGCCGTAGAGGTAGGGGCGGAATTTCTGAACTGCCCAAACGACGGCGAGGCACTCTTGCTCAGTGATGGTGTAGTTGCGTTCCGCTGGGGTTAGAGTTCGACTGACAAACGCAATTACCTTTTCCCGAGAGGCGGTATCACGTTGCAGAGGTACGGCGCCGATACCGAGGCAGCTAGCATCGGTGTGGAGATTGGTGGCAGCAGTATCGTCGAAGTGAGCGAGAACATTGTCCGAAGTGAGGGCATTCTTTAGAGTTTGGAAAGCTTTCTCGCATTCTTCGGACCAATTGAAAGTAGTACGGTCGGTAAGGAGGCGGTGGAGCGGTGCAGCAATGGTAGCGAAATTGCGAATGAAACGGCGAAAGTACGAAGACAGGCCAAGGAAACTGCGTAGTTCCTTAGTCCGCTGAGGGCGTGCAAAGTTCAAAACTGCAGCAAGCTTGTCAGGGTCGGGTCGAATGCCATCGTGGCTGACGAGGTGGCCCAGGATCTTGATTTCTTTCTTGGCGAAATTACACTTTTTTGTGTTCAGCTGGAGACCGGCGGATGCCAGGCACGTTAATACTTGATCAAGGCGGCATAAATGATCAGAAAAAGTCGCAGAGAAAATAACTATGTCGTCCAGGTAGCACAAGCATGTTTTCCACTTAAGTCCTCTAAGAACAGTGTCAATCATGCGCTCAAACGTAGCGGGGGCATTACAAAGTCCAAAAGGCATAACATTAAATTGGTAAAGCCCATTGGGAGTAGCGAATGCGGTTTTTTCTTGGTCGGCTTCGTGCATCGGTATCTGCCAGTAACCGGAACGCAAATCCAAAGTGGAGAAATATTCGGCGCCCTGAAGGCAGTCGAGGGAGTCGTCAATTCGTGGCATAGGGTAAACATCTTTGCGAGTGACTTTGTTAAGTGCGCGGTAATCAACGCAAAAACGCACGGACCCATCCTTTTTTTTTGACCAGGACAACCGGAGATGACCAGGGGCTAGCTGAGGGCCGAATAATGTCTCGTCGGAGCATATCATTCACATTATCTTCTATGATTTTACCTTCTGATAAGGAAACACGGTAAGGGCGGCGGCTAACAATAGAAGTACCTTCTGTAATAATTCGGTGCTGTGCAGAAGACGTTCGGCCCAAGGTCGGAGAAGTGACATCAAAGGAGGCTTGGTGTTTTCGAAGTAACTCCTGCAAATTTTGGCAGTGAGTCGCAGGAAGGTCAGGATTGATGGTGCCAAAGAGAACACAGAGAGAAGCATCGGAAGAAGCTGCTGGTGAGGAAGAGGGGGCGGTAAGGGTGGTGAGGGACACCGGGTGAATGTCCAGGGCACAAGGAAAACATGTCCCTTTCGTCAGCACAATGGGCTCTGGGGAAGTGTTCAAAGCAGCGACAAGCGCTGTGCCATGCTCAACCGAACAAGACTTTGTGGTAGCGCGATTCCACGGGTCAGATGGCGATCAGAAGGCACGATTAGCACATCTCCGTTATCAGTGTCGGTAGAAGTAAGCGCAACAAGTTGTTCGCATCCAGGGGCAACACTGAGTTAGTAGCGGCAAGCAGGCGATGACGGGGCTCGGGATGTTCAGATATGCAATAAAGCCTGATCCCCCAAGTCCGACCTTCGCGTTACCTTACACGTGGTGGAGGTGTGCCTTGAATTCCCCGCTGCTTCGTTACCTGCACCCACCTGGAGCTTCGTTCTGGCCGCCGTTTGACCCCGACCACCATCGTCATGACTCAAGAGGGCCACTCCGCTACTTCGGCTTCTACCAACTCGACTCCAGCTCCCCTTGCCACTTGGACTGTCAGCAGCCGTCAGCGCGACCCGCAGATGTTCGCCGGTCTCCGCGGCGACGACGCTGATGACTGGCTCGACAGCTACGACCGGGGCAGTGCTTTCCACCGGTGGGACGATTCTCTTAAACTTAATAATGTGTCCTTTTATTTGACGGATGTGGCCAAAACGTGGTTCCTAAATCATGAATCGACGATTCCGGACTGGGCTACCTTTAAACAAAAGTTACGGCAGATTTTCTGCGCTCCTACTGTTCGCACGGAGTCCGCCAAGAAGAAGCTAGAAGCCCAACTTCAGCGGTGCAATGAGACCTATACCTCTTATATAGAAGATGTACTTGCACTTTGTCGGCGCATAAATGACACCATGCCAGAGGCCGAGCGGGTTCGGCACGTCCTTAAAGGTATTGGGCCACTCGCCTACAACGCCCTGGCCGTGCAGAACCCTACCACAATCCACGCCATCATATCGACTTGTCAACGCCTTGACGAACTGCAGTCAATACGCCTGCAGCCTAATCCCACTGCATTTGGTTTCACTGCCGGCGATGACCTCCGCGCGCTTATTCGCGAATTAATTCGTGAAGAGCTCTCGGCTCAAGGTAATTTGTACCGCCCTGCATCTGAGCCACATCCTTCAAGTGCCGGCCTGTGTAGCTTTGTCAAAGAAGAGCTGGCCTCAATGACCTATTCCCCCCCAACATCAGTCGCTCCTACCATCTGTCAGGTGCCAACGTACGCCCAGGTTACGTCCTTGCCGCATGCAGTTGGAGTGCCTAAGCCACCGGCGCCTTTTTTTTGCTTTTTTTTTCTGGAATAGGCTCTCAACGGCAGCAGGGATTATTTAGTGTGAAAAAACATTTTAATTTCATAGGTAATGAACTAATATTCTTGAGTTTACTTTCTAATGCTACATGATGGCAGAAATTCTGAAATTCGTTTCTGTCAGCTGCTTTTGTGGGTTCTGTTAGCTCCCAGCGGACTTCGATCGCTACCCGTAAGAAATGCTACGTGCGGACTAGGCACAGTGCCCAGCTTCTGAAAAGGACCTTTAGAAGATTGCCTATTCTTGTATTAGCTCCATCGTCGGTTCTGGCCCGTCTATCCAGCAGGTCAGTGGCATTGGCCGAGTGTGCGATTGAAATGAAACATTTGTCTTACACTAGATTTCTTCATTTTTGTTTTGGATTTAAAGGTGTGAGCATGAGTAAGAGGTAGGCATTTAAATAAAATCTTATTGCCAAAAGGAAAAATTAAAAAAGAGTGAAAAAATAATTGGGACGGGTTCAGCAAGATAACCGGACTGTGAGGCCAGGGGGCGGGGGGGTAGGGGCTGTCATTTGGCACGTACTGATCGCTGCTGGGATTCATTCAGTCAAAAAAGTTTGAGAACACCCGCATCTAGGCATTCAGTTCTAGTAGAGAGTTCCGAGCCGCGATAATGTGAGCACATTATCGGCCTTTCCTGGTTACAAAGAATATGATATCAGGAAAGCCTGTGAATGCACCGAAAGAAAACCGGCTTGGTGGGTAAATGCTTACTTTTCAGATGGGTCTCCCGTTGTAAAAAGCACCAGTGAGTTGTCCGTTGCTGTGTAGTTTCTGCCTCAAATTATGAGTTAACCGTTTTTAGATTGCAGTCAAGTATGCAGTCTCAGGTAGGACAGAATGTGGGGCCCCAGTAGGTCCGGTGTAGGCGAGTGGTGCTGGGACAACAATCACAAAACCTGCATAGGTCCCCGATGTGGCAAAAGTGGGCAAGCCCCATTTGGGATATCCCCTGTTCTTGCTGCATGGGTCCCATAGCGCTTTTGCTAGGGCTGATGTAGAGCACATTCCTGCATTCAGACCACAAGGGTCCCTTGTCGGATATTTGAGGACAATCCAACCTAAACGTTATTATTTATGAGAAACCCCTCATTGATTCGAAATGAGGCTGCCCACATTAAATCTCTTTGGGACCTACATCGGCCGTAGTGCAGCAAAAAAACGGGCATGCCCACATGCTGCCCCACGCGGACCCTCGTAGGTTACGTGAGGGCTGGAGGAATATGAATAAGAGCTGAATATGGGCAAGCCCTCGTGAACCCAAAGTGAGGCAGCTTTAGCTCCAACGCTTTAGGTCCCACATCGGCTGGTATAAGGCTGGAAGGCGGGAGGGCCCACATGATACCAAAATCGGTCTCTTGTGGGTAATTTGAAGGTGCGTGCTACAGCAAGTGGGCTCTGGCTAGGTTGAAAAACAACACCCAGCCCGATTGGGGCTGCCCACGTAAAACAGCTGCAGGTCCCGTACTGGCCCTAATAGGTCTAGAAAGTGGGTGGACCCTAATGCTACCAAAATCGGTCTCTTGTGGGGAATTTGAAGGCACGTGCAATAAGCAACTGGGCTCTGGGTTTAAAAACAACACCAAGCCCAATTGGAGCTGCCCACAAAAAACCACTTTAGGTCCCACATTTGCCTTGCTGGGGATAGAAACTAGAGCTTTCGTATGTTCGTCAGATTTGATACGAATGATCGCGGACGCAACATAAATACGGGCTCTTGCTGGAAGAATTAGCCATGGGACAGATGGGGCTGCTAAATTAATTCCGCTGTGGGTCTTATATTTGTCGTTGCGATGCTCAAGAAACCGGCGTTTCCGCACAGTATTGTGCTAGCATTCTTTCCATCCTCTATTTATACTGGAATTTGCCCTGAGTTACTAATATAGATGGTTTGTATAACAGGTTTGGCATTTTTAGTCGTTTAGAAATATTACACTGCTTTAGTTTTCGCGTTCATGCAAATTGCGCTAAAAATGCTGAACCATACAGATTGCTAACTGATGCTCCTTATGTGGAAGCTGTGGACAGCCTGCAACTCTTACCATAATATTGTCACGTAGTGGTGACGAGGTCGACGACACAATTGAAGGGTCGATTATTGCACTAAAGAAACTCTTTATTTGGGCTGACTAAGCAACTCGGCGGCGACGATAGCAACAAACGCGCTCGTCGGTCGTCGGAAAAAGAATGCCCGTCACACTCGTCAACGCTCAATTTAAAGGCTGCACAGAACAATCTAGATAACGTCGCAAACAGCTACCAGCACGGGCTGGAAGACTGTGGAAAGACACCCGAGTGGCCGGAACCTTCGAGACAGATCTCGGTGCATCTTGCGCTACAACGAAACTGATAAAGGTGTGACTCGCGACATCGAGCAATAAGAAACAAAGAATACAGAACTGATACGCGATCCGGAATCAGAGTGATAAGCCTGTATGCCGGCGGCTGTTAAAAAACAACAAATACTGTTTGAAGGTTTCGCGGCATTACTTCCCCCTTAAAAAAAAAACATCGCCTCGATGTTCCAAAACAAAGAAACTTGAACATAAACACTGCAAAGTTTAAACACCACGGATTCTTTAACGCGCGTAATATGGCTTCAGTCGTACAACATGTACAATTTCTGGGCGTGCGCGTCGCCTTTGTGATGCTGACGTTCCGTCGGGAATGACTTCATAGTCCAGTGGTCCGACGCGGCGAAGGATTTTGTATGGCCCAAAGTATCGACGCAACAACTTTTAACTTAATCCGCGACGGCGAATTGGTGTCCAAACCCACACTTGGTCTCCTGGATTGTACTCTGCGTGGCGTCGTCGTAAATTGTATCGTCGTCTGTCGGTGCGCTGTTGGTCTTTAATACGCAGCCGTGCGAGTCGTCGGGCTTCCTCCGCACGCCGCAGGTAGGCGGCGACGTCAAGGTTGTCGTCGCTGGTTACGTGCGGCAGCATTGCGTCGAGCGTCGTCGTGGGCTCCCTGCCGTACAAAAGCTTAAACGGGGTCGCTCTGGTCGTCTCCTGGACTGCCGTGTTATACGCGAAGATCACGTACGGCAAGATGGTGTCCCAGGACTTGTGTTCAGCGTCGACGTACATAGCGATCATGTCCGCGATCGTTTTGTTCAGGCGCTCCGTGAGGCCATTGGTCTGGGGATGGTACGCAGTTGTTTGTCGATGGCTTGTGTGACTGTATTCCAGGATGGCTTGCGTCAACTCTACCGTAAACGCCGTTCCCCTGTCCGTGATGAGCACTTCTGGGGCGCCGTGTCGCAAGAGAATTTGTTCGACAAAAAATTTGGCGACTTCTGCCGAGGTACCATTTGGTAGTGCTCTTGCTTCCGCGTAACGGGTAAGGTAGTCAGTGGCCACGATGATCCACTTGTTACCCATAGACGAAGATGGAAAGGGGCCGAGGAGATCCATCCCAATTTGCTGAAAGGGCAGGATTGGGGGCGGAATCGGGTTTAGTAGTCCTGCTGGTCTGATCGCTGGCGTCTTGCGTCGTTGGCACTCACGACACGTCTTCACGTAGTGGGCAACTTCGGCAGGAAGTCGCGGCCAGTAATACTTCTTTTGGATTCGACGCAACGTGCGCGCAAATCCGAGGTGGCCTGCTGTGGGCTCATCGTGCAACGCCTGCAGAATTTCTTGCCGAAGGGTTTTAGGCACTACGAGAAGCTGCGCGGTCTTGTTGGGTGCGAAGTTCTTCACGAGGAGGCCATTGCTTAACGTGAAGGATGATAAATGTCGCCTGAACACACCAGGAGGGGAAGCGGTCTTTCCTTCCAAGTAATCGGCTAGCGCTTTCAGCTCAGGGTCTGATCGCTGTTGTTCTGCGAAACTGCTGGCGCTTACCGGTCCCAAAAAGGCGTCGTCGTCATCGTCCTTCGGGGGAGCATCGACCGGAGCGCGGGATAAGCAGTCTGCATCGGAAAGCTTTCGGCCCGACTTATAGACTACAGTCGTGTCAAATTCTTGAAGTCGTAGGGTCCATCTGGCAAGGCGGCCGGAAGGATCTTTCAAATTAGCCAGCCAGCAGAGCGCGTGATGGTCGCTTACCACCTTGAATGGTCGGCCTTATAGGTATGGACGAAACTTAGAAGTGGCCCAGATGATTGCAAGGCACTCCTTCTCGGTCGTCGAGTAATTGACTTCGGCTTTTGTGAGTGACCTGCTAGCGTAGGCGACTGTCCGGCACTCTTCTGGACGAGAACGGCTCCTAGGCCCACACTGCTCGCGTCGGTGTGAATTTCGGTCTCGGCGTTTTCATCAAAGTGGCCAAGTACGGGAGGGCATTGCAGGCGCCGCTTGAGTTCGTCGAAGGCTTCTCCTTGCGGGGCTTCCCATTTAAAAGGTACGTCAGCCTTTGTAAGCTGCGTCAACGGTTCGGCGATCCGCGAAAAGTTTCTGACAAATCGTCGATAATAAGCGCACAGCCCAAGGAATCGGCGCACAGCTTTCTTGTCGGCAGGCGGTGGGAATTGTGCGATTGCAGCTGTTTTCTCCGGGTCTGGGCGAATACCGTCCTTGCTAACGATGTGACCTAGGAACCGGAGTTCTTCGTAGGCGAAGTGACACTTCTCTGCTTTTAGCGTTAGTCCCGAGGACTTGATGGCTTCCAACACTGTCTGTAGTCGTTTTAGGTGATCTTCAAAGTTTGACGAGAAGACAACAACGTCATCCAAATATACCAAATTTGCCACTTCAACCCTGCCAGGACTGTGTCCATTACTTGTTGAAACGTGGCTGGTGCGGAGCAGAGGCCAAATGGCATCACCTTGAACTCATAAAGGCCGTCCGGTGTGATGAATGCGGTCTTCTCGCGATCTCTTTCGTCGACCTCAATTTGCCAATATCCGCTCTTCAGGTCCATCGATGAGAAGTACCTTGCATTGCAGAGTCGGTCGAGAGTGTCGTCGATGCGGGGAAGCGGGTAGACATCCTTCTTCGTTATGCTATTCAAGCGGCGGTAATCAACGCAGAAGCGAAGTGTGCTGTCTTTCTTCTTGACCAAAACGACTGGTGCCGCCCAGGGGCTGTTCGATGGCTGGATTACGTCATCACGTAGCATTTCCTCAACTTGATCGCGAATGGCCTGCCGTTCTCGCGGCGATACACGATAAGGGCTTTGGCGCAGAGGTCGGGCGTGTTCGTCCGTTATAATGCGGTGCTTGGCCAGTGGTGTTTGTCATACCTTCGATGATGACGAGAAGCACTCCCCGTAGCTGACGAGAAGCACTCCCCGTAGCTTTGAAGAAGACTGAGAATCAGGTCTTTCCTGCTGTGGGTCAATGCCGGGTTGATGTCAAATTTTGGCTGACGGAATTGGTCCGGTCCGTCTTCCAGCGTTTGGTCGTGGAGGGCGAATACATCTTTGAGGTCGGCTAATTCGTCGAGAAAAACGATCGTCGTGCCCTTGTTGAGATGCCGGTATTCTTCGGTGAAGTTTGTTACCAGCACCTTAGCTTGACCTCTCCGGAATTTCGCGATGCCTATTGCGATGCCGACACCTCGTTCTAAGAGCAATTGGATATTTCCTTCGACGATGCCTTCAGCGGTTTCGATGTTTGCGCTACCTACGCAGACTGCGATGCTTGATCGGGGCGGGACGGTCAATTCTTCATCGAGGACGTTTAGAGCGATGTGTCGCATCGACGTCGTCGTAGCAGGAATGGCTTTGTCTGCAGAGAGCTTGATGAGCTTGGATCGCAGGTCGATGATAGCCCTATGTTCATTTAGGAAGTCTATACCTAAAATCACGTCGCGAGAGTACTGCTGCAAGACCACAAAGCTGGTGGGGTAAGTACGCCCATTTACGGTTACTCTTGCAGTGCATCGTCCCGATGGAGTAATCAGGTTGCCACCTGCGGTGCGAATCAGCGGGCCCTCCCAAGCGGTGGTAACTTTTCTGAGCTGAGAGGCTAACGGTCCACTAATGACTGAATAGTCAGCTCCGGTGTCTACTAGGGCAGTGACTCTGCGACCGTCGATATCAACTTCAAGGTCACTTGTTCGCGTCCTCGCATTGGGCCTTAATGTCCGATCTCGGCTCCGTCGTTTCTTCAGGTGATGGCCGGGGCATACCGTTGTTACTTCGTTGGGCGGCGGTGTCTGCTTGCAGTCTGGTCGTGTTGTCGTCGATGACGTCGTGTGGAGCGGCAGTGAAATGGCTGCGTCGTCGTTAGTGGTCGTCGGCGGCGGAGGATGTTCGTCTTTTCGCCGTTGAGCAACCTCACCTCCAAAGGGTGCTCTGTTTAGTTTCCCCTGCGCGGGCTTGGGGTCCTTCCGCGCATACTCTCATCATAGGTACGGCCTGGCGACACAAAGCGGGCCCTGTACGGCGATGGAGATCTGAACCGACGGCTTGATGGCGCAATCTCACCGCTACGCAGGTAGTTGTCAATTTCTTGTAGTCGTTCACCTGGGCGTGGTCGTGGAGCGTCGACTGCAAATCCTCGGAGACCGATTCGTTGGTACGGGCAGTGGCGCAGAATGTGGCCGGCCTCACCGCAGTGGAAGCATAATGGCCGGTTGTTTGCAGTCCTCCAGTCGTCGCACTTCCTGGGGTTTGGGGGTCGTTGGTAGGCTTGGCGGGCGGGGGCCCAGGGGCGGTTTTCAGGAACAGGACGGTAGCGGCGAGGGCTGGGAAAGTCATCACGTCGGGGCGAGGGCGATGTAATGCACCAGCGTAGTTCATCGCTGTTGCTTCTTGTGCTTGAACAGTCGCAGCCGTCGCTTCAGGAACGCCCAGCGCCTGCTGAATTTCTTCACGGACGACGTCAGCGAGCGTCGCCACCTGGGGTTGTTGCGATGATGGCAGCATTCGGCGGAGCTCCTCTCGCACGATCTCCCGGATTAGGTCCCGAAGGTTCTCTCCGCTTGCAGATGTGCTGGGGTAGTGGCATGAGTAGTTTGGTTGAAGTGGTCGCTCGTAGTGGCGCATCCGGGTATCCAACGTCTTCTCGATGGTCGATGCTTCACTCTCAAATTCTTCCACAGTTTTCGGCGGGTTCCGGACAAGCCCCGCGAAAAGCGACTCTTTAATGCCTCGCATTAAGAATTTCACTCTGTCATTTTCGGTCATGTTAGGGTCGGCGCGGCAAAACAGGCGTTTCATCTCCTCTACGTAGGCCAGGACGTGCTCGTTTCGTAGTTGAGTTCTTGATTGGAGGAGGGCCTGAGCTCTTTCTTTTCTGACAGAACTTGTAAAGGCCATCAAGAACTGTCCTTTGAATATCTCCCAATCCTTGAAAGAAGTCTCGTGATTTTCAAACCAAACTCGGGCATGTCCTTGAAGAACAAAGTAGACTTGCCTAAGTTTCGCGGCGTCATTCCAGCCGTTGAAATCTGCCACACGGTCGAAAAGGTCCATCCAATCTCCCGCATCTTCATCCAGTAGTCCATGGAAGCAGGGGGGCTCCCGGGGTTGGAAGAAAATAACTGGTGCTGTAGGCTGGGCCATTGTCAGCGTCGATGCCTTCCGCGATCGAATGGGGTCAGGCAGCAGACCGTGTTCGGGTTGTAGGCCTTGAAGTCGGCGGCTGGCTCGGTGACCTGTAGGCTGGTCTTCCAGGGCGACAGGAACACGGCTTGGGTCTTCCTTTGGAGGATCAAAGGCAGCACCTCCACCAGATGTCACGTAGTGGTGACGAGGTCGACGACACAATTGAAGGGTCGATGATTGCACTAAAGAAACTCTTTATTTGGGCTGACTCGCGCCCGCAAAAGAACTAAGCAACTCGGCGGCGGCGGTAGCAACAAACGCGCTCGTCGGTCGTCGGACAAAGAATGCCCGTCACACTCGTCAACGCTCAATTTAAAGGGTGCACAGAACAATCTAGATAACGTCGCAAACAGCTACCAGCACGGGCTGGAACATTGTGGAAAGACACCCGAGTGGCCGGAACCTTCGAGACAGATCTCGGTGCATCTTGCGCTACAACGAAACTGATAAAGGTGTGACTCGCGACATCGAGCAATAAGAAACAAAGAATACAGAACTGATACGCGATCCGGAATCAGAGTGATAAGCCTGTATGCCGGCGGCTGTTAAAAAACAACAAATACTGTTTGAAGGTTTCGCGGCAATATTACTGTTCAGAACACACATCTCCACAGCCTGAACAAGATGGACATGAATTCATTCAGTCTAGATTAATGTTATGTATTGTGAAATTTAGTATTGTGGCTGTTTAGAAAGGGCAGACATGTGTAAAATATTTGCTTATTATTTGCATAAATATTCATTGGGAGAATTGGACAAGGGCTTCCCATAAATATCTGCGTCGGACCCCTTTGAGAAAAATTTCGGCAAGCCTAAGTGCGGCTTGCGCTGTAGAAACCGCATCGGTCCCATGCCATTATCTGAGTGGCTGGCCGACCAGGGCTTCCCATCAATTATCTGTGTCGGACCTCTTTGAGAATAATGTGCGCAAGTCCTAGCGCGGCTTGCGCTATAGACCCCGCTTCGGTCTTATGCCTATTTGAGGGACTGACCGACTAGGTTTCCCATAACTTATCTGCGTCGGACCCCTATGAGAATAATTTGGGCAAGCCCAAGTGCGTCTTGTTCTATAAAACCTCAGGGTCCTATGTCATTATCTGAGGGGCTGACTAAAACAAGAAACTAAATGTTCATTCAGAGTGGCTGTCCAATTCTGTCCAAAGTTGTACCATCGGGGGAAGGTGGCGGGATGTGCACTTTTGGCAATGCAGGAAAACTATGGGCAGCCCCGCAAGGGCTGCCTGCATGAGTCCAAAGTGGGGCCCATCAGGGCTTTGTCGACAGCCCTCTTCAGGCCTACGGCGGCCCCCATTGCAGCACCCACATTGGGCCCACCGGCTTTGTCCTCCATTGCCTACATCGTACCCACCGGGTCCTCCCTTCATAGCCATATTCGTGCTACCTGGGGTGCTCCTTAGCGCACATACCCATCAGCTGTTCTCTTCTTGAAAAGGATCCCATCGCCTCGGCAACTGTGCTCTTATTTTTCTATTCCTAGGAAACGCATGGCGCCTTGCAGAGGACCTGATATGCTACGAAATTCTTGAAACAAATATATCCTAAGCATGCAGGAAGAGTGCCAGTGCAACTCTGTTACAGACACTGGGTACCTTTATTTAGAATATCCTTCACAAAAGGCACAGCCGAGCCCCACTAAACGGGAGCAGTCGTAAACAAAAACAGCCGCGTACGCTTGAGCTCTGCGCTTGGCTGGGTGATTTCCATTTAAAGTACAGACATAGGTACAGACACAGGGAAAATGTCTTACAGTCTGTTTACTAGCTATCAGTGAGTGTGTTGAAAAAAAATTATTTCCACCTCACCGTTTAATCTATTCACCTGAAGTGTATTACAAGCGAGCGTGATTTTCTCCGCTGCTAGGATGTTTCATAGCAAAGCTAAAATAAAATTATTTGTGTATTACTAAAATACAGAACTGCACAAAAGGGACGGGACAGGACAGTGCAGAACTCTATTAGATTTTATTTGGGTATCATGTTGCCCGTAACATGTAAGTGAATACAAAGCGACAAAATATGTCTTGTATTGCATAATAGGATTTATCCAGGGCGTACAAATATCCGAAAGTGCGCTTAAATGATGCCAATAAAACAAATTTGGAATAAGACAGGCTTTGAACAAGCTATATTTTTATTTTGTCTGAGGATGCGGCTGTACATGAGCGATCATGCCCCTGACATAACTTTAGGAGCCGCCTTGTGACAAAGGCTAACTTCTTGAACATGTGCTGCTGAACTGGAGTAAATTTCATGCCAGACAAGCTCTAAATGTGCTACCAGTGATCAAATTTTAGTCCAATCTTCGAGAGTGCAATTGGTCAGCCTTCAAGCATGATTCGTTCAGAAGGGCAGTACAGTAACTATGTGCTTGTTCCTTCTCCTGAAGTATGTGAATGCACGAGTGCGCCAGCAAAAATCTGCTTATGGTCAAGCATGACATCGGGTCCTGCCAGCGCATGACGTCTGTTGCTTCGCTCATTCAACAGTCCAAAAACAGTCTCTTGTCTTTAGTGGTCGTGTGTGTTTGCGCTCTTTCAAAGTTTCCCGAGCAACTACGCGCCATTGATCTTCAGTTGATTTGTTGCATTCCACCTGAGAACTTGACAGTATTAAGCCAAGCAGCAAATTCTCACAGTCCTTGAAAGTTTTGGGGGGTTTTTGCAACAGAAAAGGTTACTTTCTGGAGCACAGAATGGAGGAAATCCTGCGTTTGTTCTGCACATATCTGGAATTGAGCTTAATAAATGCTCAGAAATCTCAGTCGAAATATGACATCTGCTGATGACGCCCTGCTACTGTGACTGGGGTGCCCAATTCGAAGTATGTGTGCTGTTGTGCCATGTTATAATATTCCTTTCTATTGCTGTTTGGTGCTGGGCAGTCATTGCCAGCAATGTGATTGTTGGTTTTCGAGTGTAGGTGTGTAATGAAGTGCACAAATGGCCTAAAGATCCGGCAGTTTAAATTTTACCCTGTGGCCTGCAATGGGTCTTGGCAAAAAACGCCGCTGTCACTGAGCTTCTGGCGAGTTTGATATCCTCAGCTTCATTTTTTTTTCAGAAAGCGCCTGCTTTCCTATGCTTCAGGGCATCATAAAATGATTTTATTCATACTAGAAGCTGATATAGCATTCACTTCTCCACGACTTCAAATTCCGCATTGTTTCTTACCAACCAATTGAGTTAGTTCTTAGAGTATATTTTCTGCCGTGGTAGAGCTTTTGCTGAACATACAGTAAAACGTCGTTAATTCAGTCATTAGGACCTAGAAAAATGTTTCAATTAACGAGGTTTTCAAACTACTCGACCACTGCTAAAATCTCGCCCCCGCAAATATATTTATTTCGAGAACATGCTGGGCATACCGGCCTCCCTCCTTCTCATCCTTCTATCATCAGCCATCAATAAAAGCACTTGATTGCCCGCAATCAAGGCCCCGCTTTTAGCATCATTCGCACGGAATGGTGTTTGCTTCGCCTTCAAATAAACTTGTGGCAATGGGCAGCACTCATCCCAGTCTCGGTATGATGAAGCCAATCTACTAAAAACCAGTCTTGCACAACCGGACGGGCTGAGCAAGCTGTTGCAGCACTTCTGTCAAGGCCGCTGGCACCCTGCCCAGACCGACCTCTCCCCCAAGCGCGCCCACTGCAAGGAGCTAGTGTCAAAAGATAAGCATATCGAAATGTTATGACTGTGCAGCGACTTGACGCGTTACCAGAAATGCACTGTCGACTGCAAGTATTGAATTATTTTTTTTTAAATTCGCATCAGCAAAAGTGCAGGGTGGGTTCATATGCGAGTGGGTCTATTGTACGAGTAAATAAGTAACTACGGTAATTGAGATGCCCACTAAGACTTTACGTCACGGCACACCTATAAAAGAAATGGCAAATGTCGATGTTGCGTGCCGTTCCTCCGTAAAAGGCAAGGAGCAAGAGTCGTTTCGTTGCAGGACATTCACTGCTGCTGCTACGAGTGGGAGGTTCTTTAATGCCAGCGCTTCCATTGTATGTTGCCTCGACCACAGCCGGGGTGGAGAGGAGAGTGGCTAAGAGTATGCGTACCGCTGCCTCCAGCCCAGCCGTGTCTTGACAAAGCACCGACAGTACCCACTGCAACGTTGCAGTGAAGCACGGTTCAGTTCTGCAGTGGGGTGCTTCGGCGGCCGGCAATGAATACCACAAAGAGGTTTTCTTTCCTGGGAGCTCTGGGGTTTGGTGATACGGCTCGGCAAGTTTTAGCATTACTTTTCAGCGCCACTTCATGGCTCTTCATTGGTTTGCGGCGAAAATGCGATTGAGAACTCCACTAAAGTACCGAAAACCTTCGAATTAATAGGGCCGCTGCAGGCCGCGGCTTCAAATTGTATGCCTAAGTTTTCATTTGAAATTACAGAAACCGAAATTCTTCGAATATCTAAGGTTTCGAATTAAGTAAGTATGAATTATTGAGGATATACTGTAAATTTTCTTTTCAATGTCGAACTCCATACGTTTACGAATTTTGATAAGTGGTTGCTGGAACATCAGGATTCAGGCAGGTTCCTTTCTGCGCTATCTTGCATTCCCCAACGTAGCCATAAGTCACTTAGCAGTTTCGGAATGTACAGATGTTTAATGCATCTTTGTACATGTTCTTCCAACTTTAGTATGAACAAGCATGATGTCTTCAGAGTGCCATTGTCTCCGATTTGGCAATGTATTGAAGCAGTCACCAATTTTCAGGTCGCTTTAAGCCCACGCCGCTTTGCTTCGACATGCGACGGCCTCGCACGGAATGGCGCATCGAAGGAACCATGCTTTTTTGCAGTATGCGAAAGACCCCGTACAATGTGCCAACACCTTCGCTGTTACTACCGTCAGAATGTGCCATTCCGCTTGGAACTATGATTCCAGTATCCTCTCTGTTGTGTCATTCGGAGCCTTTCCCTGCTCTCTTTGTCGTACTTTCCCACAGGCTCTTTATCGCTCTTGTTCAATGGTTTCTTATTTGTATTGGAAGCCGACTTCTGTTTTACTAGCCGCCCTTTCATAGTTGTCTTGCAGCCGTTGACTGCAAATGCTTGAAGGCCACTCACTGACATTAGTGGGGATGGCTGTGGGAAGATCGATATCCTTTTCCGGGCAATGCTTTCGTCCAGCCGTATTTTTCCTCTTCCGCTGCCTGGGCTGCTTACACACACATACACGCATGGCAGTCTTCCTGCACGCAGTCAGGATGGTGTAATTGCGCGCACAGAACCAAATATGTATGCAGTATCTTTCCCAGATGGGTGACAAATGTAATATGACAGTCTGTTTTTTTTTTCGGATGCTGAAAGCTTTAGTCAATATAAAGTTTCGAACATTCCTTGTTTACAGCACTGCTCGCAATAAATATTCATAGGTATCTTGTGTTCATGTGCCCGAGTTTCTGCTTTCCATGTTTTCTTAACCAACCCAGTGAGCTAAATTTCCCGCCCTTGCATAAACCTATGTGAATTTCGATAGAAGTGTGACAAATGAAGGGACACTTACAATTTGTTTATTCATAGAGTGATAGCTTTATGATTAATATTTATGCCTGATTTGGTGGCAGTGTCAGCTAGAAGAAAGCTGTAAGGTATGTGTTGTTCAATTACAAAGCTATATAGACAAAGCTAAGTTTTACCATCTTTTGAACGCGCAATCTAGCCTCTTACGTGTAGGGCAGCAGACATGGAAGAAATTAATTTGTGTACTTTAATGTCAAATTTTGTATCTAAAATTTCATTTAATGACAGCATCATTCTGTATGAGGCGTACTGCATTTAGGAGACGTTTTATGGAACGAAGCTTTTAAGAAAAAGTATATCGTCTTAGGAAAGCGGGTTACCCGCCTGAAGTTCTCACTTCTCTGTCTATAAACCAGAAAAACCGCCACAAATCCCGAAAAATTGCAATTCTGATCGGCAAGCAGAAAAAAGAAGGTTGTTGTCATGCCATATCTTCATCAGGTGTCGCACAACATAAGAAAAATTGGAAACTGGGCGCGTGTTGACATTGTCTTTTCAGCGCAAAAAAACTTGCTAGCGTGTGCAAGAAGGTAAATGGAGAGAAGCGCGAACTGCACACATATTCTGTTAGCCACGGGAATAATTATTATACGCCAGGAACTCGTAATATCTTGCCTTCCCTTCTCTTGTGGGAAAAAGTGCATCGGTGAAACTGGCCGCTGTCTTGATCAGACTGAAAGAGCATTGCGATGTCACTCGTGTGGTTACTACTAGCCATGTAGCCGAACATTGCAGGTACTGAAAACGAAACGGAAATGACTGCAATACTTGCGAGCCTATGCACTTTGTTTGCTCAGTTATCGGGAAAACCGTGATGCTCTAACGAGGGAAATAACAGAGGCTCATATTGACACATGCCATTCATAGACGACGAAGATTTGAACGGGCGATTCGGAAAAGACGACGAAGCAATACGGTGCTGCGCTTTTGTGCTGCCTTGACTGGCTGTTAGTGTTCTTCGGTGCCAGAGTGCCAGAGCGCCTTCTCTGTAACGTTACGTTACAAATCGGGTGGAGGTGCTGGGTATCGATCCAGTCCTGCATAATCAACCTGTCAATACGGAGCTTACCCCCGTACATCAACGCCTCGGCCGCCGCCTACGTGGAGAGCCCCCTGAATTCGGACCCCTTCCGGCCGCTACCAGGACGACGCACCCTCAGACGGCCGTAGAACCTGCTGCAATGACATCTGAGAGCAGGCTTCCCACCAACATTCTGTGTCATCAGCCGCGAACACCCCCCTCTTTTCATGGCGACGTGTTCGAGGACGCCGAGGACTGGCTTGAGAACTACGAGCGAGTTGCTCGTTACAACGGGTGGACTGATGAGCGTAAGCACCACGTGTACTTCGCTCTTGAAGGGTCTGCACGGACATGGTTTGAAAACCATGAGGCTTCCTTCCCATCCTAGGCAGCCTTCTGTCGTGATTTCAAAGCCACGTTTCCTAGCGCCGACCGCCGGGAGCGAGCAGAAGCTGCGCTACACTCGCGCATTCAGCGCCAGAACGAAAGCGTGCGTATGTTCTTTGAGGACATGACACGCCTTTTCAACCGTGCAGACCCACAATGCCAGAAGATAACAAGCTGCGTCACCTGATGCGGGGCGTTAAACAAGAACTTTTCTCGGGACTGGTGCTCAGTCCCCCACGCACTGTGGCGGAGTTTCTCAGCGAGGCAGCGACCATGGAGACAACACTGCAACATCGAGCCCGTCAGTACAACCGTGACGTGAACATCATTAGGTCCGACGCACCCCCTGTACATGTCGGCAGTGACATGAACTCACTACGCAATCTCATCCGTTCTGCTGTGCGGGAGGAACTGCAAGCGCTCCGGATGCCTTGCAACACAGCATCTTTTCCTTCATTGGCTGAAGTCGTCCGGGACGAGGCGCGTATGGCAGCTCAGCAAGTTGCTGACGTTGTTCCCCAGAAGCGCGTTCCTCACCAGACGTTTGACGCGAGGCCCACCTACGCGTCCGTCCTGAGTAAGGCTCCCCCGCCAGACCATAGTATCAACGCCGCAGCTCCAGCAATGGAGCCGCAGGGTCCCCGCATGGAGCACCTCGCATGGAGCCGCATGCAGCCTCGCTACTCCCCTCCGCTAATCTACCAGCCACCCCGTAAAAGTCAAGTATGGCAGCCCCGGGATCGTCGGCCCCTGTGCTATCATTGCGGTGAAGCCAGTCACTTTTACTGGGCGTGCCCGTACCACCGCGTCAACATGCGGGGTTTCGCCTCGGAGGGCCTCTACCCTCGGAATGCAGAACGGCCTACTGAGATTGCAAGCGACCTTGCAGCGCGACAGCGCGACAGTACCCCGTCACATCCGGTTACCAAGAGCGTCGGTCTACGTCCCCGACGAGCAACCGTTCGACAAGTCCCCACTCTTCCCGACGCCGCTCTCCCAGCCCTGGCCGGGAAAACTAATACCAGCGGCCTTCGGAGGCAGGGTCGCTGAGTCGGGAAATGTGAAGATCCTCCGTCATCGTCAGGCCGACCCGACGAGATTTCACTTGTGTCAGGTAGCGACAGCATCCGGCATACTACCTCCGATTTGTGTGTAACGATTGATGGAGTGGATGTCACCGCGTTACTCGACACCGGTGCCGATTATTCTGTAATGAGCCGTGGTCCCGCCCAAGAATTGAAGAAAGTTTTGACAAATTGGTCCGGCCCGAAAATTCGTACGGCGGGAAGTCACTTGATTGAACCTGCAGGCAGGTGCACAGCGCGGGTCGGCATCCGTGGTTTTGTGTATGTCGGAGAATTTATCGTGCTTCCTGAGTGTTCGAAAGACTTGATCCTTGGTCTAGACTTCCTGCAGACCAACGGCGCTGTCATTGACCTGAAAGAAGCACGTGTTTCCTTTTCGACGAAACGAGCCGTGGCGCGCATTGAAAGCGAAGACCCGGGTCTGAACGTTTTGCGTATAGTCGACGATGACGTGAGGGTTCCGGCACGTTCTAGTGTGCTGGTTCTTGTAAAGCATGATTTGTTCCACGATTACGAGGGCATCGCGGATGGGCACCTTCCGCTACTACTCGAGAAGGAATTAGCCGTTGCTCGAGGACTCGTGCAACTCCCGAACAGTTGTGCTACTGTCCTCCTGACAAATTTTGCTAAGGAGATGCGGCATCTCGCCAAGGACACGGCTGTTACCGTCCTTCACGATGCTACTGCCTTACCTCATTTATGCACCGCCGGAACGAACCCTAAAGAAGAGGCCGCACCTTGTCATGCTCTGCAAACCGTTAAAATTAGCCCCGACTTGAGGCCCGATCAAAGGAATCTTCTCTCGGCTCTTCTGAGCGATTTCGCAGACTGCTTCGCCACAGGCTCGAAGGTCGGTCGTACTCCTGTCGCCAAGCACCGCATCATCACCGATGAGACCACGTTACCGGTATGCCAGCGCCCGTACAGGGTTTCTCCTAAGGAACGTGACGTCATTAAAACGCAAGTAGATGAAATGCTTGCGGACGACGTGATCCAGCCTTCGACGAGCCCATGGGCATCGCCAGTGGTCCTTGTCAAAAAGAAAGATGGCACCTTGAGATTCTGTGTCGATTACCGGAAGTTAAATAACGTTACCAAAAAGGACGTCTATCCGCTGCCCAGGATTGATGATGCCCTCGACCGACTACGCGATGCCAGGTACTTCTCCTCATTTGACCTCAAAAGCGGATACTGGAAAATCGAAGTGGATCAGAGAGACAGAGAGAAGACTGCATTTGTGACGCCCGACGGCCTATACGAGTTTAAGGTGCTTCCGTTTGGTCTTTGCTCTGTACCGGCCACGTTCCAACGTATGATGGACACGGTTTTATCAGGTCTCAAGTGGCAGTCGTGTTTGGTGTACTTAGATGATGTTGTTATTTTCTCGCCTACTTTTGAGCAACACTTGGACAGGTTGCGCATCGTACTTCAAGCCCTCAAAGGCGCGCAACTAACGATCAAGCCTGAGAAATGCCACTTTGCTTTCAAAGACCTACGCTTCCTCGGCCATGTTGTCAGTGCACAGGGCGTTCTCCCTGATCCCGAGAAGACTACCGCAGTGTCAAATTTTCCACGTCCCACCGACAAAAAGGCACTTCGACGATTTCTAGGTCTTTGTTCGTACTATCGACGCTTCGTCCAAGATTTTTCTAAGATAGCTGAACCACTGATAGCACTAACCAGAGATGACATACGCTTCCTGTGGGGAGACGATCAAGAGCAAGCCTTCCAGGAGCTTAGAAGCCGCCTACACAAACCCCCAATACTCGCCCATTTCGATGAAGACACCGCAACAGACGTACATACTGATGCCAACAACGTTGGCCTCGGCGCGGTACTCTTTCAGTGGCAAGGCGGAGTAGAACGGGTTATCGCCTACGCGAGCCGAACTCTCACGATCAGAGGCGAACTATTCGACAACGGAGAAGGAGTGCCTTGCGGTAATCTGGGCCATCAGCAAGTTTCGACCATATTTCTACGGACGACCCTTCCGTATTGTCATCGACCATCATTCCTTGTGCTGGCTGGCAAGCCTTAAAGACCCGTCTGGACGCTTACCTCGTTGGAGCCTCCGTCTTCAAGAGTATGACGTTACTGTTATCTATAAGTCGGGACATAAACACCAAGATGCGGATTGCTTGTCACGCGCGCCATTGGACTCCACCGCAGTAGAAAACGCTGACGAGTTTCCCTTTATTGGGGCCATTACTCAATCCCATATGGCTGATTTTCAACGCAAGGACCCGGAGCTGGCGCCGCTCATCGATTATCTGGAAGGACGCGGTGGTAGAGTACCGCTTGTTTTTCGTCGTGGTTTGCAGTCATACGCTTTACGAAGTGGAGTCCTCTACAAGCGCAATTTTGAAAGATCAAGAGAGACATTTCTACTCGTAGTACCTACGCACCTACGGCCTGACATCTTGAGCGCTTGTCACGACGAACCGTCAGCCGGCCACTTGGGAGTTAGTCGTACGCTTGCAAGAATTCGGGAGAAATACTATTGGCCGAAATTATTACCTTCAGTCCGATCCTACGTTAAAACCTGCCGCGACTGTCAATGCCGAAAGACTCCACCCGTGAAACCAGCTGGATTTCTTCAGCCGATCGCTCCACCGCAAACTCCATTCCAACAAGTGGGAATGGATCTTCTTGGTCCTTTCCCGAAGTCAACTAATGGAAAGCGTTGGATTGTTGTCGCGACAGACTACTTGACCCGATATGCTGAAACCGCGTCGCTCACAGATGGAACTGCCACCGAAGTAGCAGAGTTTTTTGTCCACGACATCGTGTTGCGTCATGGCGCTCCGGCTGTTATCATTACCGACCGCGGGGCAGCTTTTACGGCCCGCCTGACTAAGGCTGTACTGAACCTTACACATACTAGCCATAGACGGGCCACGGCATACCACCCGCAAACTAATGGCTTGGTGGAACGGCTGAACAGAACTCTGGCCGACATGCTGTCTATGTACGTGGATATAGAGCATAAGACCTGGGATCAAATCCTCCCATATGCCACGTTCGCATATAATACGGCACTTCAGGAGACGACGCGGCTCACACCCTTCGAGCTTGTTTTCGGCCGTCGAGTGACCACTCCACTGGATACAATGCTGCCCGTATACACCGACGACGAAGATGAGCTTGACCTGGACATTTCTAGTTTCACTCAGCGTGCGGAAGAAGCGCGGCAGCTGGCAAGACAGCGCATATACCTACAACAGCAACTAGACGCTGACCGTTACAACAACGGACGGCGCTTCGCTGCCTACGAGCCTGGAGACTATGTCTGGAATTGGACGCCCGTTCGTCATCGTGGGCTCTCTGAAAAATTGCTGCGTCGGTACTTCGGCCCATACCGTGTCCTCCGCCGCCTCAGCGACGTTACTTATGAAGTTGAATCCGCGACCCAAGATCCCTCAAGCCGCAGACGACGCAAGTTCACTGATGTTGTGCACGTCGTCCGGATAAAACCCTACCACGATCGCCCCGCTGACTAACCTTGAGACTGATAGTGCCCCGTTTTGTGTTGTGGTATCCCATACCAACCTAGCATACTATCTGTCAGCTCATCGCATCAAGCAGCATTTGCAGCATCGAGGCGATGCTGCCAAGAAGGGGGGCAATGACACATGCCATTCATAGACGACGGAGATTTGAACGGGCGATTCGGAAAAGACGACGAAGCAATACGGTGCTGCGCTTTTGTGCTGCCTTGACTGGCTGTTGGTGTTCTTCGGTGCCAGAGTGCCAGAGCGCCTTCTCTGTAACGTTACGTTACAATATGATGGCAAGCTTGTAGGATGACTGCATTAGCGCACCATCAGTGGTATTATCCCCAAAAGAGATCAAGTACCTCGAGTATAAAATTGGACACGTGTTGCTGACTATTGACCTTTTCAGTGTATGTTTTTTGGTTTTTGTATACGTTGCTTCCTGATTACAAGCATGTATAAAATGCTGGTTTCCTAATAAATTTAGTTGACAGTCAGCGCTGTTGTGTCGTATCATCTACTTGTTTGTGTTGTCAAGTGCGCTGTTATTATGAATGCATTTTGAAAAAGGGCGTATATTTGTGCTGTAAAGAATCGCGTCATCCCTATCGTCTGCCATATATTGATGGCCTTGCGCTGAATTACAATGTTAAAATTGACTTTTAGACTGATTTGCATTGTTGTCGGCAAGAACTAAAGGAAATACATTGCAGTATTATGGCGTGCATGACATATTATTCAACGGGCGCATTCATGTGACGTTTAAAGTTGCTAGAATAATCTTTCTTTTTAGCACAGAATGATGCTGTGCAAACAACGCTGCATATTATCTGTGAATCCATGCATGCTGCTGCTTTTTGGCCTGTGTGACGGCATTGTAGGGACTGAAGGCATTTGGTTTTTGCAGGTTGGTTATGAAATACGCTAGTAGTCTGCTAAAGTAAAACCATTGATGGCAGCCAGCCTCAGAAATATTTACTCAACTGGAGTGTCACATAAAATTTGGGTGGGCAACCTTCATTCGTGCGGGGTGATCCCTCAGGACCTGCTTGAGGTCCGTTTGAGGTGGCACAGAGGGGTGTCATGTTGGCTAATTATGGGCTTCCCTCATTTCCATAGGCAGCCCCCGCAAGCACACCGAAGCTCCCCTTCAGATGGACATGGGGGTGTTACGTCGGCTTAAGGCAGGCACACCTTTTATTGCGAAAGCAATACTACTTTCGCTTTTCAGCCCTTCGCGTAGCGAGGCCGTAGCTACCATTGACCTTTAGCGTGACCTTTGGTGCGCCGCCAAGCATAGCTGCGCAAAAACAGGGGCCCAATTCGCACCGTCAACTCGCGAGGCGGTAGCTGCCAACCGCGGCCTAACTCCCGCTCCTTCCCCGAGAGGCGCTACAGCCGGAGTGACGTCGTCCCATTTGTCGCAAGAACAGGGGTCCCAACTAGCGCCGTCGGCTCGCGAGGCGGTAGCTACCAGCCGCGGCCTAACTCCCGCTCCCTCCGTGAGGGAGCGCTACAGCAGGAGCGACGTCATCCCTGAGACTGTTGTGAAACCGTTCAGAACGACGTTTGGGGCGCCGGTTTGGGTACGCCCTTACACACCGAGAGTTAAGCCCAACGTTGATCTACGGCCGGGCGTAGCTGCATTTGTGCCACATGCTCCTAAAGCTAAGAAGAATTAAGGGGTTGCGGCTGCAGCTACCGCCCGGGGTGCAACGTTCGATACTATAGGAGGTGGCCTAGCGGCAGGTGGAACCAACGCAGTCTTCAGGGATGCTTTCATTTCTGCTGGCGTAAAGAATGCCGTTGCGGACGGTGCCGGAGTGGCAGTTGTCCTATTCTGGCTTAACCTCACCCAAAACCAAGTATATCGTTGCAACCACGGCACTCCTTGTCTCACCATTAGTTTTACATGGAATAACCAGGTAGCACCCCGCAATAAACAATAGTTGAACCATATGCCGTGGCCAGAGTGAATCACTGCATAACCATAACCATAACCACAAGCACCACAACCAGCTACACCACCAGCTGAACCTAGGCGTAGCCATAGCAATTGCTTTCGCAATTACCAGGCTTAACCAAGCTACGCAACTGCCAATTGCTTAGACAGGCGCACCCTATCATCCCCCTTTGGGTCCACTTTAAGCGGCCCTCTACTTTCTCTATAATGTACCATGGCAGTTCAGAGAGGGCACCATTCATTGACTTTACTGGGGCAGCCCCAGTGGTTCCGTGACTATTCGCCATGGGAAGCCCAAAGGGCAGCCTATATCCGTCGCCACCAATGCAGAGTTGCAAATACTGCAAACTTCCCACATCCGGCCCACTTGGCAAGCCCATTCTCTGCCCACAAAGGCCCGAAATTCAGAGCCCCGTTTGTGCTGTTAGGAGAGGGCTTAGTCTAGAGCATTTATTTTGCAGCAGGCTATATCGTGCTTCATGTTCCTTCAGGATCGAAAGGACGCAAACTAAAGTACAGTTATTCAATTACGGTTGGGTCGTCTACTGCCAGAACTTGATTGCTCATCTGAAACCACGAATGGTGCAGTGAGAGGCTAGCCGCCAGAGGCGCCACTCCATTGCAGGATGTTGCATGAGTAGTTCTCCATGAACTACCTCAGTAATGTACCGGAATGAGTGCCGTTATACCATCCGCCACGCTGCGGAGGCCCAGGAGACATCCTAAAGAGCATTGAACGAATGCCAATCTTACCGTCAGTAAAACCATTTTTTTCTCAGTCAAAACGTCGATGCATGACAAAAGCCTTTTTGTCTCTTGGTCGACTAACTTTATCATTTGTATGAAGCTTACTAACTACTCTAGAACACGCGTTTTAAAATTTTTGTGAGCGATTTTTTGTATATCTTTCAAAGAAAAACAAGGAAAGCGTTTCTGTTACAACCGTATGTCATTATGGTCATACCTGTTCAAACTGGAGACATTCTTTTGATGCTATTATGATGCTGGGCCTCCACAGTTTGTTGAAAACGAGGATTCAGTACAACAACGCAGATATCGAAGCGCGATCTGTATGTGAGCACTTCAATGAAAGCGTCATATGGTTCAGAGAAGAGCATTGAGTATTCCTGATCAGCAATATAGATTGCAATGCTGGATTAAATGGCGCTTTTGAAAACATTTAAACCTGTCACGTCAGTAGCTGTGTTGCTGACGGGTTTTGACATTACGTTTTCTCAGTTCAGTTCAGTTCAGTCGTTCAGTCGTGTCCGACTCTTCGTGACCCTATGGACCATATCACGCCACGCTTTCCGGTCTCTCACTATCTTCCTAACATCACATACCTTAATCTGCAGCGCCTCGAGGATGCCATCTAACCATCGCGTTCGCAGCCTACCCCTTCTCCGGTGACTCTCAACCTTTCCCAACATCAAATCTTTCTCCAGCAACACTCTCTTCTCATCGGGTGACCAAAGTAGCTGAGCTGTAACTTTAGAATTTGTCCCCCCAATGAGCAGTCAGAATTTATGGTCGACAATATTGACTGACTTGATCTTCTGGCAGTCCAAGAAACTCTCGAGAGTCTCTGCCAACACCACAATTCAAAAGCGTCAGTTCTTCGGCGGTCAGTCTTCTTCATAGTCCAACTCTCGCATCCACACATAACAGCTGGAAAGACAATAGCATGAGTTATACGGATCTTGATTGTCAGACTAATGTATCTGCTCTTTACTAGGCGGTCAAGGCTAGCCATGGCTCTCTTTACCAGAAGCAGGCGTCTCCTAATTTCATGGCTGCAGTCTCCTTCCGGGTAATCTTGGAGCCCAAGAAGAGAAAATCTATCACAGCTTCCATTTTTTGTCCCTTGGCGCTCCAGGACTTGATAGGGCAAGACGCCATGATCATTGTGTTTTTATTGTTCAGTTTAAGCCCAAACTTCTCACTTTCTTCTTGTACGCGCATCAGAAGTCTCTTAGTTCCACTTCACTTTCTGCCATTGAAGTGGTATCATCCGCATATCTAAGGTTGTTGATACGTCTTCCAGCAATATTCACTACAGCTGAAGACTGCTCCAGACCGGCCTTCATCCTGCTGCACTAAGCATATAAGTTAAATAGGCAGGGCGACAGTATGCAGCCTTGTCTCACTCCTTTCTCAGTCGGAAATCAATCAGTAAGACCACGCCCAGCTCTGACTGTGGCCTCTTGCCCTTCATACAGGTTCCTGAGGAGACAGATGAGGTGAATTAGAACTCACATCTCTTGGAGAGCTTGCCACAATCTACTGTGATCTACGCAGTCAAACGCTTATGCATAATCAATAAAGCAGAAGTAGATGGGTTTCTGAAATTCTCTTGCATTTTCCATGATCCAGCGAAGGTGGGCAATCTGGTCTCTAGTTCTTCTGCCCTTGCGAAACCCAGCTTGCGCGTCCGGAAGCTCCCGATCCACATACTGCTGCAGCCTACCTTGGAGGATTTTCAAGATCTGCCAACATATTCCAAAGTTGATAGTTCTTCGTGTTCCTTCAAACGCTCGGCGTGGGATCGAAGGGATGAAGGTTCTACACACGGTGGGGAAAGGGTTTATTTATTTATTTTAATTATTAATCTGGCACTAGACAACGCATGCTATCACATGCGTTTTACGATCCTGGGCATGGCGAAGTTAGTTAAAGCGCTCGGCTAGGGATGCAAAGTATGGGAGTTGTATTCCTGGTGCTGACAGGATTCTTATGTTTTGGTAACGTCATTAGAATGTCATTTGATTGAGAAATATCGTGTGACCGTACGAACAACCTCCGACGTTATGAGCAATTAAAGTATTTTGCCTTAAAAGTGCAAACATGCGAACGACAGTGCCTCGAGTCAGCACAATTCGTGGGCCAAAAATCCAGGACCCTCCCCCACAAGCAAAACCCAACCGGCCATTATCGTACAGAGAGGCAAGACCGAATGCTAGAAAGCAACCTTTCCTTTCGCCACGTATTACTTTTACGTATTACTCGACATGTCTCTTAGCTATTTCAAAGCTACGGTTGTAAATTCCAGTTTGGGGTTGAAGGTTCTAAACATTCTTCCCGTTATTCTCAGCGCCACTCTTAGGCAATAAGTGGCCCTCCAATTGTCCCGAGCTCTCCCTGTCGGTGGTCTTAACTTTGTATCATAGTTACATTTATTTACTTTTGCACTTCCCTAACTTTCCAATTATGTTTGTGAGATAAAATATATTGTATCATACCAGGCTTTTATATCCCTCCGTTGTTTCGATGCGGAACATACGCGTGCCTTTGCAAATAAAACGGCCCCTTGAGTTCAGGGCGGGGTTCTTTTCACAGCCTAGTTTCTGAAAAGGAGGAAATTACATATGAAGAGAAGAAAACTATACATGAAAACTCAAAAAGAGAATTTATTCGATACATACATACATACATACATACATACATACATACATACATACATACATACATACATACATACATACATACATACATACATACATACATACATACATACATACATACATACATACATACATACATACATACATACATACATACATACATACATACATACATACATACATACATACATACATACATACATACATACATACATACAGAAACGCACATTACTCGCACAACAAAGCGCTATACAAACACTATAGGTTACATATGCATATTAAACTAAAAATAACATGATTCCCCAGAAAGCGGAAAACACAGAAAGAGAATTAATTAGGTAAATACATACATACAAGAACGCACATTACTCACAAAACGAAGCACTATATAAAACACTATAGGTTACATATGCATAATAAACTAAATATAAGATGATTCCCCAGACAGGGGAAAACGGCATAAACGAGGAGAGTTCTAATAAAGGACGACAGGCATCTCAAGTCTGCTGGCTCGTACAACATAGAGGCGCGTGTGCCAGCGCCGCAGAAACCGCGTCTCGCCGTCAGTTTCTAACTGTCTAGACATATACTTCCAAAAGGCGGGGTACATTGCTCGGGCGGGAGTTCGGCGCGCCTCAGGGAGGCACCTGCGATGCCACAACACAAACAGAACCACACTGAACACAAGGGGTTCTAAAGAGTTGCGCCGGCGCCTGACGCCAGGGTTCATGCGTACGTTAAACATCCTATATGCGAGCCGCCACATTGTTCTCGGAACTACACATTCGAAAAAAACATGCGCGAGGCTCTCGGGGGAACCGCAGTTGGCACACTGGTCATTGGGTACAACACCCCATCTGACAAGGCGCTGTCTCGTGGGGAGGACGCCCCAGCGCCGAAGCCAGTCAAATTCTCGCCCTTCATTTGGCAGCCGACAAGCTGCCCACGCTCGCCATTTGCGTACATTGGTCTCTCGTTGCTCGTCAGCTGAAAGCCTGCGAACGGCTACTAATTCGCTGATGCGTATGGCTGGTAGGTCGCCTACATTACCCTCTGAGAGGTCTGCATCTAGAATCGACTTTATCTTGGTAACCTCCCGGTAAAAAGGCAGAGGTCTGTCTGCGTGTGGACCGCGGTATTGTTAAATCAATCAATCAATCAATCAATCAAAGTGATCTTTATTTGTATGCAATGAAATACATCTACGTGTGCTTACACGTAAATGAATACGTGTGCTTACACGGCGCGTCGTGTAAGCACACGACGCGCCGTGCTTATCCAGTACAGGATGAGCGAGCGACCAGGGTAAGACTCGTCAGCTAATAGTCTCTCTACCAGCCTTAACGCGAGTACTCGGGCCACTTTCGGGATGCGCGGAAGGCCAAGGTCTCCCCTGCTCCTCGGAAGGTGTATGATGTGACGGGCGACTAGCGCTGTCCTGCCATCCCAAACAAGTCCCTATAAGGGACGCGAGCCTGTTCACCACCCGGTGCCGGATTGTCGCGATACGCGCCACATAAAAGGTGAAAGCGCACGCTCGTGTCTTAACTGACGACACTAACTTTTTAGCATCGAGCTCGAGGTTGAAACGCGCTGCGTCACAAAGGGCGTGCGTGGCTCGCGAGAGAACTACGTCCCATGTCCGGGGGGAGACTCCGCTTGGCTCAAACAGCACGCCAAGTACACGCACTGCGCCCACAAACGGTACAGCGGCGGCTAAAGAGCCCCTGAACAGACCGAAGCGTATAGCGTTACTTTTCTTCGGGTTGAGCTGCGCTCCTGATACAGCTGCATATTCTGAAAAGATGTTCAAAAACAAACAATGAAGCTGTCATTGTCACGCACGAAGAGTGAAATGTCGTCCGCGTATGCAGATATGACGACAGTCTCCAGTTCTACTGATGGAAAACCTCGAATACACCTGTCCGCGGCGACCCTACGCAGCAGCGGGTCGAGCGAAAGTATGAAGAGTACCGGCGAGAGCGGACACCCCTGAAGCACTCCCCGCGTAATCAGAAAGCTACCGGTAAATTGGCCATTCAGTACTAGTTCACTGCTAAGATCTGTGAAGAGGCCGCGTAGGAGCTGAACAAATTCGTCAGGAAAACCAAATGAGCGGAGCACGGCGAACAAGTAACCATATTCTACGCAGTCGATGGCCTTTGCCTGGTCCAAGGAAACAAAAGCTCCAATGATCCGTTTGGCACAGCCGTATTCGAAGACGTCTCTCGTCAGTGTCAGCGAAGCGAACACCGATCGTACAGGTACCGAACAGGACTGGACTGGTATGGGCTAACCAAGTCCTGAAGGTAGATCCTACGGACTAGCAATGTGGCTACAAGTTTATATTCTGTGTTAAGGAGGGTAATCGGTCGCCACGATGAGGGACTCGACGGCGTCATGCCCTCCTTCGGTATTAGAACGATACGGCCGACACTGAACAAGGGTGGTTTGGTGCCGCTCTCGAGGAAAAAATTTACGAGCTTAGGTAAAGAAGGACCGAGGATGTCAAAAAAGTAGAATAAAAACCAGTTACAACAATGTCACATATAATTAAAAGACGTTTATTTTATATTCTTCACATTTATTTAGTGCGTTCTAGCAATACATTTCGACCCCTTTCACAAAACAAAGTAAGGTGAAGGAAACATACATAAAGTGAACGAAAACTCAGCCTAGAGCCAATAAATACATGCACAGATATTAGGCGTTGAAAATACTCTCAAGCAATACATACACTCTTAATTGAGATTACACTCCGTTTTCAGCCTATTGGATGCCCGTCGAAGTGGTGCAGTGCCCGACTACTCTGCCGGGACGCCCGGGTTTGATGCGATCGCCGGGGGCTGCGTTTCTAAGGAGGCGAAATGTATTATATAATTCATTCATAGGTAAGGAAAGACGCAGTATCTGTCACTCTTAGTTTGTGGACACCTTAACCGCGCCTTGCGAGCTTGCGAGAAAGGAAGGAGCTGAGAGTGAAAATTAAAAGAGAAAAGAGGAGCCGTAGCGGAGGGCTACTGAGTAATTTCAGCCACGTGGGGATATTTAACGTGTACGGATATAAATGGAGGTGAAACGAAGCGTGATTCTTATGCGACGCGAAATCAGTGCGCGTTAGAGATCCCCAGGTGGCCGAAATTACTCGATTGTCATCTAATATGGTAGCCCCTTCTCCCACAGTCCTCCTTTGACTTTTAACGCTGTCATGTGTCCACAAAGTAACCATGACAGATACATCACCTCTCTTTTCCTGTGGAGTGAGTATTATATATTATCTTCGTTGAAAGTAGCCATCAAGCAATGTCGAATAATAACGTGCGATTTTTAGATAGCGAAATCAGGCTAAAAATAAACAGTAGAAAAGTTACAAACTTATTTTTGTAAATAATATGCTCCTAAAGGAATACAATCCCTAATTATTGTTTTCAGAGGATGAAATCGCGTTACATATATCAACAGGGCAAAAATTCAAATTCGCTTTAGCAAACAGATGTGTTTAAAGGCACACAATACCATGTTGGTAGGGGAAAATTGGCTGCCGTTCAGCATCGGTTAAACCATAAGCGGCGGCGGCCATCTGTGCTTCTCGTTACTAATGCCTTCAAGCATATTCGCGGCGACGTTTCTCAAAATGCCCCTCACGTTGTTTTGGCGTTCCTGTCACTATTTTGTCTTTAGACCATCGCAAATTTCAGCTCGCAACGCATAGTCTTCCGAATCGCCAGACGCAATCAACCGATAGTCGAGCATGGCTGCTGAGTTGCTCTTTCCCCAAACTCATGGCGCGGCTCTGTCAGAGGCGCATGACATGCCTCTATCTATAGTCGAGATTCATGTCAATGATTATTGCTCTCGCCACAGAGTTACTCACACTTTAGGGTACTTCCCACGTCAGTTCATCTTTGACCTTGAACTTTTGTTTGGAACATAGCTACCAGAAGTCGTTAAGGCTTAATTTCCATCTCCGCTGCGGTAGTGCAGTGTCGATGATGCCCGGGTACTGTGGCGGCGAATCCCGGTTCGACTCGAGCTCCGGCGGCTGCGTTTCGATGGAGGCAGAAGAAAGAGGTGCCCATGTGCTGTGCGATGATAGTGCGTGGTAGGATCTCAGGTCCCAGGTAGCACAAAGTGGGCTATGAAGGGTGGGCCCCGGTGGGCCCGATGTAGGCAATGCAGGAGAGCCCCGGTGGGCTCAATGTGGCGCTGCAAGAGGGGCCGACGTAGGCCCGAAGGGGGCTGTCGACAAAGCCTCAATGGGCCCCACTAGTGGCCGATGCAGGCAGCCCTTGCGGGGCTGTCTACATTTTTCCCGCATTGCCAAAACGTCACATCCCGCTAACTCCCCCCGATGGTCCTACATTGGACCGATTTGGGCAGCCGCTTTGAAGGAACATTTTTTTTTATTTCAGTTAGCCCCTCAGAAAATGACATAGGACCAATGTGGGTTCTATAGCGCTAGCCGCACTTGGTCTTGCCCACATTATTACACAATATTAAATTTTACAATAATTCGTAACATAATTCTAGCCTATATGACTTCATGTAGACATTTCTCAGGCTATGCAGATGTGTGTTTTGAACAGTAATATTGCGCCGAGTGTTGCAGGCTGTCCAAAGCAACCACATAAGAGGCAACAGTTAGCAATCAGTCTGTTTTAGTATTTGTAGCGCAATTTGCATGAGCGCGAGAACTAGAGCTATGTCAATTTCTAATCGACTAAACATGGCAACAACTGTTATACAAATCATCTATAATAGTAATTTAGGACAACATCTAATGCAAATAAAGGTTGGAAACAATGTTTACGCAATTGCACGCACGCCTTTAGCCCCATTACGGCCGATGTGGGACCTACAGCGGTTTTGCGTGGGCAGCTCCAATTGGGCTGGTTGTTGGTTTTTGAACCTAAAGCACACTTGCTGTTGCACGTGCCTTCAAATTCTCCTCAAGGGACCAATTTTGGTATCATGCGGGCCCTCCAGTCTTCCAGCCGCATTACAGCCCATGTGGGATGTAAAGCAGTTTTATGTGGGCAGCCCCAATTGGGCTGGACGTTGTTTTTGAACCTAGAACAAACCTGATGTTGCACGGGCCTTCAAAGTCCCCACAAAGGACCGATTTTGGTAGCATGCGGGCACGCCCGCCTTCCAGCCCCATTACAGCCTATGTGGGACCTAAGGCGGTTTAGCTAAGGCTGCCGCATTTGGGCTTTACGAGGGCTTGCCCAAATTGAGCCCTTATTCATATTTCACCTGCCCTCAAGTGACCTACAAGGGGCCGATTGGGGCAGCATGTGGGTATGTCCGTTTTCTTGCCCCACTACGGCCGATGTTGGTCCCACAAAGATTTAATGGGGGCGGCCTCATTTCGGATCTTTGAGGGCTTTGCCATAAAAAGCCCACATTTAGGTTGGATTGCCCTCAAATATCCGGCAAGGGACCCTTGTGGTCTGGATGCAGGAATGTGCTCTTCATTAGCCCAAGAAACGCCGCTATGGGACCCATGCAGGAGGAGCAGGGGCAAGCCCAAATGGGGCTTGCCCACATTTGCCCCACCGTGGACCGATGCAGGATTTATGATGGTTGCCCCAGCCCCACTTTCCTACATCGGACCTACTGGGGCCTCACATTATGTGCTACCTGGGGTGGTCTAAATTACTACAAAGACCTCCACTACAGCACCCCTTTCTGTCTTCCTGTTTTCATACCGGCCTTCCTCCCTTCTTTTCCAGCCGGTTCAGGTGTCTCCAGAAAAAGTGTGACCGATACTGCACCGGTCCTTTGATACGAGCCACTTATAAAGTTCCAAATAAGCCTAGATGTTCTTTAAGGACATCACAAGCATACAGTGACCTCGCCTTGTCAGATGGAGGGGAGGGTGCACTGTGTGCAGCCGTCCTGTGAGGGAACAGACCTGAACCAACAACCATCATCACCCTAGGGCAAACCCGGGCAGGGCCCCCCCCCCACCACAGGGATGGGGAGGTTTTTGTTTCTGGGAGCGGGCGTTATCCCAGCCAAGGGGCTTCTGCAATCTGGATTCGCTCCGCGGAGGCGGGTTCGCAGTGCCAATGCACCGCCCACGCAACACCCCGGCGGATCGAAGCCTGACGTGAGCAAGTCTCCTAGTAGCAGACTTCTTGAATTTTCTTCCTTGAATATCATCACTGGGTGTCCCCATTCTTCATAAAAAAAATTCCGTCAAAGTGGCACCAAAGCTCCTTTCTGATATTATTATTCACTCCGAGGAGACACAGAGTCTTGGGGCTGAAGGCAGCGCGGCATCTCGCTATCTCTATTTGGTCGTCGATTTCTACGAATGCCAAGACGAATTGTTTCCGTGCTTCACTGGGCAGCGGATTGAGGTACCTCACCTTGCAGTACGGGACGCATGGAAGCTTGAACAAATTTCTCAGTCGATCGGAGAGCGCAGTTGGCAGACTGCAATCATACAAAATGTGCTCTGTGGTCTGTCGTACTTGACAGAATGGGCAGGTGTCAATTTGGCCCGATAGTCTTGACACGAATACTTGTCGGCGGATTGTAAGTATGCCTCGCGCGAATCGCCACATGAACGATACGCGACGCGCATCGAGGAAATGAGCAGTAATGAAACTCCACAGGGGGCGCTCGGCGAGCAATAGTTCTTTCGATAGGTGTTTCGGAACTGCCGGTGTCAGTAGGTCAAATGCACTTTTAAGTTCAATACCGAGAGGGTCTTCGGCAGACTTTTCTCTCAGGCGTTCTGCCGCCATGCGGTACAAATCTAACGGCGTGCCTGCGCGAGGGCAGCTGTTGATAGAGGCCTTTGTGTGAAGGCAGTGAGCCTGGTTGAAAGGAAGTTTGTGAGCATCCTTCTCAAAGGCATATCACATTCCACTGCCCACGCTTTCCACCTAACATGCAGTGCCCTAGTCAGAGCAGAGAGGTCAGGAATGCCGAGGCCCCCTCTGTATCTTGTTGTTGTTGTTATGAACTTTATTTTTCCACCGATGTAGGAGGCCCCCTACTCCCCGCCCCCGGCACGCAGGCCTATGCGACGCAGGCCGCGGCCTCCGCGACTAAATACAGGCGAAGTGACAGTGTTTCTTCGCGGCTTCAGCCGCCAGGCGGACAGCTTGCTGCTGGTTGGCGGGGGACTCGCTCCGCAGTAGCAGTTCCCAGGCTTCTCTACTATTTATGTTTTCCTTGGCGCCAGGGGAATCAAGGCATTGCCAGATTATATGATCCAGAGTACCCCTTTCTCCGCAGGTTTCGCATTTATCGTCCGCCTTATCCTCCACTTGCGTGTGGAAAAGTCAGACGGGACTTGGGAAATTCCCAGCTTGCAGGCGCCGCCAAGCGACGGCCTCCTTGTTAGTTAGCGTTCGGTCCGGTGGCGGCAGGGACCTTCTGCTAAGTCTGTAGTGTTCTAAAATTTCCTTATAATTTTGCAGCCTCTCGTCCATCCCATCGCAATCAGGCGGCTCTACTGCTGCCCGGAAGTAGACAGCTCGGGCTAGCTCGTGCGCCGCCTCGTTGCCGAGGACGGACTCGTGCGCGGGGGTCGAAATAATTCGAATCTTTCTTTCAAGTTTTCCTTTCTCTAAACTTTTGGCTGCCTCCATCGAGACCCTCCCTTTACCAAAGCTGCAGACAGCTGTTTTGCTGTCACTAATAACTATGCTGGCTTCCGTTCCAACGCAAGCGAGCGCTATTGCAACTTCTTCAGCCGTGTCTAGATTTCGGCTTCTAACGGACGCGGCGGCGGCGGGCACGCCGCGGCCGTTGACGACCACAGCCACCGCCGCCCCCGACTTCCCGCTAGCCGCGTCCACGTAGGCGACCTCCCCCGGCTTCATTTTCCCCGCTTTCTTTGCGAGCGTCTCGGCCCTCTTTTGTCTCCTCTCCTTGTTGTACGTAGGGTGCATGTTTTTAGGTAGGGGGGGGGGCACTATTATATATTCGCGACACTCTCGTGGAATGTCTACTTTGTGGCTTGTTCCTCTATCTGACTGCAGTCCCACCCAGCCGAGGATGGTTCTGCACCTGGTGGTTCTGCTTCATCTTTCTAGTTGCACCATGCGCACAGCCTCCGCTAGTTCCGTCCAATTGTTGTGCACCCCCATTTCAAGGAGGCGTTCAGTCGAGGTCGAGATGGGTAGTCCCAGAGCCCTCTTCGCGCATCGTCTGAAGAGTGCGTCTATTCTCCGCTTTTCGTCTGATCTAATGTTTTTGAATGGTGTGGAGTAACATATGCGGCTAGTGATGTAAGCCTGCATTAGTTTCAGGAGGCTTCTTTCCTTAAGGCCCCGACCCTTTAGTGCGATTCTCCTGAACAGACCCGTGACCTGCGTGGCGTACGCGTTCAGTTTCTTTACCGTTGTATCGTTGTACCCATCTGCTTGTAGAAACAGCCCCAAAATCCTAATTTGTTCGAATTTTGGCACTATTTGGCCGTCTACTGTTACGCTGATGTTTATCTGGCGTTTACACCTGAGCGCCTTCGGGGAGCACCCTGCCATAGGAAGCGGAATATGTGCTTGTCCACAGTCTTCCTGGTGTCAGTAGGTATGTCCATAATGCTTGCCGTGAAGCTCATCAAGGTGATCAGGAGGGTACGAATGATCGTTGCTTGCGTGGTGAGGGGGCATTTAATGCTCTCAGATCTTGCATCCTCCTGATCACCTTCTATTCAGTTTTTTCCCAGTTGCGCATGGAGACGCCACTCGGCTCAAAGTAGAAGCTGAGCATCCTGGTTTCATAGGCTGCTGGGATGTTTGCCACCATGGGGGTGCTATTGTCGAGGTGCATAACAGCGCTTCTGTGTATTTAGGCGGTGGTGGTGGTGGTGAAAACATTTATTATATTACATAGAGGTATATACACTAGGTGGGATGCCTAGACCGGCATTCCATTGGCGTTTGCCGCAGCCCGGGCGCGCAGTGGCGTTATGACCTTTTGGGCCTCTAGAGTACAGCAGCCGGACAGGGTCGCCTCCCCCCCACTTGCATTGCAGTAGCCGCCTGTAATTTGCAGAATCCGTTCAGCCGAGCGCGCATCCGGAACTATGATGGTAATGTCGTCAGCATAACCAAACATTGGGGTGCTCGGTGAGTCAACTGGTAAATGAATTTTGCTTATGGAGGGGTCGCTGGCAAAGCGCTGCAGCAACGGCTCAATCGTTATTGCGTACAGCAGTGGAGAGAGCGGGCACTCTTGTCTAACGCCCCGCGTGACCATGAAGGGAGTGAAAATCCTCCCCTGGATTATCACTGCAGAGCGTGGTTCTGCATACAATGTTTGCACTGTGCGCGCAAACCCCTTATCGATTCCTGCGTGCAATAATTGGCTGAAGAGGTATTCATGGTTGAGCCTGTCGAATGCTTTTTCTTGATCGAGGGAGAGCACGATGCCTCCTAATCTGCGGGACGTTAGCCAGGTGATGGCGTTGCTTAATGCAAGGCCATGAAGTTCGACTGATCGGTCTGGCACGCAGCACGCCTGATGTGGTACAGTGATTTTAGAGAGCTCTGGTGTCAAGCGCTGTACAAGGCATTTCGTCAGAATTTTAAAAGGGATATGGGCCTCCATACATTGGGATCCATGGCCCTATTTTGGTCTCTGCAGATGAGTGTCAGCAGGCCCTCGTTCATGCTAGCGCTGAGTTTTCCTTCCTCCAACAGGGTGTTAGGAAGGTTGGAGAATGGCACCTTCAGAAGCGGCCAGAAACGTTTGTAGAAAGCAGGTGGTAGGCTGTAAGTCCCTGGATTTCTTTTCGGTGTCATAGATTTGAGAGCTGCAAACAGTTCTTCTATAAGCCATGCTTCATTCACATTTGGTTTGTCTTACGGGCGCTGAATGGTGAAGGAGCCCGCGTCGCATGGTTTGGCGGTGTACAATTCCTTGTAAAAACGTCGAGCCTGCTGCAACACATCGTCCGGTGGTGATGTGATGACACCGGAGATTGGATCTTGGATTGCGGTGAGGGTGTCGCTTTTTGTTGCAAGGCGGCGGCGCAGCAGGTGGCGAGAGCGCCCCGCCTCGCACTCCCTTTGCTCGGCGCGTGCCGTTGCGCGAAGTCTAGCCACTGTTGGTTCAACAACTGGTGTAGCTCCTTGCGGAGTGCGGCGAGTGCTGCAATGCTGAGGCCTTGAGATAGTGGGGCAGAAAGAATGAGTATAGCGTTAGAGACGACGCGGAGATTTTCGCCTTCCTCGCGAGCTTTTCTTTTTCCCCACTCCTGTGAGCAGCATTCCCGCACCGCAGGTTTCATTTGGTCCCACGTAGTGGCACTCAAGGAGGCGGATAGGTACTTTTTCCCTGTCTCAATGACGTCTTTCTGCACTTCTTCGCTGTCAGGAAGGCGCGTGTTTAAGCGCCAGCACCCTTTGGCGCGCGGCATGATGTCTGCCGCGCAGATGCGCAGCACGAGGAGCTTGTGATCGCTGAGGGCCGTTGGGAAAACCCAAATTAATTGCAATGTGGACAGCATGTTGACAGACACGTACGCACAATCTGTGCGGCTCTCCAAGCCGCGTCCCGTCCAGGACATACCGGCGCGGCCTGGTTGCAGTGCGCACCAGCTGTCTATTAAATCAAGTTCGTCCACTAAATCCCGAAGGGCCTGGGCGCTTCTTAGTCACGGCCAAGGCGTCTGGGTGTGGAGCGCAGGGAACGGCGGTATTCCGTGTAAAGGGCGCATTTGAAATCTTCCATCAGAATTGCACGGGCTGGACAAATTACCTTTGCTTCGAGGCCTTCGAAAAATTCGCGCTGTCCTGATCGGCATGGGGCATACATGTTCATGATGCGAATGCCGTTGTTGAATTCATTTGAAATGTAACCATCCGCGGTGTCCCGGTTATGACGCAAGATGGACAGACCGGTGTCCTTGGGAAGACTAGCGCCACCCCCTTTTCTCGCAAAACTCCAATACGATCGGGTGTTGAACTGGGCGTCGAAGTCGGCTATCTGTTCTTGCTGGTGAATATAAGCCTCTTGTAGGGCGAGGATGTCAGTGTTTTTACTTCGTGCGAGGCGAATGGTTTTGGCTTGTTTAGCAGTTTTGGTAAATCCTCGGGCGTTCAGGGTAACCAGGACAAGGGAAAATGCCGGTATGAGGTGGGAAAAAGGAGGGGTGGGGCGCGGCCACATCATGGGGAGGGGCGACGTCGAGGGCATCGGGAGAGGCGTCAGTCGCCTCCGATGTGGAATTGCAAGAAATGAGGGAGCAGTAGTCACAGTTGGTTGTATTGCATAGGTGGCATGGGTGTTGTGGTGTGTCATTCTCGCTATCTGAACTGCTGTCGAACAATTGCGTCGGGCATTTTAGAAAGGCGCGCTTTGTCAGTGCGATGTCTGGCAATGATCCTGACGAGGTGGACACAGCGGAGTTCTTGGTATTTATCTTCTTGAGGGGGCTGCGCTTGCGTTTGGACCGCGCATGAGTCTTCTTCGGTGGCTGCGGCGCGGCTCTCCAGCGCAGCGTACGCAGCGGCCTTACGTCCTGTCCCCTCCTCCTTGGTAGCCGGTAGCGGCACCTTTGCGGCTTCTTTTTCAACATCATCTTTGGGGTTCTCTTTCTCAATGGTAGAGGGCGCAGCGGTAACCGCTTCCAGGCTGGCGGTGGGCGCTATGGACACCTCGTGGACAACAGATACATATTCTTCAGCAGGCTTCTCCATGGCAACCTCCTTAGCTGCGGTGACTGTTTCTGTGTACCAGCTGTGTACCAGCTGCGATGAGGGACGAGAGCTACCGCCACCATCGCTGGCCTCGATGGATGGTAAGAGGCGTCCGTATACGTGACGTCCGGACGTCCGCTGAATCGTTTCTCGAATTTACGAGCTGGCGGCCCGTCTCTCGGTGTGGTATTCCGGGTGCATTCGTTTGGGAATGGGAGTAATGCGGAGGTTTAGGCGATATTCCGGTGTAAGTTCAGCGTAACTTGGGACCGATCTCGGCGGGGAGCTTGCTGCAATAGCGCTAGGCCAGCTTGTGTGAGTGAGAGCCGCTCTACTGGGAGGTGAGGGTTGCTTCGATCAGTTCGCTCACGGTATTCGATATTCCAAGAACCATGAACTTATGGGCAGCTGTGGAAATAGGGAGACCTATGGCCGTCTTGTATGCTTTTCGAAGTGACGCCTGTAGCCGTTCGCTTTCGGCACGGGTGAGGCATAAGTAAGGTACAGAGTAGGTGATGCGGGAGGAGATGAAGGCCTAAACGAGGCGCAGGCGGTTAGACTCTCGCATGCAATGATGCTTGTTGGAGGTTCGCTTAAGGAGGCGTCTGATCTGTACCGCCGACTGGTCGATGCGTTGGAGCGTGATGCTGCTGCCGTTAGCCTGCAGGTGCAAGCCCAAGATCCTGACATCTGTTCGAGGAATCGGGTTTCTTTGCACCCGGAGGTTGATGTCAGGAAGTATCTTTGGAGGGCGTCGTCCAGGGGAAGGGATGATGATATGCTCGGACTTTGTCGCCGTGCAGGTGAGGCCAACTGTACTTAGATAATCTCCGATCCGTTCGATGGCGGTCTGTAAAGTCTCTTCAATCTGGCCGTCACTGCTGCGCATGATTGGAGCGTCTGTAAGTATTTTGTAAGTCTGTAAAAGGCGGATGTAAGTATTTATAAGCTCTTGTTTGAGCTTGTCAGACGTGCCAGGATACTGGTGGATGGTGGTGGTGGTGACAAACGTTTATTGATTTAAAAGGGGTGTATGTAGCCATGGGCCGGATCTTTGACTATCAGCCCTTACAGATACTAGGTGGTGTCCCTAGTACGGGACCCCAATAGCATCGGCCGCTGCCCGGGCGCGCTCGACCACTGCCTTTTGGGCCTGCAGGTCATAGCAATCGAGCAGGGTCGCCTCCCAGTCCTCCCGAGCGGGGTTGGGGTGAGGAGGAATAGCTGGGTTGGATGGGCAAGCCCACACCATGTGGTAGATGTCCGAAAACTTCTCCGCACAGTGCGGACATCTGCCCGTGAAGGAAGGATTAAAATGTTTTAGTGCTGCCGGGCACAGCAGTGTTGGTATACAGACGGAGTAGAAGCCGCTCCTCTGTCTTAGATAGACCTTTAGTCGGGCGAGGGTAAAGGCTATGACAAGATTAATAGTAAAGAACAATGTCTTTAAAAGAATACGCGGGTTCGAATTCGAAATCCTGATCTAGGGGGTCGAGATGGGAAGCCCGGAAAGAGAGCGCGCAGGCGGCGGCGTCGGCTGCCTCATTCCCTTCGAGACCCATATCAGCAGGAGCCCATACTATTTTCCGGTAAGCGGGGTCCCCGATATAGGTGCAATTTTGAAGTAGTCGGTAGGCTAAGTATGGCGCCCAGCCTTGCTCGACGTTCCGACAGGACCCTCGCGAGTCGGAGATAATTGTTTTAGAATCAGTGTGAGTAGCTGCCAGCGCAATGGCCACCTCCTACGCGTGGGTTATGCCACGGGCGCGAAATGTAAGCCCGTTAACAGTTTTGGACTGGTTGACCACTGCGGCCGTGTACCATCCCCCATGGTTGGGGCCGGAGGCGTCCACGTAGTAAATGTCGGGTTTCGACCCATAATGGCGGCCCAGGGCTTCCGCCCGCGCCAGGCGCAGGCCATTGTGATCTTCACGTGTCATGTTTTTAGGAAGAGGGCGTACGTGGAGGCCGCATCTCCACTCGAAAGGGAGGCGTACACGATCTTCCATAAGGGTGGTATGTTGGATGTGTAGCCGGGCAAGGAGGCGGTCACCCGACAGTGTCTTAGAAAGACGTGTGTATTGGTTGGTTAATTGAGTCTCTCGGATCTCCCGGAACGTATTCACCATGCCCAGGCCCAGTAGACGCTGGTTGGAGGTGTTCACGGGGAGATCGAGGGCTCTCTTAAAAATTTTGCGCAGGACAACTTCGAGTGCATCCTCGTCTTGTTTCCGAAGGTGGAGGTAAGGAGTCGAATACATGATTCGACTGGTCACGAATGCATGCGCCAGCCGCAAAGCGTCTTTGCACCGCAACCCTCCACGTTTGTTAGAAACCCGGCGGACCATGCGGCCCACCTGGTCCCCCACCTTACGGTGTTTCACCAAGGTAGTGTCCGACCGTCTAGGTTGATGAATGAAGAGCCCCAGTACCCGGACTTCTATGCGTTCAGGAATTGATCCTGCCTCTAAAAAGAGCTCAATTTTGGCCGTACACTTTGGTGAGGGGCGTATATGTACAAATTCAAATTTTTTGAGTGGAGCATTGAAGGCCGCAGCGGCGAGCATAACGGTTCACTATGGTTGCCGCTTGCTGCAGGTTGTCCTCAATATCGCCGAGAGAACCTTGCGTGGCCCACAGGGTGATGTCATCGGCACACAGCGCATGCTGCTCACCAGCGACATCACCCAACTGTGCCGGCAGGTGCATCATAGCCAAATTGAATAAGAGAGGAGACAGCACTGCACCCTGTGGTGTTCCTCTGGTTCCAAGTTGGAACGGGCCACGTTCGGTGTCCTGGATTTTAATGTAGGATTGGCGATCTGTCAAAAATTGCCGAATGTATCTGAAAGCGTTGCGTCCGCAACCGGTTTGTGAAAGATGAGTGAGTATTACCTCATGAGTAACGTTGTCAAATGCTCCTTTCAAGTCTAAGGCGAGTATGACCTTGTCATTGTGAGGGCATTCGACAGGGTCAAGAACGTCCCGATTAAGTTGTAGCAAAGCATCCTGTGCGGACCTGTACGGGCGAAATCCGAACATGGAGTCTGCGAAGATGTGTTTATTTTCCATGAACGCGGACAACCTGTCACGCACTATCGTCTCCATTAGTTTGCCCGCACACGAGGCTAGAGAGATGGGGCGAAGGTTGTCCGTGTTGATTGCCTTGCCAGCTTTTGGAATGAAAGTGACCAGAGCAGTCTTCCAATCGATGGGGAGTGGCGCGTCCCCAAGCCAAATTGAATTGATGTCATCCAATAAGAACTGGTAGGCCGGGTCGGGTAAGTTAGATAGTAATTTGTAATTTTGTCCCGACCCGGGGCTGTGCCACGTTTCATTTTCGCCAGGGCCGCCCACAGATCGAGGAGCTGAAACGGCTGATCCAGCTCAGCGTTCTCCGAACCTGCATAAGAGTGCGCCGGTCCGCGGGGGTCCTGGGTAGTGCACAAGTAATGGTCCCGCAACTTGTGCGCAAGCTGAGTTGTGATGCCCTGAAAACTGTGTATGGCACGTTGTAGATGTTTCTGAGTTTCTGTGTGTGTCTGTGTTGGGTCGATAAGAGCGCGGAAGAGCCGCCAGGTGTTCCTGCTGGACATCTCCCGCGCCGCCGTGTTGCAACGATCCACCCACTTGGCGTCTGCGAGCTGGGCCGCATACTCGGCCGCCTGCTGGGTGAGCTCTGAAATTCGAGCCTTAAGTTTACGGTTATGCTTTTGTCGGCGCCACCGGCGGACAAGGCAATGCCGCGCTTCCCAGAGGTGGAGGAGGTGGGTATCTACGTCTGATACCGCCTCGGAAAGCTTAATTTTGGTTTCGGTGGAGCGAAGGCTAGAAACCAATTGTTCGGACCATGACTGGTAGCCTTGCTCGAATATAGATGTAGCTGTGTTGTAATTTTTCCTAAATTTGGACCAGTCTGGGAGTCGAGCCTGGGTTGTGGGTTTTGCTAATGATCTGGTCCGAATTGTAGTGTTTAGTATACAGTGGTCGCTACCAATGGTTTCCTCAGTGTTGACCCAGTCAGCATACTGAATGTGGCGGGTAAAGGTTAAATCCGGATACGTATCCCGAGTCACGGAGTTACCTATAGGTGTTGGGTGGACGGGGTGTGTGAGGAGTGAGGCCCAACGTAGACGCAAGCTCCGCCGACTTGCGTCCCCGTTTCTCTTCACGGCAGTACCCCCAGACTCGACTGGGGGCGTTAAAGTCGCTTACAATCAAGGGGAGGTCCCGACCCGCAGCTTTCAGCGCATGGCTGAAAAGGTCCGAGAATGATACATTCGGCAATTTGGGTGGGCTGTAGACATTTAGAATGTGCAGGGGTGGGTTGGAAGTTCAAGTCGACCATATTTGCTGTGTAATTTTTATGAACGCATAGAAAAGACGAGGGGTCCTGCTGAAACGTTGTGTAGTTTGTTAGGGTGGCGCCTCTTCCTGGCTCCTTAAGGGCCACCACGGCGGGCATATGCTCGAAAGTTGAGAGGAAAAGCCGAAGGTCGGCCCGCTTATGGCGAGACCGCAGCCCTCGGCAGTTCCATTGAGTTATAGTGATGGGGGAGGCCAATTTAGATAAGGGGGAACGCCTATACCGAGGTTGTCCCGCCATGTTCAGATTTTGGGGTCAGAGGAGGCAAGGTAGAGGCCCCGGAGCCATCAAACCGGGGCTGAAATTCAGCTCCTGAGAGGGGGCAGCTATTTTCCTCATTTTCGATGTCAATTTCTCGACGCGAAAATGTTCAGGGCCGACTGGATACGTTTTAGAGAGGAGCGGCCCGGCGAGACGTGCAGGGGAGATTCGCGACATGTTGAGCGATCATGGTAGGAAGGGCCTCCATGACTTTGGCAGTGATACGCTCCATTGCCCTCCCGATAAGGGTTTCGAATTTGGCGTTAAGGCGGGCCTTAAGAATGGCCACTGAGGAGTCCGAGGTCACCGGTGCTGCCGCATCACTCTCCATGGCTTCTGCTTGGGGGGCAGGTTGTGGGGGAGGGGCAGTTTTAGTTTCAAGGGCTTCAATTTTGGCAAGTAGCATCTCGTTTTGGACCCAGAAAGAAGCTACCAGGTTATGAAGCTCGGCGTCGGCCGCCGAGCGAGCGTGAGGAAAAGGGGGGTGGGAAAAGGAGGCAACCCTACCCGAGCCGCTCACCTGTTTTTTGACCGCATTTGCCGAGGCACCGCTTTCACCTTGCTTGAGTTGGCAGTGGGCTTGCTTTCCCGAACCGCCGTGTGGGGGCGGTGGTGGCGCTTGGTCGCCTGTCGCTGTCACGCCCGCTTGAAGGCGCTTGCTTCTTGGAATTGGTGGCGTCACCGCCGGTGACGTGATCTTGTTGACGTGGCTTCTTGCCAGTTGCCCCAGTTTTGCCGCACTTTGGGGCAATCGTATTGATGTTGAGGCGGTACTTGGAGATACAGCCTCTGGAGTTTGTGGCATGGCCTCCACCACAAACAGCAAATTTCAGCTTACACTCATGAGGGGCCCGCACTCCCTCGACGAAAGGAGCCTGTAGCCCACACAGGCCGCACTTATCTTGCAGTGGATTTGGGCATGCGTCTACCTTGTGGCCCATTGTGCCACGCACACCGCAGGCTGGGATAGTGCGCAGGTAGGGCTGCACTTGGACAATTTCCGAGTTGTAGGTCACCGTCCGTGGCTTCACTTTTCCGGCAAAAGTAAGACGAGCCTTATTGGAGGTTCCAAATTTGCAAATTTCCAAGATAGTGCCATGCCTCCACTGGACACCATCTTTCAGGGTTTCCGCTGTTTAGTGATTTGCCACAGTGATGACGCCGTAGTAAATTTCTTCGCCATTTTGCTTGAGATGGCCTCGCAGTGGCACATCTTGAGCTGATTTGATCGCGAAATCACCAAGCAGACGGTCCGCCACGTATTCGTTTTTGGTGCTCGCAATGAGTAGATTTTGCTCGCGGGAAACAACGAAGCTGAGTTCTGACGCCATTTGCACGCCGAGATAGGCACACAAGGCTAAGCCCAGCTCACCACATTGGAAGACAGTCCCGATGGCCACAGTGGTTCGGGGCTTGATGATCACGAGGAAATCGTCGGGGCGGAATTTGTGGAGAGGTATGGGCCTCCACGATGACTTGAGTTGGCGATCCTTGGCCGCGTGCGAGACGCGGTCGTGCTGAGGTGGGATTTACTTACCGGATGTCAACCTGGCGTCTGCCGTCATCTTGGCTTTCCGGAGCTGAGAGCGGCTCTCAACGAGACGGAGGAGATTTGAGTCCCGGAGCTGGTCCGATGGTGCCGAATTGGGTTCCCCGGCTTGGGGAACCCAATCCGGGCCGTAGCCGCAGGGCGTTCGCCATGTTGATGCGGAGAGTGGCTTCCTCGCCGCCGGACGCCGGCGCAGCCGTTAGGCTTAGCGACGGCGCCACCGAACGCGAGTGAAAGTCCGCTCTAAAGTGGTGAAAAATTTGCCCAACGGGATTGAAGTGGTGTCCCTGTGTGCCGGGCAACTTGCTGCGTCCGATGGATGCCAAGTTCGCGGGCTTTGACGAATTGGTCCGTGGCTCTTATCAAAAAGTGACGGAGCCGAGGTGCCACGCGTGCATACGTGCGCGACGGAAGGTAGCGTTCCCCAACGTGAGGAGCGCGCGAAGATTCGCTCGAGATGTTGGCATGATTGGAGTTTGCCTCCAGCTGGGTCGAGTAAATGTCGAAGGACGTTCTACGTGTTGCGTTTAGTCTTGTTCATCTGGTCACAGATGCTGTGCCAGCTCGGTCGAGTGAATTTTATTGCACAGTTCTCGATATTCGTATGTGCGCGCGTCAGTCTACGTCGGATATCGCGGTCGCATTTCCGAGTGGCAAGTAGAGCTTCGAGCGTCTTCTTGCGCTCCCACAGATGGGCGTAGTAGCGAACGCAGTGTGGGACACTGTCCTCTAACTTGACGGTTTGTGCGGCATCGACCACTTGTGTGACAATTTCGGTTGTCCACGCCTTGATGTCAGTAATAGCGGGATGTTTGTCCTGCTGTTTCTTGTGCGTCCGGAAGGAGTCCCAGTCAATCACCTGAGCCGGCCGCGTACATTGCCTGGTGGGCTCGTTTATCACGATTTTGAGTATGAAGTGATCACCCCCAGGGTTTTCGTGAGTGTTACACCAAGTCGCTTTAACTCCGGAGGTCGTAAAGGTACGATCCGGCGTTGTATCACGGTGTAGGCCCGTGCCGTGTCTAGTGGAGTAGGACATGACCGTGATAAGGGTCTGCTGGTGCGTATGCTAGTAGTTCAAAGCCGTCCACCTTTAGCAGAGTCATAGTGGTAGCCCCAAGCGCGGTGATGCGCGTTAGTCACCGAGAATGAGGAGGGGTTGCCCCTGCACCAGCTTCTGGGCTTTGAAGAAAAGCGGACCGCAAATATCCTTATGGGTTCGGGGAGGGCTGTACATATTAATTAGAAACAGATTAGTGCGACGTTTACGCGAGGGTCGAGGTAATATATTTAAAAATACATATTCGAGGAAAGTTGGTGCAAATTGTGTTGGAGGACAGTGAGATTACGTTTGACGAGAGTAGCTATTCGATGTTTTACTTGTTCGGATAGGTATGTACTGTAACTAGCAAGGTTTGTGGTCTTGTTGCATTCCTGGAGAGCTATTAGTTTGGGCGATCACTCGCGGCGAGGAACTGCTGGAGGACCGGACGCTTACCTGCGAACCCACGACAGTTCCACTGCCAACCATGGTGGTGTTACCCAAGCTGCTCGCCATGACTAGGCTGGCAGAGTTGCGGGGTTTGAACAAGTCTCGGCGCTGGGGCCGCGGGTACCACGGCAGCGAGGAGTTTACTGTGTGCTTCTATAGCTTTTTTCAGCATCTCAAACTGTTGCGCGATTTGTGCGCCGATTGTGTGGAGTGAGCGTCCTATGTGTGCTTCTAAAGCCTCGATGCGAGTTTGACTGAGGTTGCGCCTTTCCTCAACTTTGGCAAAACGCACCTGCCAACCCTCCGCGGGTGAGTCGGGGTCGGGCGTTGCTTTGCGTTTTTGTGCAGATCGGTTGGGAGGAGCGATATCTATATGTACTGATTCATATGATCCCTGCGGATACGGGGAAGACGGAGTAAATGTGGCCGCTAGCTATTCGAGAGCATCTACTCTGAGTATCAGCTGTTGGATGACTGCTGTCAGTTCCATAATATTTTTGTGTGTGTCAAGTGCAGTGGGAGTCCCCTTCCTGCGTACTCACCGGTTCTTGACGTTCTCGTAGATCGCGTAGAGATGGTGGTAGCCATGGTGACCGCTGCAAATGGTGAGGAGAGTGCCCTTTCTGCTGGACGGCTGCAGGTGACCTGGGATTGATCCGGGAGGTCCCCTGAGAACCCATCCGTGGAGCGGGAGACTTGAGTGGTGGAAAAGAGCTCGAGCGGTATCGGGACTGCCGCTGCCAGTTCTCGGAGCGTTGCCGGCCCCATCGGCTAGTGCGCTGGAGCGTGATCTGCTTGGCTGTCTCTTGGGTCTTGAGTTTATCTGCCTCAGCATTTCGAATTTTCTGCCACTTCCTGCACTTGACTTCGTAAGGAATCCTGAAGAATTCCTTGCCGCGACTAGTGCCCGTGAGATGTTCTTTGCAATACTGGTGGCAGATTGGTTTGCACGTGTCGTCGTTGGTAGGATTGGATAGTCCACACCCTCTGCAGTTGGCAGTTGGGCTTGCATAAACATCGTCTCGATGACCGAGCTCACCACAGTGATAACGCACCTCGTACTTCTTGAATAAGTTGCATCTGTGACAACTATTGCAAAAGTAGACCCAGGTAGGTACTTGGCGCTGAGCGAATGTAATGAGTACTGCGGTGGTGTTCCCGAGCCGTCGAAAGTCTACAATGGGTGGGTTACGGTTGTCTTGTAACTCTGCTTGAATTGTATTTCAATCCAGTCGGATGTCGACTCCGCGAATCACACCACGGCTCGAACTATCTTCTGGAGCGCAGTAGGCAGATATGTCATACGCCTTGTTGTCAACGCTGATCTCTGGGTTTCATCACCCGTTCAGCTCTTTCGACGACTGGGGTGCAGTACGCAAAAGTATTCTGAATCAGGTTAGCTTGTATTAGGTCTTCGTGACGAACAGCGTCCCTGGTGAAGCTAGCAGCCGTGCAAATCGCTTCCAGTAGTTGGCAGGTTGTAAACTTGGAGAGTAGCAGTCCTTGTCCGTCGGCGTACAGTTAGCTTGAGGGAGTTGCTGGGTGAGCGAGCCTGGCTCAATGCTACATATTTTTTGGCTCGTAAGCGTCCTCGCTGCCGAGGCGTTAGTTCAGCTGCCATCTTCGCACGAAGGCAATTGTTGATTTGGGACGCTTGGTTCGGTCCCGCTTTGTCTCCAGGGAAATCTGGCACAGCAGGCCCTGATGTTATTCGCGCTTCCAGGAGCTTGTTAACTTTAGTCAACCAGTAACTGGCAGCTCATTCTTCTCGAGAAATCGGGATGCCTTCTACGGTGACCCTCATGGCGAACAACGGCACTGGCTCGGTCCACTGCGCAGCCCAGCTGGCGAAGGCTGCTGCGACGCAGGTGGCGAACGCTACGGGGACGCAGAGCTCCGTATTCTTCGGCGCGCCGCAATTGGCCTAGCGAGGCATCAGGCTTTGTCGCGGGGAAAAGTTGACCTAAAATGGTCAAAACTCACATCAGAAAAGGCACCTCAGAAAAGAAGGCCAACTGGCCGACTCACCGACTCATTGCAAGAGACTCCGAGAACACATTCCACAGACCGCTCAACAAGAGAGCTATGTGACACGTTATCGATCGCGGCGTCAAAAATGAAACGTGAAGACTATAACAAGACAGGCTTTACGTCAAGGCTATCGCTTAAAAACAAGACTTCAGATTGAACTATTATTTGTTTTTGTAACATTTGCACAGAACAAGTGCGACAGACGTAGCATTTTTATTTTCTGTGAATAATCATATTATCCTGTTTCGCTGATTCTTTCCAATATAAAATAATAATTTTGAAAAATAGGGGGGTTTAAGCTAGCCACGAAGCGGAAGCAATCTTTAGGGTGCAGTGATATCCTAATTAACATCAGATTTTATACCGTTGTCCGTTCAAAATTTATAATTGTTTCACAATAAGTTGTTTCACATTGTGTGGATACCTTACCCATACCTTAGTAAAGGGAGGAAGTTGGAAGTGAATTTCGAGGAGAGAACGGGGAGCCGCAGTGAAGGGCTATGCATTAATTTCGACCTCTGGGAAGGAGGGGAAACATTATTGACCTCATTGTTATTTTACTTTAGTTTTTAGGGATTCTTCAGAAGTGTCTCTTTGAAGTATTTCCGTTAGTGTTCTCCGTCATTCTCATCCACCTCCTGGTCTTACCAGGAGGTGCACCAGACGTAGCTGGTCTTCCCAGCGGCCGCTTAACCGCAGTCTTCCATTGCGCCGCACTCACGTTTCGTATTTTGCGGATCACGTCTATGATTTGACAGGCCCATTTGAGGCGATATAGTGCGTATTTAGAGGTCAGCCATGGCGATTGAAGCAAGCGGACACGCGTCAGTTTGGTTCCGCAAATTTTACTGATTCCACACAAGCAAAACTAAGACTAGAACGCGTTTCACAGAGCTTGCAAAAAACTTGAAAGCGGCATCCAATCACTGAAAGGTGGCAGCGGCATGCTGGAAGAACCGCTACACATGAACCAAAACTGTAAGGCGAACAACAACGCCCGAAGTAGAAGGGCATCTTCTCCGGCTATGGGAGGGCGTTCCTGCGAAACGAACGAATGCGTTTCACCTGGGCTCCGTGCTTTTTTCTTTGAACTGCCGGCTTTGTTGAGCCGCACCTTAATGAAAGTGCATCGACCGGCAACATGAAGTTGAGTGGACCAACGAGAACCCAAATTCTGAGGTAAGAACCCACTTTTTCCGAATTTAACGGACTTTTGTTTGCCGAGAGGAGTGCCCGCCGCTGGGCCGAACGTAGACTTCGGCCTTAGCCGGAGGAGCGGTAGGCACAGCCCGAGCCTCCGTGAAGATTCCGTGAAGATGTCAGCAAACATCGAACCATCGGTGATTACTCAAGTGAGCATTGACCTAAGATAATTACCGCAATGCGAGTAGAGCTGGACGGCATCGAAATTCTACCGGACCAGTGCACAAGATCGCAAGGCTGGAAAACGGCCGGTGAGAGGGCCAGACACAGGCAGAACGGTATGCGCAAGCTAGGCCTCAATCCCGTACTTCAAGTGAGCCAAGATGGCGCCAAGGCAATGGCTGATGTCAACAGCCGGAGCAACAACCTCGGCGGAGACGTCACTGGCAGCGATTCACGTCACTCAAGGGCGAAACGAAAAAGGGCAAATTGTTGAAGAGCGGACGCATGCCGGACAAAAAGTTGATATTCTAAACACGAGGCTAGCTCCATTTGAGTGAAGGGACCCGTGTTGAACTAAGTCGAGCAATTGTGGCAGCGGCACAAATCCCCGCCAATAATGCAAGTGATTACGTGTAAACCAACCTCCAGCAGAATATTGTTGTGGTGTTCACCTCCAAGAGAGAGCACGCAGGCCTATACACTGCAGTAGGAAGGATCGACCTACGCAGCACGGAACACGAAGTACCTACCCTCCCATGACACGGTGAAGGACGTCATTAGAGCCAGCCCGCTCGAGGATACAGACCAGGATATTCAGGACAATGTTGTGCACAAGTATAATCCAAACGCCCTACAGGCAAACCGGATCGATAAGACCCGATCAGTCGTTATTGCTTTCGATGGCATAAAGTACCCAAATATGTGAGATACGGACACCTGCCCAGGGAAGGCACGTTGCATAGAGAACAAATCGGCATATGCTATGCGCGCGGAAAAGTGGGCCACACAATAGATGTGTGCCCGGATCCTTCGAACACGATTGCCGAGGGTGCGGAATCTCTAACCCCCTCGAAGATCAAGATTGTGTCCCGAAGTGTGGCCTCTGCCGAAGCAAGCGCCTGACCACGGACAAGGCCTGCAAAACCCGCTCCAGGACACCATACGTCGTCCGCCGCCGGCGCCGGGAATGGCGCCGGGAGAAGCAACCGAGACAAGCGAGGTCCTGCAGGTGGGCTCCGCCGTAGCGCCTCCAAGCAACGGGGCCGGTCACACATGCCGTGCCGCAAAAGCAACAGCAGTGGCTGTCAACAACAACGGTCGTCAGAGTCAACCGGATACCGAGGGATTGCCGAGAAAACGGTGGGCCGGAGCTACAGGTCTCCCATTACTCAAACCAGCGAAATCGAATTCCCAACCCTCACCCCCTCCCAACCCCTTAACTCACAAGCGATTCCGCGAAAGGACAGAGTGAAGTAATAGAGCTTAATCGGATCGAAGAGCGCCAAACACGCTCAGATTAAGTCGAAGTACGCCCAAATACAAGTACTTATGACTACGATCAAAACGCTGGCGAGTAACGGTAGCTTGGCAAATTCAGGGCCCCAAGACAATAACACGGCTGCAAACATTGCCGCAGGCTTGCGGAGGGTGCCATGGAGGGATCCCACTTCGCCCCGCCAAGGGGGACGGCGGGAGACGCTGATGCCACACAACGTGCAGCAAATAATCTAGAGGTGATGGCGCCGAAGAGAGCCCCTGACCGGAGAGAAAGCGGCGACCGCAGAGACCGTGACCACGGCAACGAACAGATCCCACAAGAAGGAGATCTGATGGCTTTTTGGCCGCAATTGCCCAAATTAACGAAAGGCTAAGCAAAATAGAGGACCGACTCAAAGCTGTTACGAGTTAGCCTCAGCCGCCATCGGTGAAGCACAAACGGCAAGCGCCAAATGTAGCCTCAACATAGGCGAGGAACCGCTTTGTGTCCCTGATAAAGGAGCGGGCCGAAAAAAATAGAGAACCCGATCGCGAAATGGCGCAATCGACTTGAGACGTCCGGAAAAGATGATGCAGAAGCGAAGTAAGAAACACAAGAAGATCAGGAGGGGGGGCACTAGCGTAATTTACCAATGGAACTACCGTGGGATTTGCAACAGAGAAGCGGGACTAATGTTACGCATTGACGGGCAAGATAACAAGCCAGATGTAGTTGCTCTACAGGAGACAAACGGGAAGCCAAGACTTCCGGGGTACGTCACTTACGCAGATCCCACAGAAAACGGAACGGCGGTGCTCGTTCGCAGCAACGTGATGGCAACTCAACATGTTATGGCGCAGGGCGGGGGCGAGCACACGCTGGTCGAAATTCATGCGAGCGCGGCCAATTTATTTGAAATGAGCGCGTCCTACCGGCTGTCACAACTGCAGTACGAATTTGACTGCATCGTGAACCAGGCGAAAGATTATCGGAGACCAGGCCGCTCCTGACCCTCGCCGACTTTAACGCCCGTCACACAACGTGGGGAAATATGTTCCATTCCAATAGAGGAAAAGCATTGGCCAAAGCAATGGAGGATCACGATATGGGCTTCCTGAACGAGCCGGACGTAACTACCAGCAGAGGCAACAGTGCTGCGATGGACAGCACGCCAGACCTGTCGTGGTTATCGGCCACGCTAGACATCTCTTGGAGAAGCGAAGAAGTGGACCTGGGGTCTGACCACAGGGTAATCGGCATCACTAATCGAGGTTGCCGTATCGGGGTGTGTTGGCGACAGCGCGGATCACGGATTGGGACAAGATGAGTTCATCACGGAACAAGAGGCGTCCGAGGAAGAATCGGAACAAGATGAAACCCAACAGACCTACACCGAATAGGCGAGGGTCCAGAAGAAGGTCCTCCAAAAATTTACCCAAAGAATCGCAGACACCGTACGTGGACGCCAGACTGACCTACAAGTGCTCGGCCCGACACTCGTTAACGCGTTGATGGAAACATCAGAAGCACAACAGAAACATGGCCAAGCGCATAGCAGCCTTGAACAAACAGATCGCCCAGCATGCTGTCAAACCATGTAGGGAGAATTGGTTGAATACCTGCGACGGCCTGCAGGGCACGCTCTCGACGAGGAAGACGTGGTGTCCCTTGAGGCATCTGATCGACCCGTTGAGCAGCTAAACTGCGACAAATCGCAACCACACTAAAGTACTTAACATGCACAAGGGAGACTGCCGCAGGCTTCCGGAAGACTTGAAGGCGAAGTACCTAAAGACAGAGAAGGGGCAGTAGCCAGTGCTCGAGAAGAACAAAGTACCCAACAAAGACGAGTTGGACCGGCCGTTTTCCGTGACGGAACTGGACAGCGATAATTGAAAGTAACAAGAAAAGCGCACCCTGCAGGGATGCCATAGCACACAAACTACTCGGTAACATTAGCGGTAAAGCGGCTCGCGGCCTCCTAGGCCACATCCAGGAAGCCTTGGAGAGTTCGCGGTTTCAAAGCCTGGCAAGGCCCTCACGTCCGGCGCGGGGAAGGTGATGGAGCACATGGTCCTTCGCCGGCTGCAGAATCACCTCGAAGAAATGGATCAGATGCCCAAGACGATGTACGGCTTCAGGCAACATCTCAGCACACAAGACGTAATGATCCAACTTTACGAACTGATCGTCAAGCCGGCAACAAGGCACGCGCCGCGCGGGATACTCGCCCTTGACCTGAAGGCAGCGTTTGGCAACGTGTGCCACGCAAGCGTGTTGCAAAATCTGAATATCATCAAGTGTGGCCGAAAGACATTCGGCTACATCAAATGTTTTCTGTCAAGCCGAACAGCGACCATCAGGATACGGGAGGAAAAGTCGGACCCTATCGAGCTCGGTGATGGCGGAACACCACACGGATCGGTCTTGGCGCCCCTGCTCCTCACTCTGGCCCTCCTGCCCTGCCCAATCTACTCAAGCAAATCGAAGGCGTGGACCACGCATTCTACACCGATGATAATACGTTGTGGACGGCTCGAGTCGGGTCTAATGCCTGGATGGGAGACGCCTTGCAGAAGGCAGCTACGACCATGCACGAAAACACAAAGTTGTGCGGACTGAGCTGCGCTTCCCAGAAATCATAGCTGCTTATGATCCAACCGGGAAAAACCAACAGCTGCCGCCAAACGTGATCGTCACCATCGACGGAACGACCATCAAGTTAAACAGCAGATTAGGATCCTCGGCCTACTCCTTCAGACCGACGGGAAGGAACATGCCGCCGTCACAAAGATATAGACTACAAACGAACAGATACTCAGTATGATTACAAGGGTATCTAACAGAAACCGAGGCCTCAAAGGGGACGATGCCTAGCGCCTAAAACGCGCGTTCGTCGTGTCGCGGGTTACCTACTCCGCCCCCTATCTCCAGCTGACGAAGGATAATAGGGACGCAAACAAAATGCTTCGTAATGCAACGAAGCAAGCACTGGACATGCCTATATACTCGTCCATGTAAAGACTGCTAGACATGGGCGCAAACCTCTCTAATCAAAGAATCCGGCTTAGTCATACAGAACACGGGCGAGCCGTCCTACGCAAGATAGGATGGCAGATTAAGCCGGTACCCATCAAGGAAGCCCTTCCGGAAGACTGGAAGACAACCATTCAGACCAAGGCCCCTCCCCGGAACATGACGCCGGGCAAGTACGACGAGAGGCACACCGCGCGGGCCAAAGGCGTAGCCCGGAAGCTGGAGGAGAATCCCAGGGCCCTCTACGCGGACGCCTCGCTCCGAAAACAGTAACCGTGTAGCGGTAGTGGTTCCGTCAAAAGCCCGGCTGATCGTCAGCGCGTCCATAAATACAACAGACCCCGCAGTTGCCGAGGAAGCAGCCGTGCCCCTCGCACTCGCAAAGCCGAGCGTGGACACCATGGTCAAAAGACTTAAAGACAGCCTGCAGAAGCTTCCGCAGGAGGATAATCTCCTCCGCGGTCCGAGTCATTCTATTCAAGTGCCGACCTCCGGGAAGAGCCATAGAGTTCGTGTGGGTGATGTTCTAAGGGACTCCACCAAAACTTCATACTGTCGCAGACTTTCGCAATCCGACCACCTTAAAATAAGTTTGTAGGTCTGTGCTGATACGTCCACCGTTTCATTCGCAACTTCGACAGTATCATGGCCCTTTAAACGTAGCTTCTCGCCGGCAGGCCAAACAGCTCCTCATGATCAACACCCTGTGATGCTGCGTTCAATACATTACGTCGCCTACTCGTCTCATCCTTTTACTCCACCATTTTGACCCTGCATGCTTGACCGAAATACACAAAGATGCTTCGATATTTTACTGGCGCTGCGACAGGGGCGAGGAACAAGAAGAGACAAGACAAGCGCTCGGACTAACAACTGAAGGCTTAATGAAACATACAAGGAAATATATTCTCACATGACAACCAGAAGCGCATGCGCTATTCCTTCACACCAAAAAAAAAAACAAAAACATACAGCTATGGATCCAAATATGACAGTTCACAGTCATTGATAATTACTGATGGTGTGCTAACGCACGTGTCACTATTTTTATGGATGTGATAGGCTTCACCGAGTTCTCAGTGACAGTGACTAATTTTTGTGTAGAAATCTGGAAAACATTTTCATCTGCCCATGTAGTTAGTCTATTTATGGTTAACTGTACTTGCCGCTCCCATGTTATGTTAGTGGACATGCATGCAATATGGAGATCGTCAACATAGAGTGTGTACATAATGAATTTGTGGATTTCTCTGGTGATTGAATTATTTTTCACAATAAACAGAGTAGTATTTAAAATACACCCTTGGGAACTCCGTTTTCTTGAATAAAGTTCCTGGACAGGGCTGATTACAGACGTACCTTAAATGAATGGTTGGTAGAAAGTATTTCAGGCAGTTTAACATCCTGCCACGGATACCTATATCTTCTAAGTCACGCAGAATGCCGAACCTCCAGGCTGTTTCATAGGCCGTCTCTATGTCGAAGAAAACAGCTAGACAATGTTGCTTGTGGATAAATGCCTCTCGGACAACATTTTCAAGCCTAAGAAGATGGCCTGTCGTGGAGTATGCTTTTTTAAAAACACCCTGACGGATGTCTATAGGTTTGCGTGATTATAAAATAAAGGTCAATCTAATGTTTAAAACGCTTTAAAAGATTTATATATGTGTCCTGGTGTTCTTAGGTGGCGCCTGGTAGAAATGGACACTGAAGTCGGCTCGGGTGCTATGTGCTGAACGTCTGCTTTACTAGTCTACGTTACTAGAACAAACTCAGTTTCACAGCTCCCCATACCGCCCAGCGCAGGAGAGTGTCCCAATTGGCGGTCGCGAGAACTAGCGGCGCTGCAGTCAACTCTTGCTTACAGCTCCTCCATTTTGAGGAGCCTTACTCTTGCTCTCTTGCTTCTTGCCAGGCGCGTCGTCTGCTACACGCGGCGCGAAAGCATGGGGCGGCCAGCACAAACGCAGCTTTTGCGTGCTGTCGCTGCACTGTACAGGGCTGCAGTATAACTATAAATACATTACGAAAGCTTTGGCTTCGAAGCGACGTATTACCTTGGAGAACGCGTTTATGTTATGCGAAATTCATTTGGTAATGCTGTGAAACAAGCGTGAGTGCCGTCGGCTTGCTCACAAGCACTGATCCTTGCGTTACTCCCTGGCCTGTGTTTTGTAGTATGTTCTTTCAGAAAATAGATCCTGTCATGCAAACAAATTAGTCAACTTTTCAGTGCATAGGAGCACTCTAACCTTAGAAGGTAACGCAGTGGGTGTCACGTTCATACTGCGCTGCGTACATTGCCGCAATTAAACGCAGAAATCTGCTAGCCTGGGCAGCCTGTTCATGCAGTGCATGAAGTCTGGCTACTCGCGTCAAACGATATAGCGAACACAGATTACGCATAAACGGCCTCCGCCGCTGTCTATTCAAAAGCGCTTTGCACAGTGCACAGTGTTAGACGCCCTTTGGTCAGTTGACTTAACACTGTAGCCAGATAAACGTCACTTTGGCTACAAAGAGTTGAAGTTTCTCTGTCATCTCCTGAACGCCGCTGGCGAGAGCCCAGACCCCGACAAGACTTTTGCTGTCGCCAAACTTCCCGTTCCTGCAAACAAGACAAGTTTGAAACGCTTCCTGGGACTCTGCGCGTACTATACCGCCGCTTCATCGCCGATTTGTCCAAGGTCGCCGCCCCCCTCCCTCCTCCCCCCCGACTCCCTCACGCCCGATGATACGCAGTTCGTGTCGGGCGCCGAGCAACAAGAGGCTTTTGCGGAGCTGCGCAGACGACTGCAGACAAGCCCTATTCTTGCGCACTTGCATAAAGACGCTGACCCCGAAGCCCACACCGATTCCAGTAATATCGGCCTCGGCGCTGTACTGTACTCGTTCAACACCAAGCTTGCATCGAAAAGGTCATCGCGAATGCCAGCGGCACGCTCTCCCGCGCCGAGACAAACTATACCACTACGGAAAAAGAATGCCTTGCGGTTGTGTGGGCAACCATGCGATTTAGGCCTTACTTCTATGGTCGCCAGTTTAAAGTGGTAACCAACCATCATTATTTTTGGTGTCTGGCTAACTTACGCGACCCAACTGGGCGCCTAGCACGATGGAGTCTTCGCCTCCAGGAATTTGAGTACACCATTGTTTATAAATCTGGCCAGAAGCACGAAGAGCCTGACGCGCAGTCGCGCGCACCCGTCGGTTTAGTCGATGAAAACACTGACGACGAGATTAGGTTGCTTGGACGAGTTAGTTATGCAGACATAATGACCCAACAGCGAGCTGACCCGGACCTTCGACCTGTCGTTCATCACCTGGACGGTCGCACTGCTGATATCCCTCGCCAATTTGGTCGCAACCTGTCTGCTTTCTGACTCCGGAATGGCTTTCTATTCAAGAAGAACCCCAGCACTGTTGACCGAGCGTACCTCCTCGTAGTACCCGCCGACCTCTGAGCCGATATCCGTTTTGCCTGCCACAATGAGCCCACCTCTGGCCACTTGGGCTTTGCACGCACACTCGCCCGAGTTCGTCAAACCTATTATTGGCCTAAACTTGCTGACGCCATTCATCGCTACGTCAGAGGCTGTCGTGAGAGCCAACGTCGAAAGGCACCGCCTATCAAGCTAGCGAGTTTCGTCCAACCTTTTGCGCCTCCCCGTACGCCGTTTGATGAAATCGGCATCGACCTTCTGGGCCCATTTCCGCTGAAATCGGTCGGTAGCAAATGGATTATAGTCACGACCGACTATCTAAAACGGTATGCAGAAACCAAAGCGGTGAAGCATGCCACGTCATCTGAGATCGCCCAGTTTTTATGCCGCGAATCGTGTTGCGCCATGGCGCACCGTCCCAAGTCGTCAGCGATCGAGGCACGGCATTTACGGCACAACGTATGCACGACGTATTTGAGATGACTCACACGAGTCATCTCACAACCGCTGCCTATCACCCACAGACGAATGCCCTCACGGAGAGACTCAATAAAACGATCGCCGACATGATTGCAATGTACATGGACTCCCAGCACAAGACCTGGTACGAGATTCTCCCGTACGTCACATATGCCTTGTTACATTTGGGGCTCGCGTGGCTCTTCCCACCACTGACGCCAGCTGTTACCTGCAGGTCGCGGCCCCATCCTTAGCGTTGGCCTGGCGGCTCCGTGGCTCGGAGGGCGCCAATAGCAGTCCCAGCAAAGACAAGGCGTCTTCTAACAAAACAAACGTTTAATAGAACATCATGAAGGAACGGGCACAGAAATTTGCCCGGAGAGAAAACTGACACTCTCACACAGCAGTGTCTGGCGTCATCTCTACAGCGACTCGTAGTCTCTGTCGCAGAGGAATCTGCGGCTGCTTTTTATATGCTTGTCAGTTCAGAAGGAAAGGGAGAGACTTCGTGTCTGAACAAGACGAGATGACTCAATCATCGGTGGCGCGACAGAAGTATTCTCCACCAACTGCAGACGAGCGAGGGCGACGCTCTCTCTCTTGAGTGCCGGGCTTGACCAGCGTTTGCACGCACACGCATGCACACACATTCGGCGCTTTGGACGAACACGTCGAGACATGCTCGCGGGAGGAAGGGTTGGGCAGCCGGCCGGAGGACGCTGAAATGGCCGATACGCTCGCTGCTTCGCCTGATGCTGCGCTGCGGCCGCGTCTGTTGCCGCACATGGCTGTGGCGAATCGTAGCAGACTGCCCCGTGGGGGAGGGAGATCCTGGAGGGCAGGGGGCTGAATTTGCTGTCCGGAGGGATTGGGATGTTGCTGCTAGCCGGGGTCGTCCGACTCTGCTTTTCTTGAGCCCAGTCAGCCAGAAGACTTCCTTGGCCCGTTCTGGTTCCCAAGGCACTCTGCAAATCGCGTTCGGGGGAGTTTTCCGACGCACCCACAACGCAACAACCACACCGAAATCTCAGCCGGTCAGCCAGCAAGCACAGCACAAACTTCACTAAGTTATGCCAGATGATTTCCCTCTTATGCCCCCATCTATATTAAAGGGTAGCTCAGCAGCACTTAAAACGCATCCACAAATTTGAAACTTGCATTTTCGAAAAAAAAACATCACTTTCAAACAAAGATATTGCAATACAATAGGTGGGTCAGGAAGAAAAACGCCAACAAGTGAAAACAAGCTTCTCACGTTAGGGGCTCCGACTTAATCCATCGCCGTTACCGTTGAGATCACCCTTTTCACTGAAGCACCAGCTCTCCGTTTCTCGGAGCAACCTTACTCTCCTGATTCTATGCAAAGAAACATACGAGCACGCGTCACTGGCTTTACTAAACAACCTATCCCTCTCCTTACACTTTGCGCACCAGTCCCGCATTTTCTCGGCACGGGCGCATTTGTGCTTTTGGGATATTCGCTTTCTTCTTCGGGATAGCTTCAACTTGCTCCATGCTTTCTCGCGCCTGCCTTTCCGCTTTTTCTACGGCAGCACTGGAACACAGACTTTTTGCTTTCTTTTCGCAATCGTTTGAGTTTCCTCTCCTTACGATGGCAGCATTCTTTCTCGCGCCTGCCTTTCCGCGTTTTTCGTCGGCAGCACTTGAATACTAGCTTTCTACTTTCTTTCGGTGCGAGTTCTAGCGAGTTAGAGGTAGAGCTAGTAGGGCACCGGTTTCGCAAATCGGTTAAAGCGCAGCGCCGCGTCTGCATCGCGGCCAGCAGCGCATCACTCACTTTCAGTCACGTCCGAACAATAACCGCTGACGTCAGTCTCCCTGCTAGGAATTTGATCTGGCGGCTCGCCACTCAGTGCGTCGCCTCGCTCAGCAATAACCGGCGCACGATCAAGCTCCTTCCACAGCTGGGGCGCTTCGGATTGCAGGAGGGGCATGTGTGCCAAGTCCGCGTTCTCACTGGGGTTGCTTTCGCGAATACCACCCGGAGTGGTGTCAGGGCACGAACGATGCTGACTCCGCTCTGGTCGCTCGCTGTCGCCTTCGTAAGTGTGACTCTCTACAGCCGACGCGCATTCATCGTGGGTCTGCCCTGGCTGATCACAACTTGTGGGCTACGCTGTTTCCATGATGGGCACTTAGTTTTTCGTGTGCCCTGTTCTACCACACACCACACACCTACCACACACACTCCTAGCTCATTTGCATCGCCGTCGCGCTCTATACAATCTGTAGTTTGGTAATCTTCACCGTTATAACCACTGAAATGTGTCGCGTGCTGCCGCTCTCAAGGACGAAGAAGTTGGTCGCTGCCTTGCTCATTCGCCACGCCTGACGCTCCGCTGCGAGTTCCTCTTGAGCGGCTGGATCCATCTGGGTTTACCGAATAAACACACCCCTACAATTGGTGCAGGTGCTGCTGGGTACGTTCCCGTCCACCCTGGAACTAAGAAGCCGCACATTGCCCTCTGCTTCCAGCATGCCGGACGACACTGCCTCGACATCGTCGCCCCTCCCAACCACCGTGTTGTGTTCTGGAGCTCTACGATAGCGTGATCCGTGCCTCTTCAGTGGCACAGCCGACCAGGACGTCGACAATTGGTTGTCGGTATATGAGCGCGTCAGTAGCTACAACAGATGGGACGGCGCTATCAAGCTAAGTAATGCAATCTTTTATCTGACTGACGTGGCGAACCTCTGGTTTCGCAACCATGAGGCAGACCTACCATCTTGGTCTGCAGTTAAAAAGAATTTTGCGGAAGTGTTCGGCCGCCCTGCAGTTCGCAAGCTCCGGGCAGAATAACTCTTACGTGAGCGCACTCAGCATGTCGAAGAGTCGTTCAGTAGTTATATAGAAGACATCGTGGACCTATACAAGCGTGTCGATCCGCTAATGTCCGAAGCGGATAAGATCGAAAACATCATGAAAGGCATCTCTGACGACGCGGGCCAAATGCTCAGGGTGAAAAATCCTGCCACGGTCAGTGACGTGATCAAGCTTTGCCAGAGCTACGACGTGCTTCGTAAGAAGCGCGCTTCTATCCGGCGGTCCGTGTTAGAGACGACGCCATCTCTACACTAGCGCTGGGCGGTTCTACCCCATCAGAGGACAGCCCTTTGCCTCAACAAATCAAAGCCTTCGTTCGAGAAGAGGTCGCCCGCCAGCTATCACTGGTCCCTCAGTTACAGGATACTAGTCGCCTTGCTCCTGACATGGCTCCGTCTTTGGCCCCTACCATACGGCGTGCCGTTCATGATCACATCGCTGATGTCCTTCCGCCCAGCTCCATGCTCCCGCCCAGACCCGTGCCGGCGCAAGTAACGGCACCACTGACTTACGCCCAAGGTGCAGCCAGGCCGCTAATGCCATCAGCATCTCTTTCCTACCAGGCCGCTCCTTCCAACCTTCCTTCGCCTTTGCCTGGGTCTGCATTCCATGTCCCTATTCCAAGGGTACGCCAACGCCCAACGAACCCTTGGCGTACTGCGGACAATCCGCCAATCTGCTACTCTTGCGGGCTGCTGGGCCATGTCGCACGCCTTTGCCGCCAATGCCTTCCACCTTCTCGACCTGACCTATGGAACTACTACTACAATACAAACCAGCCCTCGCCGAGAAATCCACCCGGTTCCGACATTGTATCTCGTGACAATCAAACGTATACAACTCGCCGATCACCTTCCCCTCGTCGCCGTTCCCCGTCCCCACTCCGACGTTCTACCGGCACCGTTGAGGGAAACTGACAGTCGCAGTTCCCGGGGAAAGAACTACGCTTGGTTCGAACTCTTCGAGTCCTCAAGTGTTTGTCGACGGCGTCGCAGTACTCGTCTTGTCGACACGGGCGCTGCCGTATCCGTCATCAGTGAAGCTCTTTGCCGTCGTCTTCGTACAGTGACCACCGCGCTTTCCGACTTTTCGCTTCGCGCCGCCTCATCACAGCGCATTCATCCCTCAGCGGCGTGCACGGCCCGTGTTCTCATCGAAGACGTCTTATACACCATCGAGATTATTGTACTGTCTCGCTGCTCACACGACATCATCCTGGGTTACGATTTCCTTTCCACTCATCATGCCGTTATTGACTGCGCCCGCGCGGATTTTTCCTTTTTACCTCTTTGTGATACCGTCTTGTGTAAGGTCCCTACCCGGCCTCCAAAACTCCTCATTGCCAATGACACAGACATTCATCCATTTTCTGCTGCCCTCGTTCCACTCTCCTGCGAAAGCGTTATTATTTCGACTGTCTTCTTCACACCTTCCGACGCCGCTTCACGCCATCCCTGCCTTCTGCTTCCATTTGCTGTCCTCAAGTTCGAAGATAGCCTTAGTGCAATGTACGTCTCAAATCCATTTTTGTGCCCGTCTGTCCTGCTACGCGGCGAGTGTCTCGGTCGTATTAAAGAACTTGATCCCGCGCTTGTAAATACTCTTCCTGCAACGCCTACTTCATTAGACGTTAATGTGCTCAGCTCTTGCGATATAGCGACCGCTTCGACACCACCCGATGTTCTTCAACAAGCTATTGACGCAGATCTTCCATCCGCACAACGCGATCAACTCGCCGCTTTTCTACAGAACTTCACTTCTGCCTTTGACTTTCCTCACACTGCTCTTGGTTGCACGTCTGTCGTTGCGCACACAATCGACACTGGTACAAACGCACCTTTACGACAGCGTCCTTATCGTGTGTCGGCCTCTGAGCACCAAGTCATTGCTGACAACGTAGACGACATGCTTCGCCGGGGCGTCATACAGCCATCTAACAGTCCATGGGCTGCTCCAGTTGTTTTGGTCCCCAAGAAAGATGATTCCATCCGGTTTTGAGTCGATTACCGTAGGCCTAACAAAATCACGCACAAAGATGTCTATCCTCTGCCGCGAATTGATAACGCTTTGGACTGTTTACAGGGAGCCGAGTATTTCTCCTCTTTGAATTTGCGCTCTGGCTACTGGCAGGTACCGATGGCTGATGATGACCGCTCGAAAACTGCCTTTATAACACCGGATGGATTATACGAGTTCAACGTTATGCCCTTTGGCCTCTGCAATGTCCCCAGCTACTTTCGAGCGCCTGATGGACACTGTTCTTCGTGGACTCAAGTGGCAGACCTGTCTTTGTTACCTGGATGACATCGTAGTTTTTTCTACCGACTTTTATTCTCACCTTCTCCGCCTAAAGCATGTCCTCACATGTCTCGCCGATGCTGGGCTTCAGCTGAATTTAAAGAAGTGCCACTTTGCCGCTCGAAAACTCACAATTTTAGGACACAGAGTCTCTAAGGACGGCATTCTTCCCGGCCCCAACCAACTTCGCGCAGTTGCAGAGTTTCCGAAGCCAACCTCAATGAAGCAGCTCCGGAGCTTTATCGGCCTCTGCTCATACTTTCGACGTTTCATCTTGAACTTCGCCTCTATCATCGCTCCTCTGACCCAGCTCCTTGCCGGCAGCTTCGACCTTTCCGCCTGGACTCCAGCCTGCAATAAAGCCTTCGACACTTTACGCCGCCTTTTGGTTTCGCCTCCCATTCTACGCCACTTTGATCCGACTGCGCCTACGGAGATCCACACTGATGCCAGTGGTATTGGGCTTGAGGCAGTCCTTACCCAACATAAGCCTGGTTACAGCGAGTATGTTGTGGCATACGCTAGCCGAACATTGACGAAGGCAGAATCTAATTATTCAGTCAAAGAAAAGGAATGTTTGGCCATTATTTGGGCCATCGGAAAATTTCGTCCCTATGTGTATGGTCTACCGTTTTACGTTGTGACCGATCACCACGTTTTGTGCTGGCTTGCCTCTCTGAAAGACCCATCCGGTCGCCTTGCTCGCTGGGCTCTTCGTCTCCAGGAGTTTGACATTCATGTCATTTATCGATCAGGCCTGAAGCATACGGTCGCGGATGCTCTTTCCCGCTCGCCATTGCCTAGAGATATATATACTTCATCCGACCACGCCTGTGCCTACGATTTGTCGACTCTTGCCACTATCGACATGGTTACCGAGCAGCGGAATGACCTCTGGATCAATGCACTTTTGGATTTCCTCTCAAGTCCTACTCCCGGTCATTCATCCAAAGCGCTCGTCCGCCAAGCCCACCACTTCTCCATTCGTGACCGTCTTCTCTATCGCCGCAATTATTTGCTTGATGGGCGGAAGTGGCTTCTAGTCATCCCGCGTCATCTCCGTGCCGACATTTGTGCTGTGTACCATGGTGCTCACGGTGGCGTATTGAAAACCTACACGCGCCTACGTCTGCGATTTTACTGGCGTGGAATGTACCGCATCGTACGACATTTCGTGCGCGCTTGCGAATCTTGTCAACGCCGAAAAACTCCTCAGAAGTCCCGTTTCGTTGCAGCCGTTACCCTGCCCTGCTCGTCCGTTTGACCGCGTTGTCATAGATCTCTATGGCCCTCTTCCTACTACTCCTCAGGATTATTGTGGCAGTAGACCATCTTACTCGCTCCACCGAAACATCACCGTTACCCTCTGCCTCCGCAAGAGACGTTGCTTTGTTCCTTCTCAACAACTTGATTCTTCGCCACGGGACTCCGAAGGAACTGCTCAGTGACCGCGGACGCGTTTTCTTGTCCGACGCTCTTGAGGCACTACTGAAAGAATGCCGCATCATTCATCGCACCGCTACGTCTTACAACCGTCAGACGAATGGCCTGACAGAACGATTCAACCGTACTCTGAGTGACATGCTGGCCATGTGCGTCAACGACGCTCATTCCAACTGGGACCATGTTCTTCCCTTCGTAACCTACGCGTAAAACACTGCGATACAGACCACCACTGGATTCACTCCCTTCTTTCTTCTTTACGGGCGCGAGCCAACCTGCAAAATGGACGCGCTTTTTCCCTACCGCCCCGATGTTTCTGAATCGACGCCACACTCGCACGCCGCTCAGTACGCAGAAGAATGCCGTCAGCTCGCTCGTTCGCGTACAAAGGAAAACCAGTGGCAACAAAAATACCATCGTGACACTGGCGAGGCGCCTTCATATGCGCCCAACTCCCTTGTATGGCTCTGGGTTCCTGCCTCAACCACCGGCCTGTCAAAGAAACTTCTTGCTCGGTATCACGGTCCATACCGAGTCCTTCAAAAAACATCTGTGAACTACGTAGTTGAGCGCGTTACGCCATCTGCGGACTTGCGTCGCCGTGGACGCGAAATAGTTCATGTGGACCGAATCAAGCTCTACTACGATCCGTCTGTCCTTTCGGCTCCATGAGTCGCCAGGATGGCTTCTTCTCTGCCCGGGGGGAAACTGTTGTGTGGCAATCTTCATCGTTATAACCACTGACATGCGTCGCGTGCTGCCGCTCTCAAGGACGAAGAAGTTGGTCGCTGCCTTGCTCATTCGCCACGCCTGACGCTCGGCTGCGAGTTCCTCCTGAGCGGCTAGATCCATCTGGGTTTACCGAATACACACCCCTACAAATCTTCTGCTTTAGACTCGAGATGCGGTTCAGTTATTGATAGTTCCCCACACTCATTTGATGGAACTGTATCTCCTACATCTACTTGGGTCGGCATGCAGTTCACCTCGCTGAACGGCGTCCCTGCGGATTTCTCGCCGACTAAGCCTACGCTAACCGTCTCAGCTGCCAGATAACCCCGTACTCTTCTGTTCGAGGTTCGGTAGGCTCGCTGCTGCGGTCGCGTTGCTCGGCCGCTTTCCCAAGCTGTTTCTCACACTCCGGTGCAAGTTCGATTTGCTCCAAAACTTCCGCACTGTCTAGTCATTCGCTTACAGCCGCTTTCAACTGATACGCCAAATCAAAGTACAACTTGGTACAATTTTTCTCGCTCTCATATCTCTTCCGAAGATCATGAAGCATTATCTGATATCGTATCATCAATGACTCTTTTAGTTCGTCGTAATTTTTCAAGCGAATGATTTCTTCAGATGCTTTAGCGGAGAGCAGGTACCCACTTCTGTGCCCAACTATCTCGCTCCAAGCGCTTCCTAATGCATACACTCTCGAAGCCTGCCAAATGCTCTGCTACATCCTCGGTGGTGAAGAACGGTTGCAGACCGTCTCGTGGTTTCGAACCGTTACACTTTATGGCATTGAAAGCTTTAAGTTTTTCCATGCTCATTCATCATCATCATCAGCCTGATTATACCCACTGCAGGGCGAAGGCCTCTCCCATATTTCTCCACTTAACCCGGTTCTGTGCTAGCTGCATCCACCTGACCCCTGCGAACTTCTTAATCTCATCCGCCCACCTAACTTTCTGCCGCCCCTGCTACGCTTTCCTTCCCTTGGAATCCAGTTTGTTACCCTCAGCGACCATCGGTTATCCTCTCTTCGCACTACATGTCCTGCCCATGTCCATTTCTTCTTCTTAATTTCCACTAGAATGTCGGTAACTTGAGTTATTTCTCTGACCCACTCTGCACGCTTTCTATCTCTTAATGTTACCCCTACCATTTTTCGTTCCATAGCCCTCTGGGTTGTCCTCAACTTAAGTAGAACTCTCTTGGTTAGCCTCCACGTTTCAGCCCCATAGGTGAGTACAGGCAAGATGCAACTGTTGTATACTTTCCTCTTGAGCGATACCGGTAAGCTGCTAGTCATAATCTGCGAGTGCTTGCCAAATGCGCTCCATCCCAATCTTATTCTTCTTGTTATTTCCTTTTCATGGTCCGGATCTGCGGTTACTACCTGCCCTAAGTAGAAATATTCGCCTACTACTTCCAGTAATTCGCTACCTAATGTAAACTGCTGTTCCTTCCCGAGGCTGTTGAACATTACCTTAGTCTTCTGCATATTGATTTTCAAGCCTACCTTTCTACTTTTTCTGTCTAGATCATCAATCATTATTTGCAGTTCATCCCCCGAGTTGCTTAGCAAGGCGATGTCATCAGCAAATCGCAGATTACTGAGGTATTCTCCATCTACCCTTATCCCTAACTGCTCCCATTCCAAGTCTCTGAATACTTCCTCTAAACAAGCTGTGAATAGTACTGGGGAGATTGTGTCTCCTTGCCTAACACCTTTCTTTATGGGAATTTTGTTGCTTTCTTTATGCAGAATTATGGTTGCTGTGCAGCCACTATATATATCTTCCAGCACTCTCACGTACGGCTCGTCTACCCCCTGATTTCGCAATGCCTGCATCACCGCCGAGGTTTCAACTGAGTCAAATGCTTTTTCGTAATCAATGAATGCTATGTATAGGGGCTGGTTATATTCCGAGCATTTTTCTATCACCTGATTGATGGTATGGATATGATCGATAGTAGAGTACCGTTTCCGAAACCCTGCTTGATCCTTTGCTTGATTGCAGTCTAAGGTTGTCCTGATTCTATTAGCGATTACCTTAGTAAATACCTTACACGTAACAGACAGTAAGCTAATTGGTCTGTAATTTTTAAGGTCCTTAGAGTCCCCTTTCTTGTGAATGAGGATAATGTTTGCATTCTTCCATGGTTCCGGTACCGTCGATGACACCAGGCACTGCGTATACAGGGTGGCCAGTTTTTCTAGCACGATATCCCCCCCGTCCTTCAGCAAATCTGTGGTTATCTGATCCTCTCCAGCTGATTTCCCCCTTTTCATAGTTTCTAGTGCTTTCTTCCATGCTCATTCCATGTGCTGAAATCTCCAGCTGCATCAGTCTTTATGCGGGCGAACCGCTTTTCTTCCTCCTCGCGCTCTTGGCGTTGTAGTCTTTCACGCTCCTTACGGCCACGTTCCTCTTTCTCGTGACGTTCACGATCTTCTTTCTCTTGACGTTGCCGTTCCTCAATGATCTCAAGACATTCCGAAAGCTCGTCATCTTCCGCTTCCAACGCATGAATATCCCTTAGCACTTCTGGGTTTCTGAGTTTTTCTGACAATTTCAGACCCAACTCCGCAAGCTCCAGCAATTTCGGTTTGGCAACGACTTCAAATCCAAATCCGTGGCTATGCTGAGTACTGCCTTCTCTACTGCCCACTTTTGCCTTGCTGCAAATTAACCCAGCAACACCGACAACACAATTACCAGCTCCGTTTTTTACCTAACAAAAACCTGGCAAAACTCAGTAAAAGTAAGTTCCGCACTCACCAAACACTGCAGCCAAGTATCCAGCGCAGCCGTCCCGCAGCAGGCAACCAGTCATCACACAGGGCTCGTTGCACTGCACCCGGCTTTCCGCTGAGCTGCTTGTTGCAGGGGTCACGCCTGGGATATCTGAGCTTTTCCCACGAGATTTTGCACCTCGGTCAGGCTTGGCTCATCTCACCGACCACGGTCAGGCCTTGGTCGCCCCACTGCTGATCACCAGTTGTTGGACGACAGTCTCTTGTGGCTCATATTACCGCTGCCTACCAGTTGATATATTTTGTGGCTCGCGCGGCTCTTCCCACCGCTGACGCCAGTTGTTACATGCGGGTCGCGACCCCATCGCTAGCGTTGGCCTGACGGCAATAGCGGTCCCACCAAAGAGCAGGCGTCTTCTAACAAAACAAACGTTTAATACATCATGGAGGAATGGGCAAAGAAGCGTGTCCGGAGAAAAAACTGACATTCTCACACAGCTGGTGTCTGGCGTTGTCTCTACCGCGTCTCAAGTAATCTCTGTCGCAGCGGAATCTGATCTTGTCAGTTCAGTCAGTTCAGAGGGAAAAGGAGAGACTTCATGTCTGACCAAGACGAGATGACTCAATCGTCGGTGGCGCGACAGAAATCTCCTCCACCTCTTGCAGACGGGCGACGGCGACACTCCCTCTCTCGAGCGCCGGGCTTGACCAGTGTTTGCACACACACGCACGCGTACACATTCGGCGCGTGCGCCGAATGTGCGCGCCGAGACACGCCGAGACGCTATGCGGGAGGAAGGGCTAGGCGGCCGGCCGGACTCTGAATTGGCGGATTGTGAATTGTGCAATAATTCTTTCCAACCTTTATTTGTATAAGCTGTTGCCCTAAATTACTATTATAGATGGTTTGTATAATAGTTGTGTATAATAATCCCATTGGCCATGCTGCTTCAGGAACATTCGAACGCCAAGCGACGGTTCTTCAGGCAACATAGCTGTGAGTCTTGTTGAGCCTCTCGATAGGATAGAACAGTCTAATGGGACACCTGCTTGTTCTGAATTTGTGTCACACCACCGCACGAAGTTAAGAAGCCGGAGAAAGGAACCATAACATACATAAATGGATCTCAGCAGGTTCAGTTTGCAACTTTAAGAGTGTGAAAAGCGCGGTGCATGGGCAGTTTTACTTGTAGGCTTCGGCCTGATGCAGCAGTAGCGGGAACGCCGAGCTGTGCGGACGTGCGCCGCATGGGCTCTGGCCTCGCGACCTTTTGTGAAGTTCTGTGACTCCGATGTGCCAGGACAACAACGCTCATGTTACGCGATAAGGCAGGCGACGCAAGGACAAATACGTTACCTAAAGGGGTGTGTTGGCCAGCTGGCCCTGTGATTTGATTATTGTGCGTCCACGCCGCCATTCTTGTCTCGCGTCGCTGAGAGGACACTTGCGCGTCCGGCGCTCCCCAGTGCGTTCTCGCAATGCCAGAAGCCAAGCGGCTGAAGCCTTTTACGGTTTGCGACCATGTGCCGCAAGGCACCACATCGCTAGAACTGATGAAGATGCTAGTGAAACGTGTTTCGAAAACGGAACTTGGTGGTGTTCAAGATTTCGCAGGCGGAAAGTTCGAGATTTTCCTGAAGACTAGGGCTGTTGTTGGGAGATTCCTGAAGGATCTCGTTGTAGATGTTAAGGGAACTGCTGTGACTTTTGAGTATCGGGGCACGCGCGCGAAGCTGGTACGCGTCTTTGGCTACTCATCAGAGCACCATGACGTCGAGTTGGCAAGTGCACTGCAGCCCTATGGAAAAATTGTCAGCGTTGCTCGCGAGACCGTCCCCGTTTTCCCGTTCGTCACCACGGGGATCCGACGGATCAAGATAGAGATGAAATCTGAGATTCCGAACTTCCTGGAATGTGATTGATACAACCATCCAGCGCGAGTATGAAGGAGTCAAGAGGGTATGTCGCAAGTGCGGACACGAAGGCCACATGGGCGCTAGTTGCAACACGCCACAGTGCGAGCGTTGCGGCGCGTATGGGCATGAAGTGCGTGATGCCGTGTTCCCTAAGTGTGGGGAGGACCACGCTGTAAAGGCATGTAAGAAGAGGACATTTGCCTGTGTGTTAGGGAATGAAGACGTGAATGAACAGCCAGCCGATTATTGGGAGCAGCCCGCACCAGCACTCGTGCTGGCAACTCCTGAGAACCCGAAAGATTCCGAGACGCAGGGTGATGCGTCTACAAACGCCATCACCGAGGAATATAGCAAGGAGGCGACGGCTACGACCGCGGATCAGAAGAATTACAGAAAAAACAAGCAGAAGTTGTCTATGAAGACCACAAGGTGCCCCCAACGTGCGCTGCCGGGAAAGCGGTTACGGACATCGCCACACCCTCTACAGCGCCCTAACAGAACCCCGAAAAGAAAACTGAAACTGGACACTGCCAGGTGCCCTCAGTTGCCGCCACGGTAGAGGAGCAAGAGTGTGCAGCCAGCGTCGCTGCCGCAAGAAAAGACCGATTGGTTGAAACTGAATAAGATGAAGAGAGGGACATGGATACGACCACAGTGCGCCCCAAACGCAAGAGCAGTCCCAGAAAGAAGAAAACCAAAAAATCAGCGCCATCAACATCATCGGAATCTTCCGCCGATGCGCCGCTGACGAAGCGTGCGTTTCTTAAAAACCTTCCACCAATAAACGAGAGCAGCTCTGACACTGAAACAGAAATGCCGAGCCAACCTCCCTGTCACATTTGCAACACAACGAATTGTGATTGCTACTCGGACATCTCAGACATCTAGACAGCGATTCGACAGCGGAGTCACCTTCCGCTTCTCCCACTGCTCATGACACCGCTCCCTCCTCATGAGGTGGTCGCGCATTCCCCCCCTTCCTTCCTTTAGCTACATCCTGGCCTTTTCCTTCGTTCTCGCAACACTAAACATTCGCGGCTTTACTAAAGCTGCGAAACAAGCTGAAACAATAGACATAGCCCGCGCCAAAAAGATCGGCATCTTCGCACTTCAAGAAACCTATATTCACCGGCAAGAACAAATGAAAATTTTGACCTCCGTTTCAGCACAAAACCCTATTGGAGTTTCGGAAGGAAGGGTTCAGGGGGAGTTCAGGGACCAAGCATCCCCGCAGCGTTGACCACCCTGCGTAAGGAGATCCATCGCCTTCTAAATCGGTGCTGGGACAGACGTCGCGCAACAGCACGCGCTGAACGATGGGAAACAGAGGCATGATGTTCGCGTCATCTGCTACGCCGTCGCCTTGCCAGAAAGAACGAAACCCTCTCTGCAGTCGAAGATCCACTCACCGGCCATATTGTTACGAACCCTGAGCTGGTATTGAGTTTAGCACGCGATTTCTACACCGAACTTTATGCTGCTGAGCTCTGCACCCCCACATCGTTCCAGCTGGAGGCAGCAACTGACGCACCTAACCTGGACGACACATGGCTGTCGTCTGAAGAGCTACACTCAGCCCAAAAATGATGAAGCCAAACACAGGCCCGGGTATGAACGGACTCCCGCCAGCCTTTTACATAAAGTTATGGCCCTAGCTAAAGACCACTTTCACTAACTTAGCAAACGACGCCCTAGAGCGAGGGGAACTAACTCCAAGTATGAACGAAGGCCTCAGCACACTCCTCTACAAGGACACCTCCAGGAGCAGCGACCTTAAAGCTTGCAGGCGGCCAATAACCCTTCTAAATACGGACTACAAGGCAATTGCCAAATGTCTCTCCTTAAGCCTGACGCCTGCTCTATCGTCATTAGTAGGCCCGCACCAGGTTTTTTGGTCTCAGGCCGCTCGGTAGAACTCCATGGGATGGCTCTGAGACCTTTTGACATGGATGGAATCGCGCAGCCTCAATGGCTTTCTTTGCTCCCTGGACCAAGAGAAGGCATTCGACCGCCTGAGTCACGAGTACCTGTTTAGGACACTTGAGCTCGCTTGCATTCCCGTACAATACATTAATATATGCAAGTCGCTATATGCCGCAACACAAGCAGCAGTCATTGTACAGGGGCGCATTTCAATGCCCTTCCCCGTGGAAAGGGATGTCCGACAATCTTACCCCCTCTCTCTGTTGCTCTATGTCATAACAGCTTAACGCCTCCTGCAAAACATTGTTAGAGATGGCGGCATCCGCAAAACACCATTGCCAGCGGGTCATCCCTGCACTCCAGTGTTTGCCTAAGCGGATGACGTACGTTTCTGTTGCTGTGCCAGACACATCAGTGTAGAGACTACTTGAATTAACTGTGGAGTACTGCCAAGCGAGTGGGGCTCGTCTCATCACAAGAAGTCCACTGTTATGGCCTTGAGCACTACCCCCTCCCCCTCCCCTACCACTATCCAATCGATCTCTGTTTCTCGCGAGACGCGAATCCTCGGATATTTCTTCGATTCGGCTGGACCAGCACCTAGAAATTGGAATAGGGCTGAAGAGCAACTCAGCATCAAAACCCACAATCTTGGTGCTCTAAAATGTCCCCTGACTGCGCAGGCCACCATCATCAAGGCAATGCTGATTGTACCCTCAGGTTTGTGGCCAGCATTCTTGACATCCCCCCAGACAAGAAAAAACAGCTCCAGAAACCTATATGCCGCTTTTTGAGGCAGGGAGCCCCCGATAAGGTAAAGCGAGCCATTGTCTGCCTGCCCAGATTCAAAGGTGGCCTGGGGCTGCCTGGTCTGGATATTCTCCAAGGGTTCTGCACATCAAATGAACATTCAGAGCCGTCGAATGCGACATGCCGCTAACAAAAACAATGGCTTCGTACTATCTGTCGACACAGCTGCGAACATTCACTGAGAAGGCCCTACGCCACAACACCCCGCATGCAGGGTCCCCCCTATCATTTTACCGAACCGCAGCCACAGACTTAGAGTATCTGAAAGAACACTCGTCTGACGTTGACCCACGAACCATGCACCTGAAAGATATTATCAATATGATCACCCCTCCGCTCCCTGCCCGCCTATCAAGCTACATTCTATGTGCAGAAAGACCCAGTTGACAGTACATAACCGCCCACTTCCTCGATGCACACCGAGCCTCCCTGATGTGGATGTTCGCAAGAGGCGTCTTACCAATCAGAAGGCGTGCCTTCATCCCTCCGACCTCAGGAATGATTGACCTGTGTGCCTTCTGCTTGGCCCGAGAGACAGCGGAGTACATCTTTCATGACTGCCTAATTCCCGCAGCACTCGTACAGCGTCTCAGAGATATGTTCGGCCTCCCCGGGATCCCATACCCCACCGTGCGCTACTTCAACCTGCTTCCAAAGGAAGGCGCAAGCAGTTTGTTTTGACACTGGCAGAAGTCAACTATCAGGTATGGTTGACCCGCTGCTAAGCGGCCTACTCGAACAAGACTCCGAGCCTCCATGAAGTGAAGGCCAAAATCAGAAAAGAACTACGGTTCCTCCTAGAGAGAGAGAGAGAGACGCCACTTGGGGAGAAAGAAGTTTTTTAAAGATTGGTGACAACCTCCCCCCCATGGTGATCTTCAAAGAAGAAAACGGAAAACTAGAAGTGAGATTTTAGAAAACTTGCTCGCGTCGTCAGGCTTCAAGAAACCGGGTTGGTGCGGACGTGGTACATATGCACTGCGACCCCGCCCCGGTGGGAACAGGCCGGATTGCATGGGCCCCTTGGCTGGGAAAAGCCCGCTCTCCGAAACAAAAAAACCCCCACACTTTATGGTGCGGGAGGCCTTGCCTGGGGTAGCCGTAGGATGATGATGCTCGCAGGTTGTGGTCTGTACCCTCACAAGAGGATCGCACCTGGTGCATCCCTCCTTCCATCTGACAAGGCAAGGGAACAAACGAAATATATTCCAGTTGATGTAGCAATTATTCGTAATTACGGAATGGGGCGCATCGTGGCTATCCACAGCATACGTAGACTGACGGTTGATAGTGACGGGCGTCCCTGCGTATTTTATGTTAGGGGCGTCCCGTGGTTCTGTCACCATGGCGCCTTCAACGCCGTGGAATCCTTCGAAGACTGGTCTTCGACATAGTCGTCCCTGCGGGGACCAGTGCCGAGACCGTCGTCGACGCGGCGCCCTCGATAGTGGGTTTACCCGAAGTTTACTTCGTGCAGCATATGGGCGCCCAGTCTTTTCGAGTTTCAGTGAGGAGCAAGGCATCCATGTCTGTAATTGTTGACGACGGCTGCCTCGTCATCGGCCCCGAGCGTGTACCAATCGTCCCTGTTTAGCCTCAAGTTACAGCCGTGGCCTGCCTTTTCCTGCCGTCATACGTTTGAAATCAAGCGCTCGTCCAGGTCCTTAGCAAGCATGGTAAAGTCCTGTCCATCCCTGTGGGCCAGATGAGCTCCCACAAGGGTGTTCTCACTGGGACACGGTATTTAAGGATGGAGATGTCTGCGTCGTCACCGGTACTCAACTATCTACGCGTCGCTGGGCATTGCGTAAACTTTGACTATAAAGGTATGCAGCGTATTTGCCGGCGATATGGCTCCTCGGATCACTTTCGGGCGCAGTGTCCAGCGCCTTTTTGTAGACGCTGTGGTATCCACAGCCATCAAGACGAAGGCTGCACTCTGCCCGCCGATGCTGCAGTGATGACCACACGACGGTGACGTGCCTGGTGCGCCGTTCCTAGTTGGACGCAGAGGCAAGTACGTTTCCTCCGCTTGCACCCCTGAAGCATACAGCGCCGGCCCCATCTGCCAAGCCAGCTGAGTCGGCTAAAGGCGAAGAGGAAGTGCAAATGGACTCTGTAAAGGGCACGATATCAAAAACGTTGACAATGCCGGAAGGAACGGCCAGCAGGGATGACGTGCCGTTGGACAAGCATACGACTTGTCCATCCCAGCCTGAGATTGCTTGCGCGACGGCGGCTGACGTCGTGGTGGCCCCCGGATCGTCGTGTGAGCCTACTGCTACCGAGGCAGCTCCTGCCACATCGTCCCCGGAGCCTCCGTGCACGGCTAAAGTTCGCGGCGTCCAGGCCAAGCATGGAGTTCCCGGAAAGAAGGTGCAGTCGGCATCTAAGGCTTTGACTCTACTAAAAACCCGCGCTGCACTCGGACCGCAGGCTGGTCATATTATGAAGCTGGCGACGCCGGCCACTGCTGGCGTTTCTAAGATTCGTGGAGCCTTGGAAAAGGAAACGTGGCGCGTGAAGAAGCTGCCGGCATTACGAAAGGATTTAAAGAGTCATCTGAGGTTTTGAGCGAAAAACAGGGTGTAGACGATTCCAGCAGCTCTTTCAGTCTTGGTGTCGGACACTCCCTGTCTCTTTCACCGCTCAGTGAATGTGATATAGACATCGAGCTCCAGCGAGAAGGGAATAAGCGCTGTGTTTCATCGCCGACCTCAGGATTGGATGCGGCACAAGAAGGTCGCCCTGACGAACACCTTCCCAAGAAGTCCCGTCCTTCTTCAGGAGGGTCGGGAAGCTCCGCCTAATGCGAGTGCAAAGCACTTTCGTGGAGCCACCTCAGGGCGCGTATCTGCTTTGTGGCGTTCCAAATTCAACACCCGATATGGCATTAGGACTGAAAATGCTTTCGTTAAACGCTCAGGGTTTTCGTATTATCCGAAAACAGACAGAAATAGTAGATTTGGCTTTCAGAACACACTTTGATATCTTGTGTCTGCAGGAAACAAATTTTACTACTCTTTCTGATGTATTCCCGGCAGGGAGCATCTGTTAAAGCAGGTGTTTGTGTGTACTGTGCAACACTGCGGACCCCAGCACCCACGCTTAGCCGTGCGTGGCATCGTCGTGTCTGGGGAAAAGGGGATCCTGGTGGTTGAGCCGATGCCGAGTGTTTGGACCTTTAAGGCCCCTCGGTGGACGCAACAAACCACTTTGGCCCACACTTCCCACAGACGGCACCTCCGGGCTGACCCAGCCGGCGGAAATTGGCAGCCGCCTTTTCCTATCCTCCCCTCCATCGTTCACTTTCCTATCTTCCACCCTACAACCCTCCTGTCCTCTACTCTCTTCTTGTTTTCCCTTACTTCCTGGCGGCAAGGGTTAACCGTGTGTGGGGTAACTACCCTGTGTTACCCCATGTTAGGTTATAGTTATGGTGTGCAGCTGGCGGAGGCAGGACTTGTTCAGAGTTTCTTGTCCCGTCCCCTCGTTGCGCTCCATGGTGGGTGGCTGGCACCATGACCGAACAGCATACCTTTTTATGGATTCCTCCCCAAAACCAAATGATCGCCTTAAAAAATGCGGACCGAAGCAGCATCTGATTTTTTCTGCAAAAAACCAGAAGTGTTCATCAAGTTCCACATACTCCACAGTGAAAAACCAGCCCGTACAATATCCCCATTTCTTATCTCTAAGACACTTACCCAAACCCTAGGACGAGGATACAAAGTATCTAAACTAGCCAGTGGAAACTTTCTACTGGAAATCTGAGACCATGTCCAATGCTCGAAAGTTTCACAGCTTGAGAACTTTGGAGAAACCCCCATTACAGTATCTGCACAGATCCCTGAACTTTGTCCGTGGAGTGATATCCGAAAGCGACTTCTTGAACCTTACGGAGGAAGAAATGCTGAAGGAACTGCAAGAACAAAATGTGACTAATGTGCACCGAATCAAAATAAGAAAAGACAACAAGGAAATACCTACCAAACACATTGTCCTGCCTTTTGCAACTTCCAAACTTCCTGATTCAATTGAAGTAGGGTACATCAAAGTAAATGTTCGACACTACATACCCAACCCCAGACGCTGCTTTAACTGCCAACGTTTCGGACCATTTATCCGACGACTGTACCGCTGCGCCGCATTGTGAAAACTGCGAGGGCGACCACCCCGCATGCCATTCATGCCAGTCATGGAAAAAAAGAGAAGGAAATTATAACAGTGAAAACAGCCGAAAATATCAGCTTGAAAGAAGCACGTCCATGAATCAAATATAAAAACCCGTTTGTTTTCACAGCGAAAGCAAACTACTCCAAGGTGGCATGGGGGAGCGACGCGCCACACTTGGATCTGGTTCCTGGTCAGGCTATGCCGCAAGCAGGAGAACCTCTGCATCAAACGGGGACAGCAAGAGCTGCCCTGTCAGCTAAGAAACAGGGCCCACCGGCCCCTCAACCGGCTGCAATCTCTGCTCCCGCAGGTCGTCTGAGAACCTCCAGCGCCTCCGAGCAGGCGATGGATACTACCCCTCACTCGCCCCCGCTCCAGCGGCGGCACTCTCTTGAACGAAAAAAAGAGAGAGCGAAATAAAATAACAGGACCGGATAATCCGGAAACCTAAGCTTTTAGCTCCATCTTCACAAATCAATAAACATTGCATTTCTGGTTCATTGCAACTGCCGTGGACTCATTAGAAACTACAGTGATGTAACCGATCCTTTAAATTCACTTGCCCCGGTTTCTCTATGTTTACACGAGACAAACCTAGGGCCTAAACACACAAACATTCTGAAAAAGTATAAAGTCTTACGCTGTGATCGACAGCAAGCAAATAGGTAATCCAGAGGTGTTGCTATTATCATTCAGAATTCAATTGCAACTGATCAAATTGACCTCAAAACTAATTATGAGACTGTTGCGATTACTAACCTGCACTACAAAACTATAACATTATGTTCTGTTTACCTTGAGCCCCATTCTAATGTCACACTTCATGACCTGGAATCACTTTTTAAACAGCTTCCAGAGCCATATCTGGTAGTTGGAGATTTTAATGCACATGCCACTTTTTGGGGAAGTAAACAAACCGCTAGCAGGGGCCATATTTTAGAAGATTTTATTTTGTGCAATGATGTTTGGTTGCTCAATACTGGCAAACCTACTTACTGCTCGCTAAGTACTGGAACAATGCGTTGCTTAGATCTGTCTTTTAGTTCACCATCTATTTTTGCAGATTTTAAATGGGATGTTCAGGACAACCCACAGGGGAGTGATCATTTCTCTGTCACAATCAGCTTAACACCTTCACCAGCCATCACACTTAACAAACCACGACGGTGGAAGCTTCACCTAGCTAACTGGCCATTATTTCAATCAAAAGCTGACCTTGACAACATTTATTCAGATCACCTCAGCGTAGATGAGCTGAACGAAAAGATTACAACTTGCATCATAGCTGCGGCATACTTAACTATCCCACAGTCTTCAGGAGCTGTGCAAAAAAAATCACAAGGTCTGGTATTCGCGGGAACGTCAAGAAGCAAAAAGAAAACAAAACAAAGCCTGGGGAATGTTTCGCAGGCACCCCACGGATGAAAATCTCACAAATTTTAAGCGATCAAGAGCCAAAGCACGATATTTCTGCCGCAATGCTGAAAGGTCTTCCTCGCAAAAATATATATCTTCTATAAATATTTCAATCACATCTAAAAAAATGTGGGAGCAAGTTCGTAAACTTTACGGAACCTTCTCTCTTTTCACAATTCCATTTTCTACAGATCCCAGCAAGCAAACGAGCATAGAAGAACAGACAGACATTTTAGACGAACACTTTTCTTCAGTATCAAGGTCATTACACTACACAAAATGCTTCTTAAAACACAAAACTTCAGCTGAAAAACAAAGACTTCCAACAAGTGGGAGTGGAAATGAACCTTACAACTCTTTGCTCACAGTACAAAAAATAAATACCGTTTTAGCTGCTGGTAAAAAGACGGCGCTTGGCCCGGACGAAATACACTATGAAATGCTAGCACATCTGCCCACACCTGCGATAGGAGCCCTTGTTAATTTTTTCAATAAGATACGGGTATCTGGAAAGATCCCTGAGGAATGGAAGAAAGCATTTATTGTGCCTTTCCTGAAGCCAGGAAAGCTACCCACTGTCCCCAGTAGTTATAGACTTATAGCCCTTACAAGTTGCCTTGCAAAATCATTTGAAAATGTTTTAAATATTAGGCTAACCTGCGTCCTTCAGTCTTCTAGATATCCACCAGTGTTTTTTCAAAAAAGCATGTTCTACAACGGACCACTTAGTCCGCCTTGAAAACACGGTCCGTGAAGCATTTATACATAAGCAGCACTGTCTTGCAGTTTTCTTCGATATGGAGAAGGCGTACGATACGACATGGAGATTCGGCATCCTTCGAGACCTAGCGGATTTGGGAATCCGCGGTAGAATGCTGAACTGTCTAAATGACTTCCTTTCGAATCGTATATTTGGTGTGCGCCTAGGCTCAACTTTTTCGAGGAACTTTATGTAGGAGAACGGGGTGCCACGAGGCTGTATATTAAGTACAACTCTCTTTGTGGTAAAAATGAATTCTTTAAATAAAATAATCCCGAAATCTGTTGTGTATTCACTATATGCCGACGACCTACAGATAGCATACACATCCTCCAATGTATCAACATGTGAAAGACCAGTGTAGCTTACTATAAACAAGCTGGCGACATGGGCAGATCAAAATGGATTTCAGTTTTCACCACAAAAAAACAGTGCCTGTTCTATTCTCTCTGCGACGAGGGTTACAAACCGACCCTAACCTGCACCTAAATGAAATAATACTGCCAATAAAAAAACGAGCACAAATTTTTTGGTGTACCTTTTGACAAGCAACTCACTTTTCTACCACATATCAACAACCTCAAAAAGAAAGCTTCCCGATCCCTGAACATACTGAAAGTGCTATCACACAAACGCTGGGCTGTGACAGAACATGTCTTATGCGTATCTATCATTCAGTAGTACGCTCTTCCCTGGACTATGGATGTGTTGTGTACGGGTCAGCAAGACCCTCTTACTTAAAACGTCTAGATGCTGTGCAAAACCTAGGCCTGGGGCTTACAACTGGCGGATACAAAACATCCCCCATAAATATCCTCCATGTAGAAACAAATGAACCACCCCTCGCAGACAGAAGAACAATGCTTACGTGTGCTTACGTGCTAAAAATAAGGTCCTTCCCAAAACACCTTTGCCACTCTGTAGTCACAAAGTGCCCATCTAGAACAATTTTTAACAATTAACCGCTAGCAATAAGACCCCTAATTCTACGTTACGAACAGATATGCCAGGAGCTAAACATATATGATACACTTCCAAACGTTGTGAATAGTTCCGAACAAATTGCCCCTTGTTGCAGCTTCTCTTCTGTATGCGACCTCTCACTAGCACAGTTTCGTAAAAAGCAGACACCAACTGATCATATAATACAAGAGTTTCTAGCCTTGAAGGAAAAGTATAAAAACCACACTGCATTTTATACAGACGGTTCTAAAACAACTTTTTACGTTGGTAGTGGTGTAGAGGAGGAAAAACTTGAAAAAAAAAAACCGTTAGACTACCTCTGTGCGCAACAGTTTTTAATACCGAATGTTATGCTATCTCCTTAGCTGCGGAAAAGATAGTAAAGTGCAACATAGTAAAAAGTTTAATATGCACAGACTCACTTAGTGTGATCACAGCACTACACGCCAGAAATGCAACACAACCCTTATGCAATACATTGCATAAAAACAGCTGAAACACGAGGACACGAAATTAAATTCTGCTGGGTGCCAAGTCACATAGGCATAAATGAAAATAAAAGAGCTGATGAGTGTGCTGCAGCCGCCTAGAATGCAAAAATAGAAGCTAATGTACCTCATAGAGATATCATAAAATATATACAATGAAAAATAAAAGAGAAATGACAGGATTCACTAGACAAAGAAATCAACAATAAGTTCCACGTACTGAAGCCCGTGGTAGAGGAATGCAAAACATGTAGCCACTATGAGCGTTTCATTGAAGTGGTTCTATGTCGTCTTCGTATCGGTCACACACACCTTACATATAACTTTTTACTAACGAAACACAATCAGCCTACTTGTGAAGAATGTAGAGACGTGCTCACAATCAACCATATCCTAATCAAATCAAATTAAATCAGATTCATTTTCCAACAAGTGGACGGTCGCCTGGGCTAAAAGCTGTACAAACAGCTTGACAGACGCCCAGGAAACCGGTACACAACAGAGCAGGAGCAAACAGCAGATTCCAAAAGTTCGTTAACAATATGACCATGACATAAAAAGTATTATACAATGTATATCTCTGCAGCACGATATGAAAACAAAACAAAAAAGTTGATCAATGATGAAAAAAATGGAACAAGCTCAATGCAGAAAGTTCGTAAAGGTGAGTATGATATTTAAAGAACACATGCATGAATAGATTATATATGCACGAAGTAGGTTCTTAACTGCTTAGGACTAAAACCAACTGTGTGTTTATGTTTGTTGAGAAAAACGGGAAGATTATGAGCCAAGGATTGTACTTTGTAGTTTGTTCTAAAATGTGGTAGAGACCACGTGTCAGTGCATCTAGTGTTTACTATTCCAGTGCGGTGTTCAAAAGATGCAAGTTTTACCAAGAAATTACCCATACCTGTCGAACCGAAATATGTTAATTGTAACAAACGATATTCATAAATATTGTCCACACGGATCATATTAAGTGATGTTGTTAAGGGTTGAACATTTGATGTTGGTTCTAAGTTTACGATGAGACGAATAATTTTTCTTTGCAACACAAGAAGCTTGTTCATATTTGTTTGAGTTGTTGTTGCCCATACTAGAGTACAGTAGTTAACATGAGAAAAGAACAGAGCATAGTAAATTTGTAGTTTAGCACTTATGGGGAGCAATGTGAGACAACGTGAAATTACACCAGTAACAGTCGAGAGCTTTCTAGAAATATGGTTTATATGAGCGTCCCATCTAAGATGCGAAGAAAAGTATACACCTAGAACCTTATGCTCGTGAACTATCTCTATGTGCTGGTCTTGAAAAATGAATGGATCTAGTGGAGGAACTACTTTATTATTAGCTCGAAATATAATGGCTTTGGATTTAATTTGGTTTGCCTTGCTTTTATTTGCTTTGGTCCAGGCTGAGAGTTTACTAAGGACATCTTTAGATTTTAACACTAGTTGGCTGATATTATTCGCAGAAATAAGTAGGGTGCTATCATCAGCATAGATCACAAATCGAACTGAGGTGTCAATGTTGACAATATCATTTATATAAGTGTTAAATAAAAGGGGGCCCTAAACACTTCCTTGTGGTACGCCACATACTATTTGTAAGAGAGATGACCTTTCGTTATTGATGCATACGGACTGGTGCCTATTTTCCAAGTAAGATTGCAGTAGAGCCAAAGCTGTTCCACGAATTCCATAAGATGAAAGTTTATTAATGAGAATACTGTGATCGATGGAGTCAAACGCTTTGCTGAAATCGATAAATATTCCTGCTGTAAGTAAATTATTATCAATATTTGCCAAAATTATTTCCTTCAGGCTTAGAAAAGCAGCCTCAGTAGAGCGACCCTTTCTAAAACCATACTGTGAGTCTGTTAAAATTCTTTTCTTGTCAAAAAAGTTTGCGATACGAGAAAAAATTAGCTTTTCTAATCCCTTAGAAAACACTGGGAGTATGGAAATTGGCCTGTAATTAGATACAAGATTATGATCCCCTCCTTTAAATAATACAGACACCCTTGCACATTTCATAGCAGTGGGAAATATACCAGACTCAAGTACCAGATTGAAAATATTGAAAAGGAGAACTTAAGAATTCTAATGCGTATTTAACGGCTTTAATTTGAATATCGTCGGCATCTAACGACCTACTGTTATTTAGGGCCATGAATGTGTTGTATATCTCGTTTTCATAAGTAGGATCAAGAAATATGCTTTCAACACTGTTATAAGCTAGGGAAACTGTATCTGATGAAGTACAAATTGGTAGTGCAGCGTTTACAAAGTAGTGGTTGACGTGATCTGCCAAGTCACGATCTTTCAGACTACGCCCCTTTAGGGTAATTGTTCTTGGAATTTAACGAGAGCCATCACGTCCAAGGATATTATTTATAATTTTTCATGCAGCACCGCGTCGTTGTCTGTTAATATTTGCAAACAGGTTAGCATAATATGCATTCTTTGCCCGCTTTAGCACCGCGTTTACTTGATTTCTTGTTTTTTTTTAACTCCTTTAACACAGCTTCACAGCGCGACTGGAGAAATGAATGATATAGGCGGTTTTTATTTCTGATTAATTTTAAATGCTGCCGGTTAACCCGTGGTTTTCTTGTTTTACTTGTTGGTTTTACTGATACTAACGGAAAATGGTTTGCGTATGTATTCACAAAGATTTTAATAAATTCAGCGTATGCCTCATTCACATCTAGTTTGCTGAAGACCGTAGACCAATCACAAGCAATTATGTCTTGTTTGAACGATTCCAGACAATCCTCGGTGATGGACTGAACTATTAGCGACTCCTTGCGTTCCCTTGTTCCTTTGAAAATAGTCTGATGGGTCATAAATACAGGGCAGTGGTCACTTATGTCCGATGTTAGAGTACCAGAGCTGTAAACAGCAGTATTATTGTTTGTCAAAATGAAGTCGAGCAACGACTGAGTACTGACTGATTCGTATAGATGTTGTTATTAAGTTCAGAAAACCAGAAGAATGCAACGCACTGTTAAAGTCCCGAGTAGCTTTAGTATCATCGAGTAAATTTATGATAAAATCGCCACTTCACACAAGGCGGAAGTTGTTGCTGCACACATGTTCGAGCAAGAGCCCAAAAAACTGCATAAAAGAATTCATGCTACCTCCTGGTGGACGATATACAACTGATATGGTTTCATTTTTGCTCTGTAAGGTTATTATCTCATAGTCAGATGTTACTTTACTAAATTCAGGTACATTTTCGCAGTTCTTGCGCATTGTAACGTAAACCGCGACACCACCGCCCCGTCCGCCTGTACGATTCAAAAAGAAATTATCGTAATCTTTTAATCTTAACATTTGGCATCCATTATAGTACCATGTTTCTGATAACATCACAATGCTGAATTTAAAACTAAAGTCATCGAGAAATGAAGTAAGCATTTCCTCTTTTTCAGTCACCGACCGTGCATTGATATGCAGAACTGATTCAAAAGGGTTTTTTGGAACTTCTACATTTTTAGGAAAAGTGAATTTAGGAAAAGTGAAGTTGTACAAGACTTGAAGATGTACGACAAAAGCGCTTCCCACAACTTTTCAATGACCATATACCATTCCACCCTAGCTTGATTTTAGGAGAAAGGTCACTATTGATATTTCCTGCATATTTTCGTTCCTAAAAGAAGCAAAGTATTTAAATAAGTTATAGAACCAGTAATAACTTCTTAAAGCTCTTAACAAAGTTCAGATTTTAAACCTTGCTTTTGGCGCATGATGGCCTTACATGCGTATGTGCCATAAAACACAACACAACACAACTGTTTCTGATGTATGGGCCTTTGCGAGATTTTCATTTGGAGTGCTTCTTTTCTTTCGCCACTTCGCGCTCGAGTGGCGTAGGAATTGTGGTGCTAAACAGATCCCTTCTGCGCGATCATCACTTCCCTTAAGACGGGTTTGGCCGTGTGCTAGCGTTTGATTGCTTATTTTTGGCTGTGAGGTTGCGCATCTTGTGCATTTATACTTCTTTAATAGGTTGGATCTTTACTTTTTAGGCGGCCGCCAAGTAATACCAGTGGGCAATTTTAATTGTGTCATAGACTCACATGTTGATGTTCAAGACCCTGGTCGAGGGCGACCGACTGGAAACGCACGTGAGCTGCAGCGCCTGGTTCAGCCTTTAGCGTTTCTTGATGCGCACGAACTCATGCATGGGTCGCGTGCCTGCTGGACATGGCGTCGTGGTTCATCTGCGAGCAGGCTAGACCACGCATATATGCCGCAGTCCCTTTCAACGTATGTGTCGGCTATGGATGTTGTCACCTTGCCTCAGACGCCCATTCATATATCTGACCACTGGCCAGTCAAGCTCAGCCTTTCTTTTCCTAGCGCTGGCTCATTTTGTCCGTGGCGTTTTGATGTGCGCGTACAAACGATTCGCGTTCGCATGAGAGCTTGTCTCAAGCTTGACGCGTTTCGCTTTCTGACAGTGCTGAAAATGAATGGGACACGCTCAAATCAATTTGGCGCATGCACAGTTCGGTAGAAGTTCGTGCACTACGTCGTCGATTGTCTCAGGAGCCGGTAGACACGGCTGCGAAGATCCGCATCGCACACAGAGCGGGTTGGCATACCCCTCTGATGCACGCCTGGTGCGAGGAGTTACATAGCCGATATCAGTGCCTTCTTGGAGCCTCGTCCCTTTCGGCGGCGGCCTGGCGTGGAAGGCGTAGTCCATCTCCACATTCTGAGGTGCGTCGATTTGCGCGGAGAACTTACATCCATAGCTCAGCATTGAGCGGTGTGCCCCACTCTACGTCCTATCAAACTAGGGATTGTATGCGTTTCTTGACGCACTTCAAACTAATGGCGTGTTCAGATGCTACGATTGATGTAGGAGCTGTAGAGACGCATCAAATGTTAGCTGGGTTGCCGCTGGTCAGCCCGGAGATGCATGATGTGCTTTGTGCACTTCCCTCTTTAGAACAGGTAAAGACAGCTCTAGAGTCAATGAAACGCGGGTCAGCGCCTGGGCCTGATGGGCTTCCTGTGGAATTTTATTTTGGTTTCTGGGACGTTGTCGGTCCAGCACTGGCCAATGTCCTTCGACAGTGCTTTGAGCATTCAGATTTTCTGCCCAGTTTTCGAAAAGGGAGAATAATTTTGATCCCAAAACGTGATCCTGGGTCATCTCGTCCAGAAGAGTGGAGGCTGATCACCCTTCAAAACGTAGACTACAAATCTCTCGCAGCCATCGTGGTTCGGCGCTTGAGGGGTGTGATTGCCTCCCTTTTTGGTTGTCATCAGGTGTGCTCAGCTCCTGACAGGGAAATACATAGGTTGTCGTATACCACTCGAGGCATTATTGACTACACCAGAGACGCTTAGCTAGTGGTATCCTTGTTTCTTTAGATCAAGAAAAAGCTTTTGACCGCTAGAACATGGCTGCATATTCGGAGTTCTTAATGCTTTTCAGTTTCCGCAAAATTTCATATGTTTAATTAAAAGCCTGTATGATGGCATTTAAAGCACACTGGCGATAGATAGGTGGGAAAGTGCCCCTTTCCCTATGACCCTCGGTTTCAGGCAACGCTGTCCCCTCTTGCCTCTTTTGTTCGCTCTCAGCTTAGAGCCTTATTGGAGGGCAATAATTACACACCAAAGTATTCGTGGCCTCCCTCTCCCAGGCATTCAGACGCTGCGTGTGACTGCTTACGCGGATGATATTACGTTGTATCTACGTGATGAAGCGAGCCTGCTGCGCTGCCTTCATCTTTTTGACAGATAGGCAAGGTGTCTGGGGCTGCTCTCAATTTTAAAAAAAGTAAATACCTTTTAATTGGCAGGCCAGAAGCGCGCCTTAGTGGTGCCCTACCAATTACGCACAGTGACACCATCCGCATACTTGGCATTGATTATGAGGCACGTGAGATAGCAGCTTCGGTGTGGACTACCGTCTTAAACGAGGTGCGCAGCAAGGTGACTACAGCCAGTGCCTTTGAACTACCCATGTTGGAGAAACGCTACCTTGTCCACGCTGTTTTCTGCTGGTGAATATGGTACCTCGCACATGTAGCGCGTCCACCTCTCAGAATTTTACGTTCTCTTCAGTCTCTTCTAAGTTCATTTTTTTGGACAGGTCGCACGGAACCGGTATGCCGTGCGGCACTGGGCCAGCCACGTTCGAAGGGTGGGTTTGCCTTCCCTTCTTTGTCAGTCTGCTGTCGGCTGCTGGCTCTACGCTACCTTCTTCGTTTCCTGCAGGGTGATGAGTGCCCAACACGGGTGCTTGCTTTCTATTTTTTAGGCACAAGTGTGAGGGAGCTTGTCCCTGACATAGCACTCAACAGGGGCCCTCAGGCTTTCCGGATGCCTGTTTTTTATTTGTGTATAGTGGCATTTCGTCGCCACGCCCGCCACACCCGCCACGTGAGCCCTGACTTAGACATCTCGGCGAACAGAGTAGTGGAGTCAATGGGAACGTTACTACTTCTGCTGGTGTCTGCGGAACGTAGGCGAAGGGCGGACTCCACTTGTTGGTTACCACTCAGAGCGTCGTTTCTGCCAGGGCATTTACATGACTTTATGTGGCTTTTGGAGTGGGGGGTGTTGCCTACACGAGATCGGCTGCAACGATGGGGCATTGTGCGGACCGCGCAGTGCCCCAACTTCCCACTTCAGGAATCCAATCGTCACATGGCCCAGCAATGCGTCGTTGCTCGTGTTTTTTGGAGGGCAGTTCATGCCAGTTTCAGAAGTCTAGGTATTAACCGATTTCAGATAAATGGTAGATGTCCTCGCGGTCGCTTTGCACGATTGCTGATTGTAGCTGGCGCTTTCGTGTTATGGCGCAATCGTTGTGAGGCTGTCGCATCGAGCCGGCGCCGACGTGCACTTTTTCCGGTCTTGGCGCGTCAACGAAAGGATATAGTAAGCTTTCTGGTTGAGGAACTTTTCTACCTTGGGGAGCAAGATTTCCTTCGTCAATGGTCATGCCCTTTTGTTTTTGTGTCGGATGGACGTGCCCGGGTGATATTTAACCCACCTTGGTACCTGTAATATAATGTAGATATTTATGTTCACATCGCAACCCACATGTGCAATACATACTGGGCATGCGATTGCTGTATATGTTTATATCCATTTTATTTGGCAAGTTACTCTACACTGTTTATACCTTCATGTATATTGCCATTCATTGTTGTATATGTCATCCTCAAGAGCTGCCAAATTTTATTCTGAATGTAAATACTGATTTGTGATGTATTTGTTCCTTAGGATGTATCTTATGTGCATTTTCACTTGTTGTTATTCATGTGTATTTCCTGTTTTGGTCATTTGTCGCCGCTCTTGTGAATGTCTAATGTGAACATCTAAACGCCTAATGTCTAATAAAACTTTTTCTAAACAACATGAGGTCATTTAGGTTATATTAATGTTATAAATTACTTACAATTTATTATTGTGGCTGTTTAGGAAGCGCCGACACGTATAAAGTAATTACTTATTTATGTGCATAATATTGATTTGCAGAACTTGGACCAGGGCCTCCCATCAATTACCTGCGTCGGACCCCTATGAGAATAATGTGGGCAAGCCCAAGTGCGGCTTGCGCTATAGAACCCGCACCGGTCCTATGTCATTATTTCAAGGGCTAACCAAAACAAAAAAATAAATGTTCATTCAGAGCGGCTGCCCAAATCTGTCTAAAATAGGACCATCGGGGGGAGATGGTGGGATGTGCGCTTATGGCAATGCGGGAAAAATGTGGGCTGCCCCACAAGTGCTGCCTGCATCGGTCGCTAGTGGGGCCCATCGGGACTTATCGACAGACTCCTTCAGGCCTACGTCGGCCCCTCTTGCAGCACCCACATTGAGCCCACCGGGGCTGTCCTGCATTGCCTACATCGGTCCTACCGGGGCCCTCCTTTCATAGCCCACTTTGTGCTACCTGGGGGGGATAATACTGCTCCTTGCGGCGTGCCACGAGTGCCTAGAGTGATTTTATTGCTACAGAGGTCTCCAATATGAAGCTCTGACATGCGCTTGTGGAGAAAATTAGCAATGTAATTATAGGTGTGGGTGCCGACATTCATTTGTGAGAGGTTGGTTAAGATGGTTGTATGCGACACGTTGTCGAACGCTTTGCTGACGTCGAGACCTAAGATGATACGTGTAGCCCGGATGGGACCTGGGTCCAGTAAGTCATGTTGGAGTTGCCATATTATGTCTTGGGTGTAACGGCCAGTGCGGAAGCCGATCATAGTGAGAAGAGGTTGTCTATCAGTGTGTGCGTGAAGACGATTAAGGATGACATTTTCCATAACCTTGCCCAAGCAGGATGTGAATGATATAGGCCGGAGATTGCCCAGCTCTGCATTCGCAGACAGCGGCATCTCGGACCAGGGAACTCTTAAGGATTTCACTTTACATCTTATGTGACCTGCACGAGAAAACCGAATAACTCCGCTTACCCGCATCAGGAAAGTCACTTTTCACACCCTCAACAATTTTTACAAGCCACCAGTTCACCCTGTCGTTGCGAACGGTGCTAATATATACCTGTTCGCCTGGCATAAACTCGCGGCTGTTTGCTCTTCTCGCATCTGCCGTGAGCTGTTTTTTTTTCACGTCTGTTTTTCCACACCATCATTTTTCATGTTTTTAGCATAGACAGTCCAATTCAAATTTTTCGCCCGAGAAACCATTCACAAGGCACTGATTTTGTGAATGAATGAAGCTTTATCCTGTATAAAAACAAAAAATTAACAATGCGGAGCTCTAAGGACTGCCTTCGGCTGCACTCTTCGAGCTGCAATTTCAAGATACTTCTTGTCGTCTGCACAAGTTTTTCTACTGCACCGTTGGTTTGAGGGTGATATAGTGGCGTAAAAATTGACTTTACACCATTTAGCTCCAAAAAATGTTGAAATTCACTGAATCTGAATTGCGGGTCGTTGTCTGTCCCCACAACATTGAGTAGGTCATACGCCGTAAAACTACTCCCTACCGCATCCAGCATGGTCAAGGCTGATGTGCCATGCATTACTTTTATTTCGAGCCATTTAAAGTAGCTGTCAACCAGCAGCAGCAGTATGATTTCAATTCTACTTGCGCAAAATTCAAATGAACCCTTTCCCAAGGAGTTGAAGGTATTGGCCAAGGCTGAATCAGTACTGACTGCGCAGACCTCCGCACACTTTGACAGACCTCATATGTTCGTACTATCTCCTACTAATCTGTATCGAGATTTGGCCACCAAATCCAACTTCGAGCCAGCGTTTTTATTTGTCACTCCTGGATGGCTCTCATGCAATAAAGGCAGGACTCGTGGCATGAGGGCTTTCGGGATAACAACTCGATTGTTTCACAACAAACATCCCTGCTCTAGCGACAGCTCATGTCGACGAATAAATAACAGCGGTGCTGTGTTCTGTTTCTTGCGGCCAACCCCACCACATCATGTCGACTACTTCTCTCAGAACCTCACCCCTGCTTGTTTGTTCAGCTACTTCCTCGGCTGTGAAGGGAACCTCCGGTGATGACGAGAAAAATTTTATTTCTTATTATCGCCAGTAGTTGCTTCCAACGGAAGCCTTGATAAACCGTCTGATAAACAGATAAACCGCCTGATAAACTTGTTGAACCTTCTCGTACTTGATCACATACTGATAAGGGGCCAAGGAAGGGAAAACGTTATTTAGCCTTATATTACTTGAAGGTTTTTGGGACGTCTTTAGAGATGTCTGCTTGTTGAGTCCACAAGAGTTTTCTCCGTCGACTTGGTCAACTTCTGCACAATGGTCGGTTGCCCTCAGTCCAGGGCTCCGCTGGCTACTGCTGCCCGTTGGGCTCGCTGTACCAGACCTAGCTGGTCTTCGCAGCAGTAGCTGGGCAGCAGAGTCACCCATTGCTCCGCACTCGGGTTTCGAATTTTGGGGACCACATCTATGTTTTGACAGGCCCATTTGATGTGATACAGTGTTGGTTTTTCATCGCACCACATCTGTCCGCGTATATGGTAGGGTGCATTTTGTTTAGTATGTGTAGGTTTGGGTATGAACCCGTCTGTAATTGTCGCCATACGACAGCTTCCTCTCTGGTGAGAGAACTGAGCGGTGGGGGATATCGCATTCTTCTTTATCTATAGTTTTCTAGTATGGCCGAGTATGCCTTGGGTGCTGGAAACGTTCCTCGGACCCATCGCATGCTCGAAAAGTAGTGTATGCTCGAGCTATCCTGTCGGCCTTTTGGTTCCCTGCCACCCCCATGTGCCCGGTACCCAAATAGTTTTGTGTCTGGTCTTGTTTTCTTCGTGGTTATTAATTCTGTCGCTCGCTTCGAGGAGTATACGGAGTGCGCGACGACCAATCCTAACATTCATGAAATTTCGACAGGCTGTTTGAGAGTCCGTGAGTATCGTTAGCGACCGCTCAGTTCTATAGCCCTCCGCCACCGCTAGAGCAACGGCTACTTCCTCGGCCTCTGCTACTGTGCAATGTCGGATAGAGGCGCTGGTCACTTCGCGTAGAGACGAATCGACAACCGTGGCCACTGCAATTTTGTTGTGTCCTGCTCTCGAAGACGCGTCTGCATACACGGTCGTGTCTTGAGGAGCGTGTTTATTGAATAAAATCAGCCCTTGCTTCTCGTCTACCTCTGTGGAGGTTAGGGTCCATGTTTCTCGGGATTGGAGCTACCTTGAGGGACTTGCGAAGTTTGTCGGGGATCGTTTCCGTACTCGCTATCTCTCGCATCTGCTCACAGTATCCGAGTCCAAGAAATTTTTCAATCGCTGCACTTTTGTAATCGCTACTTTACTGCCGTGTCTCCTCGCATCAAACAATTGCGTTAGCTTCTGGTGATCAGTCAGTATTTAGAACTGGCTCCCAAGCAAATATTTAATGCCAAAGATTATCTAAAGCTTCGCGCTCGATTTGTGCATAATTTATTTTGGTTGCTGTAAGCGAGCAGGACGCGAAAGCAATCGGTCTCTCGTCGTGACCCTCAGTATATGGCAACGCCGCTTCGAGATCATAGTCCGATACGTCACACGTCAGGCGGAGTGGTTTGTTTCCATCCCACACAGCTAGCACTGACTCCTCGCTTAAAAGTAAGTTACATTTCTGAAAGCTGCTCTTGCACTCTTTTCTCCACTCCCACGAACAATCTTTTCTGAGCACCTTGTAGAAAAGTTATAAGGTCGTTCCTGTTTACAAAGCAACCTAGCGTCAAAATTCACCAGTCCTAAGAAAGTATTTAGCTCGGAGACGCAAGTCGGGGTTGGAGCCTACAATGAGACTTCTACTTTATCTTTCGTGGGATGCATGTAGACTGCCTCATATTTGTGACTTAGGTAGCGGACGCGGTTTCAGAAATTGACATTTATCGCGTTGGCACGTATTCCATGCATTCGTAGTCTCTAAAGCACGTGTTCAGTACGTCTCAGGCCCTCGTGTTCGGCCTTTCCTGTATGAAAACATCACCGGATAGCACATTGGCCTTCAAACCAACCAATATCCGATCCATCATCGATAGGAAAATGGCAGGGCGCTCGCGACACCAAACGGTAAACGTATAAAGCGAAAAAAGCCGAGGTGTGCGTTTACCGTTAGCAACTCTTGCGAAGGGCTATCCATTTCAAGTAGCAAGTACGCCTTCGTTAAATCCAGTACACTGAAACAAGTCACCCCTGCCATCGACGCAAAACATCTTCCCGCAACGGCAGCGGGTGATGAGCTACGGTTATGCAGGGATTTAGGGACACATGGTATTTGCCACATAGTCTGACGGCCTCTCCGTCCCCCTACAGAAGTGCTACAAAGGCGTTGCCCGTAGGCGTTCGAGTACCGGGTACAAAACACCTACCACTTTCAATTCCTTGAACTCTATTTCAACTTTGTTTTTCAGGGTGTACGACACTGGCCTGGCGTTACTCAATACATGTTGTGCTTCCTGCTTCAAACCTAGTGCCCACGAATCCTTTTATAGTTCCAATTGGGCCCGTGAATACGTTCTTGTATTTGTCTAGCAGCCCTTTCTGTTTAGTGATTATGTTTACTCTGAAGACCTGTGACCAGTTTAGGCGGATGTGACTCAACCCGTTTTGGCCAAGCAATGTCGGTACCGTGCGCCCACATTCGTTTGTAGCTACCACAGCGGCAGTCTAAAAACTACATGAGCTCAGGCACTCGCCCTCATGAGCTGCAGTTAGTTACTATGGCCTTCAATGGCAGACTTGCGCAGTTGCATGTCCGTAATCGAAATGGCACATGCTGAGATTGCAGATGTTCAAAATGTTTCACAAACTCTACAGGGATAATAGATACTGTAGAGTCTGTATGTATTTCCATAGCAATGGTTTCCCGTTCACGTTCATGTCAATTTTATACGAATGAATTCTTTCTCCTAGCGCGCACAATTCCAAACTAGACACCTCCTCCCCAGTGAAATTGGTATGCCTTGTAGCACACTTGCTAGCTAAATGTCCTGTCCGAGAGCAATTTTAGCACCTTGCCTTGCTATGCCGACAGTCTTGCTGGTGGGGGTGACCCCCACAACGAAATCACGAGGGTATCCTGCCCTTGTCAGCGGAAACTTTCTTTGTGCCCTCCGTCTCACGTCGCCGATTGTGGCTGGTTTACTGCATAGCCCCTGCACAGCGCCACGTTGCCACCTGGCATCCTCCTCCTCCGGTTGTCGTGTCACGCTGGGTCCTAGTTAGCATCTCTTTCGCATGGCTCTCAGCGGCTTGTATAGACGTGGCGATAACGCATGCTTTATCCCACGTTAATGCCTTGCAGTCTTCGGTGGCCAGAAGCTTGCACCAAATAGCCTCGCTGCAGACACCCACAACAAGCTGGTCCCCGAGTGCTTCAGAAAAAACTTTCCAAACGAGCAGTTTCTCGCCAATCGCTTCGGTTCTACGATGAAGTCATCAACGGTCTTCCAGGGCCCCTGTGCGGGGTTATGGAACTTATACCGCTCTGTGACTACCGAACGCTTCGGAGCGTAATGGTTCAGAAGCGCCGGTTTTATCTTCTGATAAGTCTTCTTTTAGGCAGCGTCCGGCAACATCAATTCCGCAAAGTGGTATATGCGCCGTCACCCAGTATATTGATAAGCACGTCCGTCTTGCTTTGCTCGTTAAGCTTATTTAGTCTCGCGAAGGCCTCGAATTGCTCAATGTAGGTAGGCGTGTTACCTGTCGTGCACTGTGCAGAATTCCGACAGACACCCAATGAACGATGCTGAATCTTAGGTGGCATTCTTGGCGGCTGCTGCGTTTTTCTGCTTGAGTCAGGGCCGGCAGGTTCGTGGTATCCTCTTCGCCATTGTTAGTCTAGACGGCCGGTGGGAACGTGTTAATTGTCGACAGCTTGTCGGTACACACGCGGAACACCAAAGAACACGTTACATGGGCAGGCTATTTATACCATCGTTATGGCGCTGAGGTACAGGTGACAGTGGCCCCCTGCTAGTTATATTATGCAACAGTTGCCCCGTAAGATGCGGAAATGATTGATGCTATTGCCATGTTGAGAACGATGAAAGTTCCAACGATGTGCGGTTACACGGGTATCAACTGTTCACAAGTGACAAGGTCCACGCTCAAAAGGGGACGGAAACCGGACACCACATATCCATTTTACATCGAAGACAGAATTCTGTTTCGAGCTTTTCATTCGAGACTTGGGAGAAACGGTTGAATAGGCTATGGTGCCGAGCCGTTTGAGGCATCAAGGTCTTACGCTTGTGCATGGTATCGCCTTCTCCAGCCATCCGGGCATACCGAAACCGTCAGAAGATCACTGAATACGATTGACCTGGGCCCGCTTGCACAAACGATCTTAAGACTGTCTTAGCTAAGTCCAGACTTAACTGGAGTCTTAAGGATAGGCCGTTAGCATAGCTGCTTAAGACTGGAGCCAAGACTGGGCTTTAGTCTTGACTTGAATAAGTCGCTTGTACGATTACGACTCTAGGCCGTCTTAGTTGAGACACAAGGACGCCCGGTACCTAAGTCGAGAAATTAGAAAATACAGAGATGCGCTGGCCCTGTCCTCGCGGTAAGATGTAAATATTCGGTCAATTTTGCAATGTGTAAAATCCGTACCATTGCTTTTTGCGGCTTAAGATTATGTTACGAGGAAAAATACCCCAAGTGGTTGCTGAGAGCGTTCAGGGAAGCCCCTCTGGTGATCCACGAGCCGAACCGAAGCGTGCGGCTTGTTTAAGTCTGGACCGTTTAAGTCTGGACTTAGCTCCAACTTTATCGTGCAAGCCGGCCCTGGTGTACAAGCCGACATCAAAAGATTCGTGAGATCATGCAGTGTATACTACTTTACCGTGTTTACAGAAACACAACTCACATTAGCGAAACAGGAACCTATATTTGCACTTCTTCAAACGTTGTCTACCTTCTAAAATGCACTCTCCACCAAAACAGTATATCGGAGTGGCAGAGCAATCAAAGAACATATGGCTTAATGGAATCGGGCAGACACATGCGAAATCCTCCTGAAAGCACTTACCCAGCATTTATATCAGAAAACCATAGGTTCCAAGAAATTAAATTTGTGAAGAAGATGAGCCCCTTCGCCGAACGCTGACGAAGAGGAAGTGTGGAATTGCTAACGCGCAGATTGTGTTGGTCTTGATCGCCCAGCTTCCCCGCCGACCTTGACGCCGTCCTCGACGTACTTCCTTTACATCTGGTGGAGGTGCGACCTGATATCTTTGCCTCACGCTGGAGCTTCGCACCCGCACGGTCCCGGTCACTCGTATGGCTGACGACGAACATCCCCCGGCCCCCCCAATGACCCCGCCGATTTTCTGCTCTTGCTCCTTACGCCAGCGAAACCCTGCGATCTTCAGCGGGACTGACGACACTGACTGCGATGACTGGCTCGCTTCGTACGAACGCGTGAGCTCATATAATAAGTGGGACGACGCCACAAAGTTAACAAACGTCATCTTTTATTTGCCTGGCGTCGCCAACTTGTGGTATCGTAACCACGAAACCGATATCACGCACTTGGGACTCATTCGAGGCCAATCTTACAACCGTCTTTGGTCGTCCTGCTGTGCGAAAGCTCCGTGCCGAACAACGCCTGCAAGAGCGACAACGCGCAGATGTCCGAGAAAGACAAGATAAAACAGATCCTGAAGGGCATCGAACATCATCATCATCATCATCAGCCTGATTATACCCACTGCAGGGCGAAGGCCTCTCCCATATTTCTCCACTTAACCCGGTCCTGTGCTAGCTGCATCCACTTGACCCCTGCGAACTTCTTAACCTCATCCGCCCACCTAACTTTCTGGCGCCCCCTGCTACGCTTTCCTTCCCTTGGAATCCAATTTGTTACTCTCAGTGACCATCGGTTATCCTCTCTTCGCACTACATGTCCTGCCCATGTCCATTTCTTCTTCTTAATTTCCACTAGAATGTCGGTAACTTGAGTTATTTCTCTGACCCACTCTGCAGGCTTTCTATCTCTTAATGTTACCCCTACCATTTTTCGTTCCATAGCCCTCTGGGTTGTCCTCAACTTAAGTAGAACTCTCTTGGTTAGCCTCCACGTTTCAGCCCCATAAGTGAGTACAGGCAAGATGCAACTGTTGTATACTTTCCTCTTGAGCGATGCCGGTAAGCTGCTAGTCATAATCTGCGAGTGCTTGCCAAATGCGCTCCATCCCAATCTTATTCTTCTTGTTACTTTATTTTCATGGCCCGGATCTGCGCTTACTACCTGTCCTAAGTAAACATATTCGCCTACTACTTCCAGTATTTCGCTACCTAATGTAAACTGTTGTTCCTTCCCGAGGCTGTTGAACATTACCTTAGTCTTCTGCATATTGATTTTCAAGCCTACCTTTCTACTTTTCCTGTCTAGGTCATCAATCATTATTTGCAGTTCATCCGCCGAGTTGCTTAGCAAGGCAATGTCATCAGCAAATCGCAGATTACTGAGGTATTCTCCATCTACCCTTATCCCTAACTGCTCCCATTCCAAGTCTCTGAATACCTCCTCTAAGCAAGCTGTGAATAGTACTGGGGAGATTGTGTCTCCTTGCCTAACACCTTTCTTTATGGGAATTTTGTTACTTTCCTTATGCAGAACTATGGTTGCTGTGCAGCCACTATATATATCTTCCAGCACTTTCACGTACGGCTCGTCGACCCCCTGATTTCGCAATGCCTGCATCACCGCCGAGGTTTCAACTGAGTCAAATGCTTTTTCGTAATCAATGAATGCTATGTATAAGGGCTGGTTATATTCCGAGCATTTTTCTATCACCTGATTGATGGTATGGATATGATCGATAGTACAGTACCGTTTCCGAAACCCTGCTTGATCCTTTGCTTGATTGCAGTCTAAGGTTGTCCTGATTCTATTAGCGATTACCTTAGTAAATACCTTGTACGTAACAGACAGTAAGCTGATTGGTCTGTAATTTTTAAGGTCCTTAGAGTCCCCTTTCTTGTGAATGAGGATAATGTTTGCATTCTTCCATGCTTCCGGTACCGTCGATGACATCAGGCACTGCGTATACAGGGTGGCCAGTTTTTCTAGCACGATATCCCCCCGTCCTTCAGCAAATCTGTAGTTATCTGATCCTCTCCAGCTGATTTCCCCCTTTTCATAGTTTCTAGTGCTTTCTTGACCTCGTCCTTCGTCACTGGTGGAACGTGTGACTGTTTTTCCCTACCGCCAATCTCATTACGGTCTTGACTACTTTGGCTACTGTAGAGATCTGTATAGAAGTCCTCGGCTACTTTGACTATCTTGTCCATATTAGTGATGACGTTGCCCGCCTTGTCCCTTATCGCATACATCTGGTTTTTGCCTATGCCCAATTTCTTCTTTACCGCTTTAAGGCTTCCCCCGTTCTTTACAGCATGCTCAATTTTCTCCATGTTATACTTCCTTATATCGGCCACCTTGCGCTTATTGATTAGCTTTGATATCTCGGCCAATTCGATCTGGTCTGTTGGATTGGAAGCTTTCATACTCTGGCGTTTCTTAATCAAATCTTTTGTCTCCTTAGACAGCTTACCTGCAGCGGTGGCGTAGCGGTAGAACATCCGCCTCGCATGCAAGAGGACCGGGTTCAAATCCCGGTGCCGCGCAATTCTCCACCGGATGAAAAAAAAAAAATCCGCGTGTCGATGGAATTGTATAAACAGGTTTGGGGTGCGACCTGGTGCCGGTGAACACTTCCGGCAACGCACTCCCTCACCAGAACAGGAGTTGGCCACCCTGGTGCAGTAATTGGCCACAACCTCCTATGATAAGCTCCATAAAACCCCGGCCCTCAGTCACCAGCGGCTGCGGAACAACTGACCACGGCGGCGGTCAGACCTGTGACGCAGCAGGGGGTGCTAAGAAAGTCTGGCTCCGCTGGACAGGCCGCCATTGGAAACTGACCCTGGCAACGTTTAATGCTAGAACCCTAGCTAGTGAAGCTAGTTTAGCAGTGCTGTTAGAGGAACTAGAGGGCATGAAATGGGATGTCATAGGGCTTAGTGAGGTTAGGAGGCCGAATGAGGCATATACTGTACTGAAGGATGGGCATGTACTGTGTTATCGAGGTTTACCAGAGAGGCGACAACTAGGAGTAGTTTTCCTTGTCAATAAGTATATAGCAGGTAATATCGATGAATTCTATAGTATTAATGAGAGGGTTGCAGGCGTCGTAATTAGGCTTAATAAGCGGTATAAACTGAAGGTTGTACAGGCCTATGCACCTACATGTAGTTATGATGACCAGGCAGTTGAAAGCTTCTATGAAGATGTAGAATCGGCAATCCGAAAAGTAAAGACGCAGTATACTGTACTAATGGGTGACTTCAATGCCAAGGTAGGGAAAAAACAGGCAGGAGACAAGGCAGTAGGTGACTATGGCATTGGTTCTAGGAATAGCAGGGGGGAGTTACTAGTTGAGTTTGCAGAGCGCAATAACTTACGAATCATGAATACCTTCTTCAGCAAACGGAAGAACCGGAAATGGACATGGAAAAGTCCTAACGGAGAGACTAAAAATGAAATCGACTTCATAATGTGTTCAACCCCCGCCATTGTGCAGGATGTAGAGGTAATTGGGAAAGTGCGATGCAGTGACCACAGGATGGTGAGGTCCCGAATTAGCCTAAATCTGAAGAAAGAACGCAACAGATTAGTAAGAAAGAAACCCATCAACGAATTAGCAGTGAGGGGGAGGGCAGAAGAGTTCAGGATCTCGCTACAGAATAGGTATTCAGCTCTAACTGAGGATGGCGACATTACCCTAGAGGCAAGGAACAATAATTTCAGAGATATCATTACTGAGTGCGCGGTAGAAGTAGGCGGTAGGATAGTTAGAGAGGATACCGGCATCGAACATGCCGCATTTCAAATGTTAGCATCCCGCGATTTGAGAACTGTTGCCCAAGTTGTCAACCTCTGCCAAAGCTACGATGAGTTGCGCAAGCAGCGCCTCATCACTCGACCACCTTCCCCGCCGACCGAATCACTTTCTGGTCTCTCCTCTGCATCTGGCAGCTCCACGCTGCTGCAGCAGCTCAAAGATTTCATCCGTGAGGAGTTGGCTCGCCAGATATCACTGCTGCCCACAATCTGCGAGCTGTCCCAAAATGTGGCGCCTCTTCGGCAGGTCATCACCGACCGCGTGGCGGAGGCGCGTCCGTCTGTCCCTCCGCCAGCGCCCATGCCTCAGCCCGCCCCAGCTGTTCAGCCCTTCGCATATGCCGACGTTCCGGTCGCTTCACCAATGACACCCGCTCCTGTCGCACCGCTGACGTACGCTGCCGTCGCTGCCCGACCACGACCACCTAGCTACCCTTTGGTCTACGCTACGCCTCCAACGCCTGCGGAATTTCTTCAAGCGCCGCAGGCTTTTATTCCATCTCGTCCGCAGCGTCGCAATCCATGGCGAACCAGTGATAACCGTCCAATCTGTTATTCCTGCGGATTTGCTGCCCATATTTTCCGGTACTGCCGAAATCGCACTCACGATCATTTCTTACCGTGCCGAATGTCAGCTTCCTGGCAGCCGCCCAAAATCAGTACACGGCTGGCGACCCTTCTGCAAGTTCCGTTGCGGATGACCGTGCCACCTTTTCTCCTCGCCGCTCAACCTCGCTGCGTCGCAGTTCTTTATCTCCTCTGCGACGGCGTTCCAATCTTGCAAGAGAAAAACTGAATGCCGCAGTTCCTGAGGCGAGAACTGCGCAACGAGCGAACTTTTAAATGCCTCACGAATCTCCTGCCAATCTGCTTGAAGTTGCTGTTGAGAGCGTTGTCGTACTGGCTCTGGGTGTCACCGGTGCTGCTGTTTCTGCCATGGCTGCAAGTCTTTGCCGTTCATTGCGCAAAGTGACGACACCAATCTCAAGATTCTCGCTGTGCACGGCAAGTGCCCAGCCTATAGAGCCTATAGCGGTGTGCACAGCACGAGTCGTCATTCAAGGCTTTGTGTACGCAATAGAAATTGTCGTTTTGCCTTCCTGCTCGCATGATCTTATCTTGGGCTGGGATTTCCTGTCGTGTCATAATGCGGTGATAAACTCTGCTGGTGCCGAATTGGAGAGTTTTGCGCTTGACGAGCCGTCGCCGAATGTTCTTTTTCCCAAAGTAGTCGTTGCCGAAGATATTGACCTCCCTGCGTGCTCTTTTGTTCTTGAGCCCTTCGCTTGTGCTTTTTCTCGCAGTACCGATGTCCTTTTCACACCATCGCCAATGTTTCTAAACCGCAAAAATCTTCCCTTGCCCTATGCCGTACTTTCTATATCAGCTGGCTTCACCGGGCTCTGGATTTCTAATCCGTTCTCATTTCCCGTATCCCTGCGTCGCGGTGAATGCCTAGGTACCATCCAGCTGATGGATTCTATTATCACCACTGACGAAACTCCCCCTTCACAGCCCGCTAACTTGGCTGCACTCACACCAGCTGTCCTTGCGCTAGACCAGTCTTCTGCCGATATTTTTCTCCGCTCCATCGATGCCAGTCTTCCTGGGCCTCAACGCTCTGAACTCCTAGCACTGCTTCATCAGTTCTGCTCTTCATTCGACTCTCATCAGCCTGCTTTGAGCCGCACATCAACTGTTGCCCACCACATTGACACCGGTTCCCATGCTCCTCTGCGCCAGCGCCCCTATCTAGTGTCTGCAACCGAGCGCCGAGTTATTGACGCCCAAGTTCATACTATGCTTCAGAATGGCGTGATTAAGCCGTCTAATAGTCCGTGGTCCTCCCCTGTTGTCCTGGTCAGGAAGAAAGATGGTACTATACGCTTCTGCGTCGACTACCGTCGCCTAAACAAGATCACGAGGAAAGACGTCTACCCCCTTCCGCGTATAGACGATGCATTGGACTGTTTACAAGGTGCTGAGCTCTTTTCTTCGCTTGATTTACGATCCGGCTGCTGGCAGGTGCCCATGGCTGCGGAAGATCGCCCTGAAACCGCATTTGTCACCCCCGATGGCCTCTTTGAATTTGCCGTCATGCCTTTCGGTCTCTGTAATGCCCCAGCTACATTCAAACGTATGATGGATACTGTACTGCGTGGCCTGAAGTGGAAGACGTGCCTCTGTTACCTTGATGACATCGTGGTGTTCTCGCCAGACTTTGAAAACCACCTCTCTCGCCTGAAACAAGTCTTGACATGTATTGCGAACGCCGGCCTGCAGCTCAACTTGAAGAAGTGTCGTTTCGCTGCTCATAAGCTGACCATTTTAGGCCACGTTTTGTCCAAAGAGGGCATACGTCCGGATCCCGCCAAACTTCGAGCTGTGACTGAGTTTCCGAAGCCTACTACCATCAAGCAATTAAGAAGTTTTTTCGGTCTGTGCTCATATGTTCGCCGTTTTATACGGAACTTTGCTTCCATTGTCGCCCCTCTAAATCAGCTCCTCAGCAATACCTCAGATATTTCGCTGTGGTCACCAGCATGCGACGATGCCTATGATATATTGCGCCGCCTCCTCACAGCCCCGCCCATCCTGCGCCATTTTGACCCTGAGGCGCCCACCGAAGTGCATGCAGATGCCAGTGGTGTCGGCATCGGCGCTGTGCTTGCTCAGCGCCCCTCCGGCTTTGGTGAATACGTAGTTGCTTACGCCAGCCGTACTCTCACAAAAGCCGAAGCGAACTACTCTGTAACGGAAAAGGAGTGCTTGGCTATCGCCTGGGCCCTCACAAAGTTTCGCCCTTACCTTTACGGCCGTTCGTTTGATGTAGTCACGGACCATCATGCCCTCTGCTGGCTTTCATCGCTCAAGGACCCCTCCGGCCGCTTGGCACGGTGTGCTCTTCATTTACAAGAATATGACATCCGTGTAATTTACCTATCTGGTCGCAAGCATACAGATGCAGACGCTTTGTCTCGTTCACCGCTGCCAGCCGACTTTGCCAGCCTCTCCGTCTTGGACTCAGCGGCATCTTCGCTCGACATCAGTGACATGCCCTCCGAACAACGAAAGGATCCATGGATCGCATCCCTTATTGACTACCTTTCCAACAATTCAGCGATTACCCCTTCACGCGCCCTTCGCCGTCAGGCTTCCCAATATGAGATTCGGGATCACCTCCTTAACCGGCGCAACTACAACTCAAATGCAAGGAAATGGCTTCTCGTGATTCCGCGCGGTCTACGGACTCAAATATGTACAGCTTTGCACGCCGATCCGCAGTGCGGTCACGCCGGAGTTTTCTAGACGTACTCTCTAATTCGTCTTCGTAACTATTGGCGCGGCATGTACAACTCGGTTTTAAGGTACGTCCGATCGTGCTTGACGTGCCAACGCCGCAAACCTGCCTCTCACCGTTCGGCTGGTGAGTTACAGCCTCTCACGTGCCCGCTTAGACCCTTCGACCGCATTGGAATTGACCTCTACGGCCCTCTTCCATACACAGCTGATGACAATCGCTGGGGCATTGTCGCCGTCGACCACCTGACGCGATATGCCGAAACCGCCGCGCTCCAAGCTGCAACAGCCCAAGATGTGGCCGGTTTCTTATTGCAGAACTTTATTCTCCCGTCCCGGTGCTCCTCGTGAATTGCTCAGCGACAGAGGCCGTGTTTTCTTATCTGACGTCGTTCAAGCCCTGCTCGCTCAGTGCGAAATAATTTACCGGATTTCACCGCCTACCACCCGCAAACAACAGGCCTTAATGAACGATTTAATCGCACCCTCGGTGACATGCTCGCGAAGTACGTCGGATCCAACCACACAAACTGGGACGTTGTAATTCCTTATATCACCTACGCGTACAACACTGCTACACAATCCAGCACGGGTTTCTCTCCGTTCTTTTTGCTTTACGGTCGGCATCCATCTGCTCCCCTTGATACTGTCCTCCCCTACAAGCCTGACGCATCAGAAGGTACCACAGTGACCGAAGCGGCACAGCACGCAGAAGAATGCCGCCAGATTGCACGGACATTCACAACCGACTCTCAGTGGCGCCAAAAATATCGCCATGATACCAATCAGAAGAATGCACCACACTTCGAGCCTGGCTCACTCGTGTGGCTCTGGGTTCCATCCGGCAGCCCCGGCCTCTCAACAAAACTCACCTCCAAATATCATGTGCCCTACCGCGTCGTCGAGCGCACTTCACCAGTGAACTATATTGTCGAGCCGCTTACGCCAGCTTCCGATTTGCGACGCCGTGGCCGTGAAACTGTTCCTGTGCAGCGCCTTAAGCCGTTCTACGATCCCATAGTATATTCGTCCCCTTAAGTCGCCAGAATGGCTCCTTTTTTTCCTGGGGGGGCATTGTGAAGAAGAAGAGTGGCCCCTTCGCTGAACGCTGACGAAGAGGAAGAAGTGTGGAATTGCCATCGCGCAGATTGTGTTGGTCTTGATCGCCCAGCTTCCCCGACGACCTCGACGCCGTCCTCGACGTACTGCTTTACAAATTATATATTCTCGAGTCAGGCTTTAATCTTCCAAGAGACAGAAAATATAGGGATGCATTCTCAGCTGTAAATTTTGAACATTAGAACCAGCAGAAATAACTATCTTGAAAGGAACTTTGTGTTATCGCGGCGTCATAACTATTAAGGAAATGCTTGGGGTATGTGTGTCTTGTCGCCGTCATGTATGAAGGGTAGTTTTGGTTGCCTTGCTTTGCTGTTGATGTTTTCCTGGAGTTGAAAGCATTTAAAGAAATCTTCAAATAAAAATAAGTTTCGTTCAAGCGCTTGTGTTCTATCCTTCTTCGTTGGTCTTGTTTTCCCGCGCTGTTTTCACTATGAATAAATGCAAACTCTCCCAGATCGTATTCCATATAGCGTTATTTTAGTTAATTATTCACAGCACTTATACACTCTATTCCTCCTCTGCAATAGCATAAGCTGCACGTATTTTTCCAAACATGTTTTGTTATCACTTCCTACTTTGGTTGGCCATTGAACCCTCTTCATCAAGGGCTACGAGTGCTTTATACTTAATCGGCTAATATTCTATTTCTTTCTCCTTCTTCCCTCCCTTTGTAAAGATTTTAAAGGCTCTTCCCCTGTAGTTTTATTCTTTATAGGGGCCCTTATATACCTGTCCCTTTTCGAGAAAAACGCGTCAGTATGGAAGCTGCTTGAGGTGTTGACTCATCCTCTACCCCACACTAGGTTTTGCTGCTGCTGTCGATTTTTATTTCCTTCTTCAGGCCTCATTATCCCCCGATCCAGACTGTAAAATACATGCCTAAGAAACATTTTTGTCACTCCTAGACCTACTTCCTTCTCCCCATTCATCCTCCCTCCTCGCTACTTAGCTTTTTTTCTTAGGAAGCAAAAGCATTTTTAAACCCCTGCCAGTGATAAGCGCGCTGCCCAAAGTAAAGTCCACTTGTCGAAATGTGCGCTCGACGTGCGAACTGAGGCTCCCCCTCTACCCTTGTTCAGTGCTCTTTCATACGTGAAGCCATCTTGTTTCTGTCGTTCTGCCCTGGATTATCTTTTTACACAATTTTGTTTCGTTCTGTTTATACAACCGCTTTGTTGTTTACCTTAATACGTAGATATTCTGCGGTAATTTATATATTCTATGTAAGCAGTATTTAAAATTTGTTTGCATTTTGGGTATATTTTATTACTTTTGTGTGATTGGGCGGTTACCATTGTATTTACTGCTTTACTTCCGCGAACATTGAATCTGCGCGAACTGTCAATTTAGATTATAGTGTGTGCAGTTTCAGATAATACTCAATGTGTTTCATTGTGTGGTGCGTGCAAAACAGTCTAAGCTGGCGAAAAACTCTTTGTAGCGTATTCCCGCATCTACAAGCTGTGCCGCTGCCCAAGATTATTTTTTTTCTGGTGGAAACCTCTTCGCAGAGGGGCTTTTGTGAGAAGCCAGTGCCACACAAGAAGGACGCAGGAAGATGACGAAAAGGAGGAGTGGGAAAAACGAACGCGCAGCGAATCGACAATGTGCCACGTCAAGAACAAAGCACGTGGAGACGAGAGCGGGTCCAGAGTGGTGAGGACGGATAACAGGAAGAGAACGGTCGGTCGGAAAAGATTCAGCGGGGTGTCTGCTGGCAACCGGGTTGACCTGGCTTTGGAAACTCCCACACACGTCCAGGATTTCAGACCTGGATCGACCGTCATCCTTTCTCCAGTCACATTACTCTGAGCTACCAGACTCAGGCCCCGCTGTTCTAAGGCAACTCCCGTGGATGTCATCTGCGGTAACTTTGCGAACGCCAGTGTGACCGAAAGCAAGCTGCAACGTCTCCACCAGACGCTGCTCCGATTATCTGAGGTACGCGTACGAATAACGTGCCCGATGAATCCAGGCTGCAGAGCCGCCTCGTCTGTTATTTATTACCTTCATTCCCTAACATCTCAACCCTAACTTCTCCAATACCTGAATCGTACCGAGCGGCCCTTACAGAGGCGAGCCCTATCTGAGCTGGGCACTTGTTGCCCTGGTGAGCGGATTTACATTTTCGGGGCACCCCAATTGGCATTGAGTGTCTGCATTAGCCGATTGTGCGTGGTGGGTGTGCACCCCTGCCTGCATGCAAACGACAGCAAGAGTGCGTACAATTCGCTCATCACCATGTACAACGTGCTTGTATAATCTCACGCCGCCGGTATTCAACGACTGTTCATCCGCGAGGACTGTCCTAGGAAGATGTTTTTATCTTCAAAGAGATCAAATGACTTCATTTATAAATAAATATACGTCATAGCTACGCCAACAGGTATGCCGCTACCGCCAATGCGATGCCTACGTGCGCTGGCCAGAGCTTGTGAGCGAAGCTGTATACGGCCGCAGAAAGCCAGAAACAAGAAATATCCGTTTCCAGGTAAGTTTCCAGGTAACTTTTGAAACCTTGGCGAAGCCCCAGCCCATAGCTTTGTTTTCTCGCAAAAATTTTTATATAGAGCTTAATACAGCTCGGTTGAGGTTAAAGTAAGCCGAAGAGCCTACGCTCACGCAGCCGTGGCAGCAGGTTTTATATGTACACGTTGCACAAATTCCAAGCAATTTCGCATCTCGCAAGCTTCTACACTGCAGCACTGCGACGTGGTGGTGCTTATACGCATTGTGACACAGATCAAGTTATCTGCGTTCGTGCTAGGAATGAAGGCAGTGCCGCGACGAGAAAACTGGGACATTGCGATCGAAAGAAAAATGAAAGCCCAGCTATTAAGCTTGCACCTTGCTCATGTATAGATACATGATTTTCGCTTTTAGGAAGAGCAGTAGTTAGCGTCGGCTATGAAAATGAATGCAATACAAATTTTGTCACAGGTAACTTTTACGGCTGGAAAAGCGATTTTCTAGCGCATGTGCAGTAGTAGTAGTATGTTATTAGTTTAATATATATAAAAAGTGTTTGCTAGTCCCGGTATCTGCTATCTGATATCTGAAGCACCTGAATCGGGGCGGCAGAAATAAAGGGGTAGTGAGATGATGATGATGATGATAAACTCTTTATTTAATCCCAAAGAAGGGGAAGCAGCCGAAAAACTGGCTGCACTGCTTAGAGAAGGTCAGCAGGGAACCCTTGGTACTCTGCGGCCTCCAATGCGCGCAAAATGAGCTGGCGCTGTTGGGCGAGCTCAGTGGTACGCAGTAGGGACTTCCACGCATCCACTGTAGCTGTATTGTCTGCGTTGTGTCGTATACGTATCCACACCATGTGAATGAATGTGGCCGGTTGTGAGCAGTGTTTGCAATTAGGTGCAATAAGATTTGGAAAAATTTTGCTATATAGCCATGAGTTTGGAAAGGTTCCTGTTTTTATTTTACGCCAATGGACGGCCTCGCGCCGGGATAGTTCCCAGTGTGCAGGGGGGTATAGACACCGTTCGAGCCGATAATGCTGGAGGATGTCTGTGTATGTAACAAGGCGTAAATGAGTGCCTTGGGGAGTGTCAGAGGAAGCGACAAGCTGAGGAGGGTGCTCCTCCCGGTAGCTGAGTTCTCGGGCTAGAGCATGCGCCTGTGCGTTGGTTGGTTGGTTGGTTTGTGGGGTTTAACGTCCCAAAGCAACTCAGGCTATGAGAGACGCCGTAGTGGAGGACTCCGGAAATTTCGACCACCTGGGGTTCTTTAACGTGCACTGACATCGCACAGCACACGGGCGCCATGCTTTTCGCCTCCATCGAAAAGTGGCCGCCGAGGCCGGGATTCGATCCCGCGTCCTTGGGAACAGTAGTCGAGCGCCGTAACCACTGCGCCACCCCGGCGGGGTTGTGCGTTCCCGCTGAGCGCCTCGTGAGCTGGGGCCCATATGAGAAGACAAGGTGTAGACGGCAAGGGAAGAGATCGGAGGATAGTGTGCGCCTATCTCGATATACGACCTGCATCGAAGTTGCGAATTGCCTGTAGGGAATCGTTAACGAATTCTTTGGTGGAGGGGTCGGTCAGAGCTAACGCGATGGCAACCTCTTCCGCGGTGGTAACAGTTCTGACGTTGAGGACGCTGCAGGTGTTGTGCCAGTTTCGGTGCGGTGCCAATGCAACCGCAACCATAGCGGGGCGACGGGGGTTGTGGGAGGCATCAGTGTCTGCAACGTCGGGGCGACCGGTAAAACGTTTGTGCAGTTGCCGGGCTCGGTCGGCTCTACGCTCTGCATGATACTCTGGATGGATACGTTTTGGAAGCGGAGGTATACGAAGACTGAGTCTCTGCTCAGGCGTGAGGTCCATATACGTAGAAGTCGCCCTCAGAGAAGTGATTCCTACATGGCTCAGTAGTGCACGGCCCGCATGTGTCACCGAGAGGCGCTCATATTAAGAAGTTAGATTCGCTTCAATCAGCTCATTGACTGTGTTGGAGATCCCGAGGGTCATCAGTTTGGTGGTGGAATTGGACATGGGTCGACCCAATGCTGTCTTGTATGCCTTGCGCTCCCGATCTGTTCGCGGGGGAGTGAGAAGCAGTAGACAAAATCAAAGAGGTGAGCGATAGGGAGAAAGTACAGGGTAGGTGAAGATAAAAATAGATATTGTTACAGACCATATGATAAATGAGGATGAGGAACTCGGGGGTAGCTGAATGAAGAAGGGAGTCGAAGTGGAAGTGCCACCTGTTTCGTGTGCACCATTTCTTGGGCTCAGAAACGCTGTGTTACAAAGAGACAAGAGTGATATATTATTGATGGAGAGTGCCGTTTCGATCCCACGTCATTTCGCCTTCGACGCACCCCTGGAGCCTCGTCGTAGCCGCCGCCTTGCTGGACTCTCCCGCCACTGATCGTTAAAATGCCGCCAACGACTGAGCCTAGCCCAGTGCTTCTTGGACACCTAAAATCAGGCGAGTTCCGGCCTTTATCAACCTTACCTAGAGCCCCGCCCTTTCGATGGCGCAGCGGGGGAGGACGTTAACGACTAGCTGCGCCACTATCAATAGGTAGACCATTACAACCGCTGGGACTTCGCCACTCAGCTCGCCAACGTCGTTTTCGTCCTTACCGACACCGCCCTTGTCCGGTTTGAAAACCATGAGGACATGCTGACGACATGGGATAGCTTTATCACCGTACTGAAACAGTGTTTCGGCGATTCGTCAGCGCGCAAGAAGCAGGCCGAGCAGACAATAGCCTATCGTGCCCAACTACCTGGAGAGACTTGCACTACCCATACCGAAGCGGTCCTCAAACTGTGCAGAATCATCGATTCTCGCATGTCCGAAGAGGACAAAGTTGGGCCTCTTTTGAAGGGCATCGCAACTGATGTCTACAACTTGCTCATCTCTAAATATGGTATCTCGACTGTCTTCGCTGTCCCCCGTCACATCCGCACATTCGAAGCACTATAGATCCGTCGAGTAACTCCTAAGTTTGGAAGACTTGCCAATGTGACCACCGTCGCCAGCGTTGACGAGCATGTTCTTCCGGACCTTACTCCAACTATCCAGCAGAACATTCGTGAAGAGTTACTCCGGCTCGATTCCCGCTGCCGGAACACGTCACCAGTATTCAACAGCCCATCTCTTCCGTGTGAACCTGCCTAAAATCTGCAATGCTGCCTGAGGTTTCTTCCGTTCACGCAGCAGACCCTCCCCTTTTCGAAGAATGCTCCCGGCAACATTTCTGAAGCCCTGTTTTTTCTACACATCATGATCAGCGTAACGACATTCGGCCCCGAAGGCCTAGGCGAGCACCTCAGTTCACAGATCACCGCAATCCTGGCTTTTGTCGACAGCATGACATCGAATCGTTTCAGTACCGACACTTTCTTCGGCCTACTTCTATCTGTTACCGGTGTGGCACCCCGGGCCATATTTCAAGACAATCCTGCCGTCATCAACCATCGCGGTATGACCGACCAACGTATCCAGACCCGACCAGTGTTCACCCAGTTGACTCCCGTCGGTACTGGTCGTCTCCTCCGCACGGCCAGTTTCAGCCCGGTGGTGTACGCAACCACTCCCCGACTTCCGACCGGAGTCTGACTCCACTGTCCGTTTTTCTTGCCCGCAACTCACCATCCCCGCGGCGTGATTCCCAGTGCCCTCCTCCGGAAAACTTGGCGCCGCGGCCGATGGAGGTAAGGCCGCCGGTGAAAGCTAACTATTTGCAGAAATACCTCTGTAAAGAATATATAAAGAAAAAGAAGAGCCGACAATCCCGTAGCTCGACTTATGTGCTTCAGATATAAGATAGCAGATACCGGGGCTGGCAAACATATTTTCTTTCCTTTTGTACATACAATACAATAAATAACCACTTCATCATCAGAAACGAAAAAGGGCCATTAATCTGAGCATAAAACAGAGACGAAATGCCGAGCTCTTGCTCCCGAAAGAACAGCCAGCAAACATCAGCGCGTTCCTAGGTTTCAAGTTGCAAACCGAAGACGGCATGGTCCACTTTCCCGGAACGACCGGGGAACGCGCGATTGGAAACAAGGGTCGGCGTGGCACCCCGCTGAGGAGGAGGAGGAGGAGCCTGGGCCGGCGACGAGGAGGCTGTGCGCACTTGCGGGGTGCGAGTGCTGCTGGGAACGACTGGCGGAGAGAGAAGAAGAGCGGACGGGACAGTGCGGAACGCACCCTTCGTCGGAGAAAGACACGTGTAAACTTTGCTGAATATATCCAGTGTTTTTGTAACCGTTAAAAAGCTTTTGTCCGCGTGTGGTTTCTCCACTTTTATTCGAATCCCCTAAGGCTCAAAGTTGTAGTAACAAACTTTCTGTCTAATATCAAATCAACTACTACATGGTGCCGAAACCCGGGATGACAAGATAGTGGCGCAATCCGAAAAGACTTCGACGGACCAAAATGGAAAAGCTCAAAGCGAAGAAGCGAAATCGACGAGGGCAGAACACGATTATCATCAACGAGGCCACAGCAGCACTGCCGACAGCCAACGTCCAACAGTTGACAGCTCTGCTTCACAGACTGGAAGTCAGCAATGATGAGCTGCGAAAGATCAACGACGAGTTGGAGAACTATCTACCGGAGGAAGCGTTTGAGACCGAGTTTACAGAAAGCGTCGAATACGACGACCGGGCTATAAACCTCATCGGCCAACTGAGGGCTCGGATCGCAGCTTCACAACAGGCTGCGTCTGAACAGAACGCCGAATCGACGCAAGCGTCGGTGGCGACGCCCAGACTCACTGCAATCAGGCTTCCGAAGCTGCAGCTCCAGTCTTTCAATGGCGAGCTTGCCAACTGGCAGACTTTTTGGGAATGTTTCCGCGAAGTGGTGCACGATAATCAGGCTCTGTCCAAAGCGGAGAAATATCATTACTTAAAGAGCCTCCTCACTGGGCCGGCCGCGTCGGCAGTTAAAGGGTTACAAGCGACTGAGGCCTGCTATGAGGACGCTATACAGATACTGCAGCGCCGTTTCGGAGACAAGGGGCTAATCGAACAAGAACACCTTGCCGAGTTAAGGACGCTACCGCCCATGTCGTCCTCAACAGATGTCAGAATACTCCGCCGGCTCTACGATCATGTTCAAGCCCACATTTGCGGGTTAACGGCTCTCGGAGTGACCAAGCATGCTTACAGCGCAATGCTTTGCGACATTATCCTGACGGCGCTGCCGCGAAACATGATGGTGGAGTTTCAGCGCCTGGCAAGCCGAGCGACCAAGACAGATGTATTGTCGCCGCCCGATAGTAGTCCCGCGTCACCAGCGCAGCAGTCCTCCGCCTCGACGCAGGCAGCAGACAGATCAGAGAGAAGGCTAGAGGAGGTGCTACATTTTCTGCTGGTAGAAACAGAGTGTCGAGAGCGATGTAGGCAAGTTCCCGCCTTTGAGAAGCCGTCTTACAAGGACAACTTCGGCAAACGCGCCGGGCAGCTGACTCCGAGTGCTGCTGTTATCTATGCGCAAGCAGGCAAAACAGAGAAATGCGCATTTTGCGATTCGAACAGGCACGACACAGAGATCTGTACGGCTGCACTGAAGAACAAAGAAAAAATCGAAAAACTTGCCAGGACGAAAAGGTGCTTTCGATGCACAAGGTGTGGACACCGAGCAAAAGACTGCAGGCGAAAGATAAAATGCGGGAATTGCGAGAAAAGGCACGCTACCGCAATGTGTAACCCCAATTGGGCAGCGATCAAAACTGACGTGACAACAGAGGTCACCGCCACTAATGTGCATGCAAAAGCCAAAACAGATGAAACGCAAGAGACGGCCTTGCAGACTTTCCGTGCCTTTGCTTTGGGGAGCACCAAATACGGCTACATGAGGGGCGTCATGGACGGTGGAAGTTAAAAAACGTTCATTCGAGCAGATATCTCAAAAACGCTTGATTTGAAGGTTTTAGGAAAGGCTGACTTGCACCTAAACACCTTTAGTGCTGCGGCCGCGCAAGTCCAAAGCTGCCGTCTGGTAGAAAGATTAGCAGCGGTGAATACAAAGTTTGGTTGGACGATTCAGGGACCGTTCAGTGTGAATTCAAGGCTCGCAATCGCAAACAATGTTTGCATACTAAGAATAGGCTTGGAAACTGCAGACCAGGTCCACACTACGCTGCAGAATTTCTAGGAAATAGACGCCACCGGCATAAAAGATTCCCCAGAGACACACGACGAAAGAGCACTGAGCAAGGTAAAGTTGGAAAAGAAAGGTCAGCGGCTACAGTAAACGAGGCGTTGAGAATAGACACTGAAGCCATCGACATAATGAGCGACGCCGGCATGTGCCTAAAGAAATGGTCCTCGAATTCCGATGCATTCCGCGCGGCGTTTGGAGACGACGAAACTACACCTTCGAAAGGTGAACAGAAGATCCTGGGAATAAAATGGAACGCAGCTGACGGCAATATGGCAATGTCCCTGGCCGGTGTGATCAGCTCATTAACTAGCGGAGCTGCGTCGAAGCGCGCGGTGCTGCAGGCGTCGGCAAGAATATTCGACCCCTTGGGTCTCGTCGCACCGTTCGTGGTGCGGGCAAAGATACTCTTTCAAAGGCTATGGGAGAGAGGTATTGAGTGGGATGACCAATTACCGAGCGACTTGGGAGCAGACTGGAGAAGTTGGTGTTTAGACCTCGCCAATCTGAGACAACTCTCCTTCCCACGTTGCATCCTACAGAACGACCACGTTTCCGGGCAGCTCAACATTTTTTGCGACGCAAGTCTGACGGCCTACAGGTGCTGTGCCTACCTCCGCATCGGAGAAGGCAACGAAACGCTGAGCGTCAACCTCATCCTTGCCAAGTCACGCGTGGCGTTTATGAAGGCCTTTTCGCTGCCTCGGTTGGAACTGATGGCGGCTGTAATTGGATCACGCATGGCCACCTACTTTCAAGGAGCAATTGATCACCAAATGAATGTATTCTATTGGACTGACTCGAATAATTACGCTCCTCTATCCCTTGGAAACGCGCATAAAATGAGTTGCACTCATTTTGGGGCGGAGGATGTAAAGAATATATAAAGAAAAAGCAGAACCGACAATTCCGTAGCTTGACTTCAGAAACGAAAAAGGGCCATTATTCTGAGCATAAAGCAGAGAAGAGATGCCGAGCTCTTGCTCCCGAAAGAACAGCCAGCAAAAGTCAGCGCGTTCCTAGGTTTCAAGTTACAAACCGAAGACGGCATGGTCCACTTTCCCGGAACGACCGGGGAATGCGCGATTGGAAACAAGGGTCGGCGTGGCACCCCGCTTAGGAGATGGAGGGGCCTGGGCCGGCTCATCTAGTGGCGCGAACGGCGGCACGCGCCAGCGGAACGGCTGAAGGAAAACGGCTCGCCTTCCGCAAGGGGCGCTGCCGCGCCTTTTACTAGCCCCGCACAGCTGCCTCCGTGCTGATGAATGCAGTCGGAAGGCCTCTCGGATCAGGAGCTCCGGACGGTCATTGAATTTCGGTGTGGCTAGACGCGTCCTGCGGTTCACCATATGCGCAGGTAAACAAACTTTAGCCTGAGAGGTGCATGTAAACAACTGACATCCACCATCAAATCAAGCATTTCGCACCGCCCCTTCTTGGTAGCAGACAACACAGCACGACACAATTTTTCACCACTGCTGAACTGCTCAGAAAGCCAAGGTACGAAAAAAGTGCTTATATAATTTCCATGAAGCTAGGTGAAGCCAGCGGCATGCAGGATTATTTACTAGTGGAAAGCGCGACAATCGCGCAGTACGAAAGGCTGTCGGGAAGCGTTACAGGCAGGAAAATCCTAGCGAAACTAGGAATAAATTAAGAGAGTCAGCGAGGTCCGAAATTGGACATGCTTAAGAGCGTGCGCGATAGGCTGATGATCCCTCCACTACCAAAAAAATTTGGAGGACGCTTAAGCTTCGCCTTCAAGAGTGGAACGCGATAGCGTTATTGCACATCGTTAGCACCGCCCACTCATTCGCTCGGTATGCTCTTGTCACACAAAGACAGTTTTCATACTCAACACTTCTAAGTGCACTGCCTCATTCGTCCGCAACTCCGAGTTTTCCTGGCGCTGTTGGCGCCGGGCCTCGGCCTCACGTGCTCTGAACTCGGGGTCTTCCTGCCGCTGCTGACGCTTGACTTCAGCTTCACGCGCCCTCAAATCAGTATTTTCTTGCCACTGTTGTCGCCTGACCTCAGCCTCCCGCGCTCGTATTTGGGGATTCCTGTCAGAGCGCTGGCGTTTATCTCAGTTTCCCTGGCTCTCAGCGCAGCGTTTGATTGTCGTTGCTGCCGTTTGGCTGCGGCTTCCCTTGCCGTTCGGCATGCATCTTCGGCACGTTTAAGACGCATTGCCTCGGCCTCCCTTGCCCTGAATTCCGGGCTCACGGTCCGCCGTTGCCGTTTCGCCTGAACCTCTCGTTCCCGCAGCTCGGCGTTCCCACGCCGCTTTCGTAGTGTGGCCTCAGCATGGCGAGCTTTGGTCTCCGCCTTCTGTGCCTCCGTCTTGCGTGGCCTTCCTCGTGGTCGAACACCAGTTGACGGAGATGGTCCATCAGTGCTCGCCAGCGAGGAAGGCACTGATGAGCAAGACACTGTAGCGCTACCGGCACTGGTAGACGGCGCCGCTTCCATCACACGCGTCTCAAGAGCGAGCGCGCAAGGCCCTGCAATATAACACCCGTCGACCTGCCAAGGACTGTAAGACAATGCGCTACGGCGCAGCAATCACTGATGAGGCGCCCCGCGTCGGACTTTGCACTCACGAATCACACGGTGAGCGCCGAGCAACGCAGCGTTCGGCACAGCAACGAAACGTGCGCCTGAGCAAGCGGAACGAACCAAAGAACTCGGTGTCTGGGAAGGAGAAAGCCGGGCAGCCACGCGCCATGAAGGCGGACGCGATCATGGGGCTGACGCCTTCATGGGATCGTCCTCTATCTCGCTTGGGAGCACCACGCAGAAGCATGATTCCTCGGAAGCAGCTCGGCACACATTGCAGGGGACGCTTTCCCAGCAGACGCGCTAGGGCGCAGCGATCACGTCAGAGGCGTCCGGCATCAGACGCTGCACCTAGCAATCGCGCTGTGAGCGGAAAGAGGAGCCGCGTCGCCTAAACACCACTGTTCGAGTGACGCACGCTGGATGTTGGAAGTGGAGAGAGCGAGAAAACTTATTAAACGCAAGGGTATTGGGGCATCCTCGCACCGGTACCCGCGCGGCCCGAAGGGGAGAAGCGCGTGAGCGAAGATAGGGATCTAAAGAAGGAAAGACGCTTGATTCTACAACCCCCGAGGGTGCACGGCGAAACGTCAGGGGCGAGTGGCGCGCCACAGGTCGGAGCAGCGCCGCCCATTGCGAGGAAGGGTTCTTCTGTGTTTGCCGCAAGATGGCTCTGCATGTGCGCAGAGCACAGAAGAAATGTAGCGGAAACGTACTTCGCTGCTGATGTACCTGCGACTTCTGTAAGTAACATGCCCATAATTACCGATGTACACCGCAGTATAACGTTCTACGGCACGTTTCTAAGGCAACACCGCATTCACTAGAAGCGCTTTTGTACCGATTTCAAGCATCGAACTCGTGGCTCTGGCAACCCACAAGAATGTGTACCCGGGGCCGGAATGGGTATCGAGAATTGAGCCCCTTATGCACATGAAGAGTTTTTAGCCCCTTTACATCAGTCAAGGTTTGGCTGGAAGTTTTAGCCCATACCGACGCTATGTACATTCTTCTCAAGTGTTCTTTCACTTTTGTTGTGTAGCGATGTATGTCTAAGCAGGCAATAAAAAAAAACTCGTGGCTAAGTGGTAGCGTCTCCGTCTCACACTCTGGAGATCCTGGTTCGATTCCCACCCAGCCCATGTTGGAAGTTGCTTTTTATTTATGAAGTGCATGCCGGGATTTACCGCTCACGGCCAACGCCGCCGACGCCGACGACACCAGCTTTTCTGCGACACGAGCTCCTTAACGCAATCGCGTTAAAACATGCATCCCGTCCCCCACAAGGATCGCAGAGAGAAACGGGCTGAAGCCCTCGGCAAATGTTTCAAAAACTATCCGATAGAAGACGTGGCCTACGGGGACGCAGCTAATTGCGGGAAGGGTAGAATGGTGATAGCGGTAGCTAGCGCCGAGACATATCTCCGAGCCGGCGCTTCGATCACGACGGGCAGTCCCGAAATTGCAGAAGACGCCGCCATCGCACTCGCTATAGTGGGCGCGGATGCGTCAACGATAGTCAGTGACTCAAAGGTAGCAGTGATGAACTTTGCCAAGGGGAGGATCTCCCCTCTGACGAGCGGAATCCTGCGGACTGCAAGGGACGACCGCAAAGTTCGCATAGTCTGGACACCTGCACACGCATGCCTGGCTGGAAATGAAGAAGCTCACGAACTGGCTCGAGGTCTTGCTTTCCGAGCCAGTGGCCATACCGAGGGCCTCGCAGACAGGGATCGTCTTGTGTGTCACAGAGAGATCACACAATATTATAGGCTTAATCGAACGAAGTACCCCGCCGCTGATAAATCATTGACAAAGAGTCGGGCCACTTTTTGGCGCCGTCTCCAAACTTATGTTTCCAAACCAGGTTATGTGTAGTCGTTATTATCCGGGACAATATTCAAACGAGTGTAAGCAATGTAAGGCCAAAGCGGATCTCAACCATATTCTCTGGAAATGCCCTTTTGCCCCCCTGGAGGGACAAAAAATAAAGTCACTTGAACAATGGGAGGCTCTCCTACTCAGCTCTGATCCGGAGACTCAAACAAAAGTCGTCCAACTGGCCGAAGACGCCGCCAGGAGCCAAGACCTTCTTGCCGTCGTTAAGGCGAGGGGCCTATATGCCCTTCAGACTGTTGGCAATAAACGCTTTACAATCCAATAAAGAAGCATAAATGCACCACAATAGGGCAACGACACAGAGAAACACACAATAGTGTCTGAAGCAGCAGCAATGCCGCCGCTCGAAGAAGTTTCTGTGGCGCCATCTCATGGTTTCTATGCCAAGGCGCACGCCTGCGCCCCTTCGTTCGCGCCACTATGTCATTATTCTAGTCCACTATAGAGGAGGCTGTGCGCACGTGCGGGGTGCGAGTGCTGCTGGGAACGACTGGCGGAGAGAGAAGAAGACGGACGGGACAGTGCGGAACGCACCCTTCGTCGGAGAAAGACGCGTGTAAACTTTGCTGAATATATCCAGTGTTTTTGTAACCGTTAAAGAGTTTTTGTCCGCGTGTGATTTCTTCACTTTTATTCGAATCCCCGAAAGTTCAAAGTTGTGGTAACAAAGTTCAGTCTAATATCAAATCAACAACTACTGCATGGTGCCGAAACCGGGGATGAGAAGATAGTGCCGAAATACGAAAAGACCACGACGGACCAAAATGGAAAAGTTCAAAGCGAAGAGGTGAAATCGACGAGGGCAGAACACGATTATCATCAACGAGGCCACAACAGCACTGCCGACAGCCAACGTCCAACAGTTGACAGCTCTGCTTCACAGAGTGGAAGTCAGCAATGATGAGCTGCGGAAGATCAACGACGAGTTGGAGAACTATCTACCGGAGGAAGCGTTTGAGACCGAGTTTACAGAAAGCGTCGAATACGACGACCGGGCTATAAACCTCATCGGCCAACTGAGGGCTCGGATCGCAGCTTCACAACAGGCTGCGTCTGAACAGAACGCCGAATCGACGCAAGCGTCGGTGCCGACGCCCAGACTCACTGCTATCAGGCTTCCGAAGCTGCAGCTCCAGTCTTTCAATGGTGAGCTTGCCAACTGTCAGTCTTTTTGGTAATGTTTCCGCGAAGCGGTGCATGATAATCAGGTCCTGTCCAAAGCGGAGAAATATCATTACTTGAAGAGCCTCCTCACTGGGCCTGCCGCATCGGCACTTAAAGGGTTACAAGCGACTGAGGCCTGCTATGAAGACGCTATACAGATACTGCAGCGCCGTTTCGGAGACAATGGGCTTAGCGAACAAGAACAGCTTGCCGAATTAGGGACGCTCCCGCCCGTGTCGTCATGAGGAGATGTCAGAGGACTCCGCCGGCTCTACGATCATGTTCAAGCCCACATTTGCGGGTTAACGGCTCTCGGAGTGACCAAGCATGCTTACAGCGCAATGCTTTGCGACATTATTCTGACGGCGCTGCCGCGAAACATGATGGTGGAGTTTCAGCGCCTGGCAAGGCGAGCGACAAAGACAGATGTATTGTCGCCGCCCGATAGTAGTCCCGCGTCACCAGCGCAGCAGTCCTCCGCCTCGACGCAGGCAGCAGACAGATCAGAGAGAAGGCTAGAGGAGGTGCTACATTTTCTGCTGGTAGAAACAGAGTGTCGAGAGCGATGTAGGCAAGTTCCCGCCTTTGAGAAGCCGTCTTACAAGGACAACTTCGGCAAACGCGCCGGGCAGCTGACTCCGAGTGCCGCTGTTATCTATGCGCAAGCAGGCAAAACAGAGAAATGCGCATTTTGCGATTCGAACAGGCACGACACAGAGATCTGTACGGCTGCACTGACGAACAAAGAAAAAATCGAAAAACTTGCCAGGACGAAAAGGTGCTTTCGATGCACAAGGTGGGGACACCGAGCAAAAGACTGCAGGCGAAAGTTAAAATGCGGGAATTGTGAGAAAAGGCACGCTACCGCAATGTGTGTGTAACCCCAATTGGGCAGCGATCAGAACTGACGTGACAACAGAGGTCACCGCCACTAATGTGCATCCAAAGCCAAAACAGAAGAAACGCAAGAGACGGCCTTGCAGACTTTCCGTGCCTTTGCTTTGGGGAGCACCAAATACGGCTACATCCGGGCCGTCATGGACGGTGGAAGTTAAAAACGTTCATTCGAGCAGATATCTCAAAAACTCTTGATTTGAAGGTTTTAGAAAGGGTGACTTCCACCTAAACACCTTTGGCGCTGCGGCCGCGCAAGTCCAAAGCTGCCGTCTGGTAGACGTTCGCCTTCGGAGCCAATACGGAGATCACGAATTAGCTATAGAGGCTATTGAGGTGCCCTTCATATGCAAGGACGTCAGGCAGGTGCCCGCAGACCACAGTTTTGTGCAAGAGATGGAAGTTCGCGGAGCACAGCTCGCAGACAGACTGATCCATCCGGGCACGTCTTCAGTGCCAGGTATTGGATTACTAATTGGAGCCGACCACATTTGGAAATTTCAAACGGGAGAGGTGCAAACATGCAATGAAAATGAAGGTTTAGCAGCGGTGAATACAAAGTTTGGTTGGACGATTCAGGGACCGTTCAGTGTGACTTCAAGCCTCGCAATCGCAAACAATGTTTGCATAGTAAGAATAGGCTTGGAAACTGCAAACCAGGTCCACACTACGCTGCAGAATTTCTGGGAAATAGACGCCACCGGCATAAAAGATTCCCCAGAGACACACGACGAAAGAGAACTGAGCAAGGTAAAGTTGAAAAAGAAAGGTCAGCACTATGAAGTTGCCTTGCCATGGAAAGACGCATCCAAAGAACTCAACAACAACAAAAATATGGCAATTCGGCGACTCGACAACCTGACAAAGCGACTATGCCGCAATCCAGACCTCGCTGAGCAATATGACGACCCCATCAAGGCAGGGCATGCGGAGCAGGTGACCGAAGAAGTAGTGTCTGGGAAAGTTTATTACATGCCACATCGGCCAGTCGTACGTAGTGAGGCAACTACAACGACGCTGCGTGTCGTGTTCGACGCATCATCACACGCTCCGAGGAAACGGTCACTCAACGACCACTTGGGAAAAGCACCTAACCTCGCCAGTGATTTGGTGCAGACTCTCTTGCGGTTCCGCCTACACAAGGTCGCTCTCGTAGCAGACATCGAGGAAGCGTTTCTGCAGATAAGCCTGCGGGCTGAGGATAGAGGCGCCCTGCGGTTCTTCTGGTACAGTAGCCCGCCGCTTCACCCGTCAGCATTGCCGGATATCGAAGAATGGAGAATGACTCGGGTACCGTTCGGTACGAAAGCCAGCCCGTATTTGCTGACCGCTACCCTCCTCCACCACCTTGAATGCACGACTAAGGAAGTCTCGAAAACGGCGAGCCTCAGGAAGGACTCCTTTTACGTGGACGATCTGGTGACGGGGGCGGCTACAGTAAACGAGGCGTTGAGAATAGACACTGAAGCCATCGACATAATGAGCGACGCCGGCATGTGCCTAAAGAAATGGTCCTCGAATTCCGATGCATTCCGCGCGGCGTTTGGAGACGACGAAACTACACCTTCGAAAGGTGAACAGAAGATCCTGGGAATAAAATGGAACGCAGCTGACGGCAATATGGCAATGTCCCTGGCCGGTGTGATCAGCTCATTAACTAGCGGAGCTGCGTCGAAGCGCGCGGTGCTGCAGGCGTCGGCAAGAATACTCGACCCCTTGGGCCTCGTCGCACCGTTCGTGGTGCGGGCAAAGATACTTTTTCAAAGGCTATGGGAGAGAGGTATTGATTGGGATGACCAATTACCGAGCGACTTGGAAGCAGACTGGAGAAGTTGGTGTTTAGACCTCGCCAATCTGAGACAACTCTCCTTCCCACGTTGCATCCTACAGAACGACCACGTTTCCGGGCAGCTCATCAGTTTTTGCGACGCAAGTCCGACGGCCTACGGGTGCTGTGCCTACCTCCGCATCGGAGAAGACAACGAGACGCTGAGCGTCAACCTCATCCTTGCCAAGTCACGCGTGGCGTTTCTGAAGGCCTTGTCGCAGCCTCGGTTTGAGCTGATGGCGACTGTAATTGGATCACGCATGGCCATCTACTTTCAAGGAGCAATTGATCACCAATGGATGTATTCTATTGCACTCACTCGATGATTACGCTCCTCTATCTCTTGGAAATGCGCATAGAATGAGTTGCACTCATTTGGGGGGGGGGGGGGGGGGGATGATGTAAAGAATATATAAAGAAAAAGAAGAACCGACAATCCCGTAGCTCGACTTCAGAAACGAAAAAGGGCCATTAATCTGAGCATAAAGCCCCGCCGGGGTGGTGCAGTGGTAAGACGCCCGACTACTGTGCCGGAGTTCCCGGGTTCGAACCCGACCGCGGCGGCTGCGTTTCGATGGAGGCGAAACGAAGAGGCGTCGTGTGCTGTGCGATGTCAGCGCACGTTAAAGATCCCCAGGTGGTCGAAATTACTCCGTAGCCCTCCACTACGGCTCCTCTTTCTCTCTTTCCACTTTCATTCCCACCTTCCTCCCTTCCCTTACGGCGCGGTTCGGGTGTCCACAGAGCAAGTGTGACAGTTACTGCGCCTTTCCCTTCCTGTGAACCAATTTATTTATTAATCTGAGCATAAAGCAGAGAAGAAATGCCGAGCTTTTGCTGCTGAAAGAACAGCCAGCAAATGTCAGCGCGTTCCTAAGTTTCAAGTTACAAACCGAAGACGGCATGGTCCACTTTCCCGGAACGACCGGGGAACGCGCGATTGGAAAAAAGGGTCGGCGTGGCACCCCGCTGAGGAGAAGGAGGGGCCTGGGCCGGCGACGAGGAGGCTGTGCGCACGTGCGGGTGTGCGAGTGCTGCTGGGAACGACTGGCGGAGAGGGAAAAAGAGCGGACAGGACAGTGCGGAACGCACTTTTCGTCGGAGAAAGACGCGTGTCAACTTTGCTGAATATATCCAGTGTTTTTGTAACCGTTAAAGAGTTTTGGTCCGCGTCTGATTTCTTCACTTTTATTCGAATCCCCTAAAGTTCAAAGTTGTAGTAACAAAGTTCAGTCTAATATCAACAACTACTACAACCTCCATCCATGACTATGCTCAAAATAAGACCTGTGTGTCTGCTGACAGTACTTCTACAATGGCATTAGTGGACACTGGTGCGGCAATATCGATTATGAGTTTAACATTTAAAAATTATTAGGACCAAAAGTGAAGTTTCCTTGGGACGGAAATGCAAATTTTCATAGCGTTAGTGGCGATTTGTTGTATCCTGTTGGAGTGTGCAGTGCCAAGGGGTGTCTTAGAGGAACCGTGTTTTCTGAGGAATTCACCGTGCTACCCCACTCCACACATGGTGTAATTCGTGGTATAGAGTTCCTGCGCTTGTGTGGCGCAACCGCAGACGGCCGCAAGGGCGAGATCAGTGTTGACGGCTGCCTGCTGCCTCAGTTCTTCAATGAACCTCTTGTTTGTGAAGATGTGCTGTGCTTGTGCAACGATACTGTTGTGCATCAATGTCTATGCAGTATATTCCGGTTTCGTGTTCTCGTCACGTGATCGAAACGTTTGATTGAGACCGTGACACCTAACTATTCGTATTGCGCGAAGAAATTTCTCCTGGTTCTTAATTGTTTGGTGTCGGTAACCAAAGGCAGCACGCGACTATGGACTATTAATTGCTCCACTCAGCCAGTTCTTTTAGTAGCTGGAATGAAGCTTGCCTCCTACAGGTCAGACATGCCAATGTCAGTAGCCTTGGTTACGGACGCGCCTCAGCGGAATGTCGCACCATCCCAGGTGAATGCGCAACTGCGTGGTATGATTAGTAATTTTCTAAACACCACAGAGCATGATGTTTTAAAAGATCCGCTGTCGAAGTAATCGTCAGTTTTTTTACTTTTCGAGGCCCATCAGTTCACGCTCCTTTCCTGGGTCTCGCACAATTAATCGAATTGACACCGGTTGTGCACATTCAATTCGCCAAAAGCCGTATTATGTGGTGCCGTCCGAGCGCAAGGTCATCTATGAGCAAGTACGTGAAATTACGGACCAGGGTGTCATTCAAGCATCGAGCAGTCCCTGGGCGGCTCCAGTAGTGTTTGTGCGCAAGAAAGATGGCACATGGCGAATTTGTGTAGATTACCGCCGCTTGAGTTCAGTCACTAAAGAGGATAACCACCCGCTTCCCCGCATTATGACGCCATTGACATCTTGTATTCTGCATCATACTTTTCATCTGTGTCAGGATATTGGCAAATCCCAATGCACCCAGCAGAAAAGGAGGAGACAGTTTTCATCACTCCCGATGGACTGTTTGATTATAATGTGCCGTTCGGCTTGTGCAATGCGCCGGCAACTTTTGAAATATTCATGGATTCTATACTAGGTGGTCTGAAACGGGAGGTCTGTATGTGCTATCTGGACAACGTAGTCATCTTTGGCCGGACATTCAAAGAGCACAACGACCGCCTTGTCCTCGTGCTGGACTGCGTGCGCCAAGCTGAACTTGTTCGCAATTCAAAGAAGTGCCGTTTTGGTGAGCGACAGGCGTTGGTGCTTGGTCATCTCGTCAATGATGATGACATCCGCCCTGACCCTCAGAAGACCGTAGCCGTTGCCGCGTTTCAGCAACCTCGGAATGTGAAGAAGCTCCGCAGTTTTCTTGGCCTTTGCTCATATTTCCGACGCTTCATCCCTCGATTTTTAGATATCGCCTACCCGCTCACGTGCGTACTACATAAATACGCTCCATTCACATCCTATCTTCCTACGGCACTTCCCTTCTGCTCCAACTGAAGTAGATACGGACGCGAGTGACATAAACGTCGGTGCTGTCCTCATTCAGCGCTATGACGACCGTGAACATGGGATTGCTTACGCCAGTCGGACTTTCAGCAAGACGGAGCGCAACTACAGCATCACCGAGCAGGAATGTCTGACGGTTGTATTCGCCGTGCAGCGGTTTCGCTGTTACCTGTACGGATGACCTTTCGTAGTGTTAACCGATCACCATTCCCTATGCTGACTACTCAATATCCGTGAAAAGTCTGGTCGCCTGGCCCGCTGGGCACTTCGCTTGGAAGAATACGACCACCGCATTTTATTCAAAAGTGGCCGACGGCACGCAGATGCAGACTTTCTGTCCCGGTTGCCACTTGCCACGACGGAATGCGACGCGGACACCTTCGACCACTACGTCGCTCCTTTATGTCCGAAATTTCCCGATACTCACACCTTTCGAACACAGCAAAACAACGATCAGCACCTGGAGCCGTTCTTGATTGCTGCTCAGGACCCAGCCTCGAACAGCCAGTTTTACCTCCATGGTGAGCTGCTATATAAGAAAGTTTACTCAGACACTGGCAATCGGTTCCTTCTGGTAGTACTTGAAAGCCTCCGTCTTTCTATTTTACGTGTCATGCATGATGCTCCATCTTCGGGACACCTGGGATCTTCTAGAACTTTGCACCGCACTCAGGAGCGATTCTACATGCCGCGGATGCGCCAAACAATTGAACAGTATGTTGCCCGCTGTCCTCAGTGCCAGAGTCACAAAGGTCCTACTGGTATTGTACCGAGAATGCTTCATCCTGTAGCGCCGCCCAAGGCTGCCTTTGAGAAAGTCGGAGTTGACCTTTTGGGTCCCTTTCCAAAGTCGCAAGGGGGCAATCGTTTGATTCTTGTATGTGTGGACCATCTTAATCGCTACTGTGAGACAGCCGCTACAGCATACCAAGTTGCCCTGTTTATGCTGCATTCAGTCATCTTGCGACATAATTCCTCAAGGGTTGTAATTAGTGACAGAGGTCGCCAGTTTACTGCCGATGTAATTGAAGAACTTCTCCGTTTATGTGCATCTAATTTCAGATATTCGACTCCTTACCACCCTCAGACAAATGGTTTAACGGAACGCACCAACAGAACTCTCACGAATATGCTTTCAATGTACGTCTCATCGGACCGTAAAAACTGGAACTCTGTTCTTCCGTTCATCACATACGTCTTCAACACTGCCAGGCATGAGACCACGGGATACAGTCCATTGTTCCTTCTCTACGCCCGCTCCCCTCGACACACCCCCAACACCATCCTCCCATTTTCCACTAAAGACGACCCGTGTTTAGCTGAAACCCTTTGCTTGGCCGAAGAAGCACGGCGAATAGCCTGAGTGAGGACTATGGCAACACAAAAGTGATTGAAAGCTCGCTATGACGACCACCATCGCCAGATCATCTATTTTCCCGGTGACCAAGTATGGCTTTGAAAACAAATGAGAAAGCACGGCTTACACCAGAAAGTGCTGGCACGCTACACTGGACCGTACGTGATCTTACAACAGACTCGGCGAACGTAACTACCAGATTGCACGCCTTACGGTCAGTGGACAACGTTCGGAAAAAACTGAGGTTGCACATGCCGCCCGTTTGAAGACATGCCACTCTGGTGACAACACCTGACTCGCCCGGAGGCTTCGTTTGCGAAAGGGCTGGGGGCAAATGTTATAGTCCATATGATAAATGAAGATGAGGAACTCGGGGGTAGTTGAACGAAGAAGGGAGTGGGAGTGAAAGTGCCGCCTGTTTCGTCTGCACCATTTCGTGCGCTCAGAAAGGTTGTGTTACATAGAGACAAGGGTGTTACAATATATACACTACGACAGAATGAAAAGTATCGGTGGGCTTCCGCAATAGCTCCAAGTGTAGAGGCCCAAAGGAAAGCGTATTCACATCGTGAAACAAGCTCTATATGCTTGAGCTAGCTGCATATAAGCGGACGTAGTATATATTATGGAATTAGGGAAAAGCAGCACCGCATGTACTGCCGTTCTCTTTCTCCTTGTGAATGTTATGCTAACCCTCATCAGAAGCCTCAAAAACAGTGTTAATACAGAGGCTCTCATTCAGTGCACTTAATTTGAGCACTACATTCCAGTAAAATCTTGTAACACCTTCCGTAAGGGCATTTTAAGTGATGCAACAGTGACTTCAAATTGTTTGTAGTCATAGGAGTCATTTTGGGAATTGCTGCAACGGGCTGATGCATGCAGGAAATGCGCCTGTCTCAAGAAACTGCGTAACGCCCAGTCTAATTTCCGAAAGGTAAATAATGGTTGGCATATGGAATATGAGAGCAAAACATCCGCCAAGCCATATGCTAAGTATGTAAACAGTGACAGAATTTTTCAAAGCAGCTTTATGCTGTCTTGAAACAAAGCAAAAACACTGTAGCGTGTAGTTCTACTTGCCTTCTTTAAAAGAGGTACGTATACGAGCATAGTACGTATACGACATCGCCCTCCTGACACTATTTCACAAGTATGTATACCCCCGTCGATCCTGTCCGCTTCACCTCGATGTTCCATCCCGCACGTCCAAACTTTTGCTTAATCACCTCAGTTTTACAAGAATATATGGTGACACATTAGCCTTCAACTCATCAGCACTTCCACGAGCCATCAGATTATGGAATAAGCTGCCAGACATTATTGCTTCTCTTCCTAATCTAGAAGCGTTCCATCGCCAACTCATCACATTATATCACTGAGCCTTCATTTTGCCTTATTTGTCTTATATACACAATTTTATTAAATTTGTTGCAGCTGTTAAATGTCTTGATAGGTTTTATTTACTTGTGTTTGCCTATGTACTCTTTCCTTTTTTTTTAAAGCGCCATTTGGGGCACTGTGCGCCGCTTGCTTTTTATTGTGCTTAATCTGTGTGTGTACCATTGTGCTTTAATCTGTGTCAGGGATTTCTTTTTCTTAATGATATAACAATTTCCGTGTCGTACTATTTTGTTTGTTCATATATTATTTATCGGTGTATTTCTTGCCTGTTTCCTTACATTTTATGTATATATTGCACTGTATAGATTTTATGTCCCCCTTACACAATGTCTAATGGGCCTGTAAGGTATTTTTAAATAAATAAAAATAAATAAATAAAATATATGTGTCGGACTTTCAGAACAGAAAGAAACATGGTTGTCAGAAATAAGTATTTCTCAAAGAATCCTAGGCTACTGAAAATATGTAAGCCGGAATCCCTCTTGAAATGTCTTCTTGCAGAGTTGGAAATGACTACAAGAGTCCAAAAATGGTTTATTCTGCAAGCATTACGGCAGGCAGCATAAAATGCTGAATGCTATTTTCATATTCACAAGGTCTATAAGAGCCATTGAGAAAAACAAAGGTGTTTTCAATCTTATACTATTCAGATTACAATAAATGCTGATGCTCGTGGTAAGAAGCTTACTACATCAATCTATCCTTGGGACACACTGCAAAGTATTCGCCAGTTTATAACTATAAAAATTGCTAAATAATTTTAAAAAGTGAACAATGCACACATATAATTTTGCTTCGTCTGCAATTTAACATATGACAGATACAAAATAAATAGAAATTACAGTCTGTAACCTATCTCGAAACCATCTGTTTACCTATGACTGGTAAAAAATGGATGTATCATAACCACTACATTCATGAAAATCATGCCAAAGAAATTCTTGGATGTGTAAAGTCTATCAGCTGAAGAACTCATCCCATACAAAATTTTATTGCTGGAACATCTTCATTTCATTCGCAGGCCCATAAACAAGTGTTCTAAGCAAAATTATCAGAAGTATGATGAATGATCATGTCACAGTTTCTTGAACATCAAATATAAACGCAGCTATATGGAGGAGGTGGAAAAACAAAAGTAGTTGCTTCAAGCTATCAGTTGGCTCTTCATTCCAGAGCTCCACTGACATGACCTAATCGACAAGGTCAGTTGTTGGGCATGTTGGTGATCATCATCATCAGCCTGATTATACCCACTGCAGGGCGAAGGCCTCTCCCATATCTCTCCACTTAACCCGGTTCTGTGCTAGCTGCATCCACTTGACCCCTGCGAACTTCTTAATCTCATCCGTCCACCTAACTTTCTGCCGCCCCCTGCTACGCTTTCCTTCCCTTGGAATCCAGTTTGTTACCCTCAGCGACCATCGGTTATCCTCTCTTCGCACTACATGTCCTGCCCATGTCCATTTCTTCTTCTTAATTTCCACTAGAATGTCGTTAACTTGAGTTATTTCTCTGACCCACTCTGCACGCTTTCTATCTCTTAATGTTACCCCTACCATTTTTCGTTCCATAGCCCTCTGGGTTGTCCTCAACTTAAGTAGAACTCTCTTGGTTAGCCTCCACGTTTCAGCCCCATAGGTGAGTACAGGCAAGATGCAACTGTTGTATACTTTCCTCTTGAGCGATACCGGTAAGCTGCTAGTCATAATCTGCGAGTGCTTGCCAAATGCGCTCCATCCCAATCTTATTCTTCTTGTTATTTCCTTTTCATGGTCCGGATCTGCGGTTACTACCTGTCCTAAGTAGATATATTCGCCTACTACTTCCAGTATTTCGCTACCTAATGTAAACTCCTGTTCCTTCCCGAGGCTGTTGAACATTACCTTAGTCTTCTGCATATTGATTTTCAAGCCTACCTTTCTACTTTTCCTGTCTAGGTCATCAATCATTATTTGCAGTTCATCTCCCGAGTTGCTTAGCAAGGCAATGTCATCAGCAAATCGCAGATTACTGAGGTATTCTCCATCTAGCCTTATCTCTAACTGCTCCCATTCCAAGTCTCTGAATACTTCCTCTAAACAAGCTGTGAATAGTACTGGGGAGATTGTGTCTCCTTGCCTAACACCTTTCTTTATGGGAATTTTGTTACTTTCTTTATGCAGAACTATGGTTGCTGTGCAGCCACTATATATATCTTCCAGCACTTTCACGTACGGCTCGTCTACCCCCTGATTTCGCAATGCCTGCATCACCGCCGAGGTTTCAACTGAGTCAAATGCTTTTTCGTAATCAATGAATGCTATGTATAAGGGCTGGTTATATTCCGCGTTGGTGATAATGGTCCATATCTACAGAGCGGTAAAAGGAACAAAAGAGTGTTTGTCGTTATATGTTTTCTCTCTTGTCCCGTTCATCGCGCTGTAGATATGGAAGATGGAAGGAAACTATGTCAATCTAAGAAAATAGCAGAACTCATTTCTTTTCCTTCAATGATGTTTTACGACTACTGTCGGCTCTCTAAGAGTTACTGAAAGAATAAAATGCCCGCTGATTTGATCTTCTGGCAGTCCAAGGAACTCACAAGAGTCTTCGCCAACACCACAATTCAAACGCGTCAATTCTTCGGCGGTCAGCCTTTTTCACAGTCCAACTCTCGCATCAATACATCACAACTGTACAGATCATAGCACGAGTTATACGGATCTTGGTTGGCAGACTAATGTCTCTGCTCTTTACTAGGCGGTCAAGGCTAACCATTGCTCTCTTTCCCAGAAGCAGGCGTCTCCTAATTTCATGGCTGCAGTCTCCTTCCGAGGTAATCTTGGAGCCCAAGAAGAGAAAATCTGTCACAGCTTCCACTTCTTGTCCATTGATGCTCCAGGACTTGATAGGGCAAGATGCCGTGATCTTTGTCTTTTTATTGTTCAGTTTGAGTCCAAACTTCTCACTCTCTTCTTGTACACGCATCAGAAGTCTCTTGAGTTCCACTTCACTTTCTACCATTAAAGTGGTATCATCCGCATATCTAAGGTTGTTGATACGTTTTCCAGCAATCTTCACTCCAGCTGAAGACTCGTCCAGACCGGCCTTCATCATGATGCACTCTGCATATAGGTTAAATAGGCAGGGCGACAGTATGCAGCCTTGCCTCACTCCTTTCTCAATCGGAAACCAATCAGTAAGACCATGCCCAGTTTTGACTGTGGCCACTTGTCCTTAATAGAGGTTCCTGAGGAGGCAGATGAGGTGAATTGGAACTCCCATCCCTTGGAGAGCTTGCCACAATCTGCTGTGATCTACGCAGTCAAACGCTTTCGCATAATCAATAAAGCAGAAGTTGATGGGTTTCTGGAGCTGTCTTGCTTTTTCCATGATCCAGCGAAGGTTGGCAATTTGGTCTCTGGTTCCTCTGCCCTTGCGAAACCCAGCTTGCACGTCCGGAAGCTCCCGATCCACATACTGCTGCAGCCTTCCTTGGAGGATTTTCAACATCACCTTGCTAGCATGCGAAATAAGCGCGATCATGCGGTAGTTGGAACAATCTTTGGCAGTGCCTTTCTTTGGAATGGGGATGTAAACTGACCTCCTCCAATCCTGTGGCCACTGCAGGGTTGTCCAAATCGTCTGACATAATGTATGCAGAATGTTAACAGCGTCATGGTTGAGGTTGTGAAGCAACTCAGCTGGAATGCCATCAATTCCGCTAGCTTTGTTCGTAGCAAGGCTGACTAAGGCCCAATCAACTTCACTCTTTAGGATGCGCTGCTCGAGATCAGTAATCAGAACAGTCTTATGTTGGGTTTGCACATTCGGGTCCTTCTTGTACAGTCCTTCTGTGTATTCCTGCCACCTCTTCTTTATCTCTGAGGCTTCAGTGAGGTCCTTGCCTCGTTTATCCTTTATCACGCCCAGCTTAGCACATAAGCTTCCTTTGATATCTTTGATTGTCTTATACAGAGCTCTTGTGTTCCTTAATTAGCTGTTGTCCTCAACTGCTTGGCACTGTATGTTCAGGAAGGCATTCTTATCTCTCCTTGCTATTTTCTGAAAATCCGCATTGAGAGCCTTGTATCTTTCTCTTTCCCCCATACCTTTTGCCATCCTCCTTTCCTCAGCTATTTGAAAAGCCTCTTCAGATAACCAGTTTGCTTTCTTGCATTTCTTTTGCTTTGGAACTACCTTAGTAGCAACTTCTCGTATTATATCACGAACATCAGTCCACATCTCTTCGGGCTCTCTGTCTTCTAGATCTAATTCTTGAAATCGTTTCCTCACTTCCACAGCATATTCTAATGGAATTTGATCCAGACCATACCTGAAAGGCCTTCTAGTTTTCTGCGTTTTCCTCAATCGAAGCTTAATTTTGGCAACAAGAAGCTGATGATCGGTGCCGCAATCGGCCCCAGGCCTTGTTTTTACTGCTTGTATACCGCTTCTCCATCTCTGCCGGCAAAGAATATAATCGATCTGATTCCTGTACAGACCGTCCGGTAAAGTCCATGTGTACAGGCGCCTCTTGTTCTGTTGACAATGAGTATTCGCTATGGTCAGGTTGTTTTCTTGACAAAACTCTACTAGCCTCTGCCCAGCTTCATTTGGCTCGCCAAGACCGAACTTGCCTATAATTCCGGATGTTTCTTCACTCCCGACCTTAGCATTCCAGTCTCCTATAAGAAAAACGACGTCTGATGATGGGTTGCGGTCTAAAAGGCATTGTAGGTCCGCATAAAACCTCTCAACGTCAGCTTCTTCAGCAGTAGTGGTCGGTGCATAGACTTGGATAACTGTTATGTTGAAAGGGTGACCTTGGATCCGAAGTGAAATCATTCGGTCGTTTTTGGGGTTGTACCCTAGCACTGCTTTGCCCATTCTTCTGTTTACTATGAGAACGACCCCATTCCTTCTCTTGGATTCGTGCCCACAATAGAAGACATAATGGTCGCCGGAGTTAAATTCTCCCATTCCGGTCCACTTGAGCTCGCTGATACCCAAGATATCAATGTTCAATCTGTCCATTTCTCGCTTGACGACATCCAGTTTACCTTGCGGCATAGGTCTTACATTCAATGTTGCTATGTGATATATCTCCTTGCAACATCGGACTTTCCGGTCGCTTCCCGACACATCCACAACTGAGCCTTCTTTTGGCTTTAGCCCAGCCGCTTCATTCGTTCTGGAGCTACTAGGAATCGTCCTTTGTTCATCCCCAGTAACATGTGGGACGCCTTCCAACCTGGGGGGCTCATCTTCCGGCGCCATATCTTTATTGGTATTGTGACTGGCCATAGGGTTTTCTTGGCAGGAAATACTGGAGTGGGTTGCCATTACCTTCTCCAGTGAATCACATTTAGTCAGAACTCTCTGCCGCGACCTGTCTATCTTGGGTGGCCCTACACAGCAGAGCTCACGACTTCATCGAGTTTCGCAAGCCCCTCCGCCACGACAAGGCAGTGATCCATGAAGAGGATCAGATAGAGCCAAGGAGATCAAAAACAAAGATGGGCATGACAACCTGTGTTTATTATGTTTTTGTTGTCCTGTCCTTTACATTAAAGATGGCATAATTGCAGCTACACTGTTCACTTCCATGAAATAAACTTGCTGCTCTTGCCTCGGTAGCATGAACAGAAGGACCGTGCAAATAATATAGCGTCCTAAAATATAGCAATAATGATATAAATAATACAGTGACTGTAAAGCAAGACAAGGGTGAACCAGTATGTGAAACGATTGAGTTTGATCTGGCCACATTTCAAGTTAGGAGCACAGATTTGTGATTTTAACACCCTTGAGGCATCATTTACCTGTATAGCAGAATACGAGGTAATTTAAAAGCAGACATAAATGTTCTATTATAAACATCAAGCCGACCTAATGACTTGCCTGCGGTAACAAGGTGACATTTTTTTTTAAAACTGAACTTCAAGGATGGGGAGAAACAGCGCAAGTGCCACTTGTGTAAGAAGCAATAAGATCAATGATTGAACTAATGGTATACTACGGTTTTGAAATTTCTTCTTGCATTTGTAACCAAGTGCTTGCTTTTTCATCCTGAACCGCACGTTAACGGATGGCTTCACTTTTGCAAACATCGTGAAATTGGTAAGCTTGGGTAACTACAGGTAGTTATTATTAGTAGCTGTCAGTTGTTTGGCACAACTTAGGTTTCCAATGATACTATCGCGATGTACTGTTGTTTTTTGTCTTTCCCAAAGCTGCCAGCAAGCAGGCAGTCGATGGCCAGACTTGTCAAGTATGATTGCAACCATGCAAAACACCTTCACAATGTTTCAGATTTTAATAAGCGCTTAAGGCTCAATTTCCAAGTTGGATCCACACATACTTGTGGCCTAAACGGTCTGCAGTTTTGACCATGCACACTTGCTGCTGTTGCCCTGGGCACAGAGTTGAATACATGAACATTACAAACCAATGAAGCTATAAAGGAATCGTTTTGATGCTGAAGTCGTTTTTCCAGCCTTCAATTAACCACTTCCGCGTGGCCGCGCTCCGCGGAGCGCCAGCGGATCCGGCGCGTTCGCGCATCGAAGCAAAGCCGCGCAGGCTCACAGGGGCCCGGGGGAGGAGCTTCGTGTCGTCTGCTTTCCAGCAATGCAAGCGATGTGCGCCAGCACTGTAGCAGACGACACGAAGCTCCTCCCCCGGGCCCCTGTGCGCCTGCGCGGCTTTGCTTCGATGCGCGAACGCGCCGGATCCGCTGGCGCTTCGCGGAGCGCGGCCACGCGGAGCCGTGTTCGCACTTAAAGTGGACGACCCTGTACGTGTAGTTTCTCGCGCGACCATTGTGGGCTACACTGAATGAGCAGGAATTGATTTTGACAGCATATGAAGAATAAAAACGAATAGGACCCTAGCTAGTTTACCGTGCATATCTATTTATTCAGGAACATCAGTTGTTGCTCCGCGCCTCTTGGGAAACCCCCGTGAGCGATTCTGAACACCGTGTTGACGATAGCCACATAAAACCTAAACACGTACAACTCGGCGGCTTGTGAGGGCTCGTACTGAGGAGCGTGCTGGTTTGAACAAATTCGACTCGATATAAGGTGAGGACGAAATATTTTGTCAGGACGTGAACTCATTTTCTTTATTTTGAAAGAATGGTCAGTTAGCTACCCCCGCAAAGATTTTGTTGAAGAAGTAGGTTTTCAATACAACTGCACCTGGCACTTGATAACTGCCGCTACCAGAACTTTGTGTTTTATTTACTGCTGGCATATTTCAGTATTCGTGTGTTTATAATTGATAAATAAACTTAATATTTGTATTCATTTCATGCATAGTAGCACATTCGCATTGGCACATGGCTGTGTACTATAAACTGACGGGTGCACTTTCGTGAAAAGCAATGGTTTATTGCTACAATACGTATATTGTGAAGAAGAAGAGCCATTTTTAGTGGACGCTGACGAAGTGGAAGCAGGCTGTGAAATCGTGATGGCGCAGATCATAGTGCTGGTTTGATCATCGTGCGCTTCCTCGCCGACCTTGACGCCGTCCTCCTCGAGCAGATTAAACCTTCTCTTACACTTGGTGGAGGTGCGGGGTGGTACCCTTGCCTCGCGCTGGAGCTTCGCACCCGCACGCTACCGGTAATTCACATGGCCGAAGACCCACCAACCGCCCCGATGACCCTGCCGGTCATCTGCTCTGGCTCCTTACTCCAGCAAGACCCTGCGATCTTCAGTGGGACAGACGACACCGACTGTGACGACTGGCTTGTTTCACACGAGCGGATGAGTTCGTACAATAAGTGGAACGACGCAATAAAGTTAACGAACGTTATCTTTTATTTGACCAGAATTTGCCAACCTGTGGTATCGTAACCACGAAGCCGAAATAACGAATTGGGGCTCATTTAAGGCGAACCTTACCAACATGTTTAGTAGTCCTACTGTGTGCAAGCTCCGCGCCGAACAACGCTTGCATGATCGAACGCAGTGGCTTGGCGAGACGTTTGCCAGTTATACTGAAGATGTGCTCCACCTATGCAGTCGCGTAAACGCCCAGATGCCCGAGGCACAAAACATCAAGCACATCCTGAAGGGCATCAAATATGACACCTTTCTCATGTTAACATCCCGGGATTTGACAACTGTTGTAAGTGCAAGTTGTCAACCTTTGCCAAAGCTACGATGAGTTGCGAAAGCAGAGACTCCATCGACAGCCTTCCGCGTCTGCGGAATACACTTTCTGGCCTCTCCGCTACATCTGAGACCTCATCGTTGCTGCAGCAGCTCAAAGATTTCAGCCGTGAGGAAGTTGCTCGCCAAATATCACTATTGCCCACAAACTGCGAGCCTTCCCGCAATTTGACGTACCCTCGACAGGTCATCGCCGACCGTATGGCGGACGCCCTTGTCGCGGTCGCTGCCCGGCCATGGCCAACTACCTACCCTATGGTACAGGGTACAGGCATAGAGAAAGAGATTGGTAAAGAGCGGTCACTCGGCGAAAACTGGCCCCAGGAAATGACGCGCGACTTTTTGCGCTGCCGCCGATTGATGGATGGCGGCACCAACGTGCGCATGCGCGGACGCGCGCGCGACGGCACTCGCTGCAGCGGTATCCCGCCGAAGCAGACGACAAGAAGTTGTCAAAGGGCGCGGTTGTGTGCTCGTGCCTCGCCGCGCTTGTGCGGCACAGACCTCTCGTGGACTGCTGCGCAACGACAGCGGTTGGAAACGACGGCAAGTTGAGCAACGTTTTTTGCTTAACTACGCTGCATTTCAAGCAGTTTACGCTGACCATGTCGGCCGGTGCCAATAAGTTTCGCAGCTCGTGAACAGGCGCGCCGGCTGTTCAGGCGCAGTTCATTACGCCGTAACTCTGGCGGTTCCCAACCACGGCGAGGTGTAATATGTTGTGTTCCCGGGAAGCAGCTTCATTTCGAACAGTTTAGCTCGTCACGCTTGACAAAGTGGCATGTGAAGGCACCAAGGCAGGCCGCTGCGCCAAAATGGCGTGTTCGCCGGCCGGTGCGGCCATGCTGACGCAGTTTGCCGAACGGCTGTAGTTTTGCTAAGTGTCGCGTTTAGCAGAGCAACGGTAAAGTGAGAAACGTTTCATTCTTGACTTTCTTGTTAAACTACGCAGTATTTCAGGCAGTGTAGCTCAGTGCGGCGGTCTGCGCTTCACAAAGACGCACGTGAAGGGCAGACAACAGGCATGACAAGGCGCTCGGCAATATGGCTCGCCGGCCGCGATGACATCTGACCTGGCGTGAGGTTTTGCGAACGGCTAGTTTTGCGTGGTGTCGCGTTTACAGGGCAACCGAAAGGTGAAACATGTTTTATTCTTGTAAAACTGCGAGGCATTTCGGGAAGTTTAGCTCAGCGCGGTGGTCTGCGCTTCACAAAGTCGCGTATAAAAGGCAAGCCAACATGACGTGCTCGCCGGCCGCGGTGAGGCCAGGCCGCGGTTTTGCGAACGGCTACTTTTGCGTGGTGTCGCGTTACATTTAACGGGACAACGTTAAAGTGAAAAATGTTTTATTATGCGGCAAGCTTCATTGCTTCAGCTGTTCAGTGCTCTTGAGGAATATTGTTAGATTAGTGGCTGTTATTTCACGCTCTGTAGAAATGCATTTTCAGATAGGTTAGGTTAGCCTGCATTTCCTGACATCTACGTTGCAAGAGTAGCTTTTGTATCAATTTTACGAATGACAGCTTTTCTGTTCTGGACCATAACTGCTGCTCACTAAGTTTTCAGTACCCACCCACATGCACAGATGTGTGCGCGGTGCAGTGGCCTTACATTTCATTGCAACCTTCTGCATCATGTTCATTCCTTTTCCAACAGCACTGCATGGACCCACGGACTGCAGCCGAAGCACGGCAGATGCGACGAGTGAATGGTGTGGCCTTCCCTCAGGTGTCAGTACTCCTCTCTGCCCTGGACAATACAAGTTACCCTTGCTAAGGTAGCCACTACTGGGACTGTGCAGTTTATGTATAATGCCCGTTTTGTTAAATATCATTTGCAATAATTCGGAAATCAACCTTATGCTATTTTTTACTCTACCCAAGTGCTGTTTTTCACCTTGTGTATTTTTATTTTTCTGTATTGTGCACATCGCCTAATGTGTGTCAAGTATTGTCAATGCATCCGTCTACATCTGTTGCATCTCGTGTTTTATATGCAGCAAAATAAATTCATTTCACAAAGCACTTGGCGTCTTTTCTGCAATACTGTTTTGCAAAGGCTGTGGCGCAGCTGCGTTGATGGCCAGTTTAGAGAACTGGGAATCTATTTTTCCTGTTATGCATGCTGAAAATAAATAGAAACACTAGCAGATTATTCAAAACCAAAATAATGCGCCAAAAGGGCAGGGAAGGGCGCAGCGCATGGCTAGCATTCAAATCACGCGCCTTTCAGCAAGACCGGAAGTAGTTGCCGCCGGCCGCTTGGTGCACTACAGTCAAATGGGCCGCTGGGCCCTATGGGAGTGTCCGCTTACCAATCTCTTTCTCTATGGTACAGGCGCCTGTACAGGAATTTCTTCAGGCCTTTCGTTCCACCTGGTCTGCAGCGCCGCAATCCATGGCGAACAAGTGATAACCGTCCAATTTGTTATTCTTGTGGATGTGCTGGCCATATTGCCCGGTACTGCCGAAATCGCATTCCCGATGATTTGCTATCGCGCTGAACGTCAGCTTCCTGGCAGCCAACCCGCGATCAGTACGCAGCCGATTCATCTGCAGGTTCCGTTGCGAATGACCGTACTATATTTCCTCCTCGCCGCTCAACCTCGCCGCGTCGCCGCTCCCTATCTGCTCTGCGCGGGGGTCCCAATCTTGCGCAAGAGGAAAACTGAAGGCCGCAGTTGCTGCGGCGAGAACTGCGCAACGAGCGAAGTGTAAAAGGCCTCACGTATCTCCTGCAAATCTGCTTGAAGTTTCTGTTGAGGGCGTTATAGTACTGGCTCTGATCGAAACGGGCGCTGCTGTTTCTGCCATGGGTGCAAGTCTTTGTCGTTCATTGCGTAAAGTGACCACACCTATTTCAGGATTCGCGCTATGCACGGAAAGTGCCCAGCCTGTAGAGCCTATAGCGGTGTGCACAGCTCGAGTCATCATTCAAGAAGTTGTGTACGCAGTTGAGTTCGTAGTTTCGCCTTCCTGCTCTCATGATCTTATCTTGGGTTGGGATTTGCTGTCGCGTCATAATGCGGTGGTCAACTGTGCTCGTGCCGAACTTGAGTTTTTTGCGTTAGACGAACCGCCGCTGGACGTTCCTTTTCCTAAAGTCCTCGTTGCCGAAGATACTGATCTCCCTGCGTGCTCTATCGTTCTTGTGGCCCCCGCTTGTGCTTTTTCTCGCCGTACTGATGTACTTTTCATCATATCGCGTATCTTTCTAAAGCGCAAAAATCTTCTCCGTCCTTACGCCGTACTTCCTATGTCACCTGGCCTCACCGCGCTCTGGATTTGTAATCCGTTCTCATTTCCCGTGTCCCTGCGTTGCGGTGAATGCCTCGGCACCATCCCGCTCATTGTTTCTATCCTCCCTGGTGACGCAACACCGGCTTCACAGCCTGCTGACTTGGCTGCACTCACACCGCCTGTTCTTGCGTTGGACCTGTCTTCTGCCCACGCTTTATTCTGCTCCATCGATGCCAGTCTTCCTGAAACTCAACCCTCTGAACTTCCGCGCTGCTTCATCAGTTCCGTTCTTCCTTTGACTCTCACCAGCCTGCTTTCAGCCGCATATCAACTGTTGCCCACCACATTGACACCGGTTCTAATGCTCCTCTGCGTGAGCGCCCCTATCGAGTGTCTGCCACCGAGCGGCGAGTTTTTGAAGGCCAAGTTCACACAATGATCCAGAATGGAGTGATTGAGCCTTCTAACAGCCCCTGGCCCTCCCCTGCTGTCCTAGTGCGGAAGAAAGACGGTTCTATTCGCTTCTGCGTCGACTACCGCCGCCTAAACAAATTCACGAGGAAAGACGTCTACCCTCTGCCGCGTATAGATGATGCTTTAGACGATTTAAAAGATGCTGAACTCTTTGTTTTGCTCGAGTTACGATCTGGTTACTGGCAGGTGCCCATGGCTGCTGAAGATTGCCCTAAAACGGTATTTGTCCCCCCCCCCCCCCCCCGATGGCTTCATTGACTATACCGTCATGCTGTTCGGTCTCTCTAATGCTCCTGCTACATTCGAGTGTATGATGGATACAATTCTGCGTGGCCTGAAGTGGAAGACGCACCTCTCTTACTTCGAAGACATCGTGGTGTTCTCGCCGCACTTTGCGACCCACCTCTCTCGACTGAAGTAGGTCTTGGCAAGTCTTGCGAACGCCGGTCTGCAGCTCAACTTGAAGAAGTGTCGTTTCGCTGCTCGTGAGTTGACCATTTTGGGCCACGTTGTGTCCTAAAATGGTATCCGTCCTGATCCCGTCAAAGTTCGAGCTGTGACTGCATTCCCGAAACCTACTACTATCAAGCAACTAAGGAGTTTTTGGGGTTCGTGCTCATACTTTCGGTGTTTTATACTGAACTTTGCTTCCATTGTCGCCACGCTGACTGAGCTCCTCGGCAATAACTCAGACAATTTGCTGTGGTCACCAGAGTGCCACGACGCCTAAAACACCTTGCACCGCCTCCTCACAAACAGCGCCCATCCTGCGCTATTTTGACCCTCAGGTGCCAACCGAAGTGCACGTAGACGCGAGTGGTGTCGGCCTCGGAGCTGTGCTTGCTCAGCGGCCCTCTGGCTTCGGTGAATACGTAGTCGCTTACGCCAACCGTACTTTCACGAAAGCCGCAGAGAACTACTCTGTAACGGAAAAGAAGTGCTTGGCGATTGTCTGGGCATTCACAAAGTTTCGCCCTTACATTTACGGCCGTTCTTTTGATGGAGTCACGGACCATCATGCCCTATGCTGGCTTTCATCGCTCAAGGACCCATCCGGCCGCTTGGCTTGGTGGGCTCTTGGTCTGCAAGAATACGATATCCGTGTTATTTACCAATCTGGTCGCCAACATAAAGACGCCGACGCTTTGTCTCGCACACCGCTTCCAGCCGACTTTGCCATCCTCTCCTTATTAGACTCTATGGCATCTTTGATCGACGTCAGTGACATGCGTGTCGAACAACGGAAGGATCCATGGATCGCCTCTCTTACTGACTACCTTTCCAACCAATCAGCGATTACCCTTTATCGTGCCCTTCGCCGCCAAGCTTCCCACTATGAAATTCGGGATAACCTCCGTTACCGGAGCAACCAAGAACTCAAGTGGACGGAAATGGCTCCTGGTGATTCCGCGCCATTTACGGACTCAAATATGTACAGCATTTCATGCTGATCCGCAGTGCGGCCACGCCTAAATTTTCAAGACGTACACATAAATCTGTCTTCATTACTATTGGTGCGGTATGTACAATTCGGTTCTCAGGTGCATTCGATCGTGCCTGACATGCCAACGCCGCAAACCTGCCTCTCCCCGTCCTGCTGGTGAGTTAAAGCCGCTTAGACCCTTCGACCGCATTGGAATTGACCTCTATGCCTCTCTTGTGTACACACCTGATGGCAATCGCTCGGTCATTGTCGCCGTCGACCACCTGACGCGATATGCCGAAACCGCCGCGCTCCCAGCTGCAACAGCCCTCCGAGATGTGGCCGGTTTCTTATTGAAGAACTTCGTTCTGCGTCAAGGTACTCCTCGTGAATTGGTCAGCGACAGAGGCCGCGCTTTCTTATCCGAAGTCGTTCAAGCCCTGCTCGCTCAGTGCAAAATCATTCACCGCATTTGCACCGCCTACCACCCGCAAGTAAACGGCCTTGCTGAACGATTTAATCGCAACCTTGGTAACATGCTCGCGAAGTGCGTCGGAGCCAGCCAAAAAAACTGGGACATTGTTCTTCATTTATCACCTACGCGTACAACACTGCTACGCAATCCAGCACGGGTTTCTCTCCGTTTTGCTTTACGGTCGGCACCCATCTGCTCCCCTTGATACTATCCTCCCCTACAACCCTGACGCATCAGAATGTACTACAGTGACAGAAGCTGCACAGTATGCCGAAGAATGCCGCCAGACTGCCCGCACGTTCACGACCGACTCTCAGTGGCGTCAAAAATATCGCCATGACACCGATCAGAAGAATGAGCCACACTTCGAGCCCGGCTCACTCAAGTGGCTATGGGTTTCATCCGGCAGACCTGGCCTCTTAACAAAACTAATCTCCAAGTATCATTGGGCCCTACCATGTCGTCGAGCGCACTTCACCAGTGAGCTATATTGTTGAGTCACTCCCGCCATCTTCAGATTTGCGATGGCCTGGCTGCGAGACTACATGTGCAGCGTCTTAAGCCGTTCTACGATCCCACTGTATCTTCGTCCACGTAAGTAGCCAGGATGGCTCCTTTTCCTCGGGGGGGGGGGGGGGGGGGAGCATTATGAAGAAGATGAGCCCTTTTTGCTGGACGCTGACGAAGAGGAAGCAGTCTGTCGAATTGTGATCGCGCAGGCTTGATCATCGTGCGCTTCCTCGCCGGCCTCGACGCCGTCCTCGACGTGCAGATTAAACCTTCTCCTACAATATATTTATTTGCAGACACTGAAAAAATTAGATTCTGGGTTATGGGCGGGTTTACACGAGGCATAATACGCAGAAAATAAAAGCAGGTGAGAAAAAGGATTATGACAAAGGCCTGAACGAAATAGCGCAAAATTTATTTATGCGTTCACCTTTGAAGATTTCTTTGTTGTAAGACTGTAGCGAGCTAACATTGGTGTAGTGTGCTAAATGCAGTTAGATTCTGCTAATCTCAAAAAAGTGGCGTTTAGAGCGCAGAAACCTACTCAAGCAACTGTGGTAAGGTCTCGAAAAATGCCTGGCGCATACAGGGTAGAACAAGAGAAAGAAGATGGCTGCACAGTTTGAAAGAGCACTGAACAAGGCTGGAGGGGGAGCCTCAGGTCGCAACCGAAACCAACGTTTCGACAAGTGGACGTATCTTCGTCTAGCTGTACAAATGAAGACAAGTCTTCTTTTTAGAACGGTGGCTCGGCTTGCAAACTGCGGCTTCCTCTCAACCCTTGTTCGGTGCTCTGGCACATGCAGGATTACACAAGGAAAAGTTCAGAGTTCAAGGAGTTTAATGCGGGGAAACAAGTTTAAGGCAATGTTGCACTTTAGTAGTACGCCACGCAGCAGCCTGAAAATGTCTTGTAATTTCTTTGCGTAATTGTGAAATTTGAATTTTCTTGTAGGGGGCCAGTACTAATGCTTTCAACTACCTTCCTTGAGGTTAATTTTCTTTATTGAGCCAACAAGTTGTCTCTCTCCCATGCTGATATTGCCGCAGGACTAGAAAAACATATTGCCATATAAAATATATTTTTGGGTGCAGCTGTTGCGTTGTTTAGTTTTATATGATCTGACATCACGAAAAAAATGCACCAATTTTACCATAAATTTTAATCATATGCTAATACTTGCCATCTAGTGGAGTCCGTCTGTAAAGCTTCATAGCTGGATACTTGTGTAACAAAGATTGCAGGCATGGCTCATACTGGAAGATGACCTTTCCAGATATTCAAGGTCTGCTCTGCATTGACGCTCCTTTCATTTCTGGGCACATTGCTACTCTAGTCTGCAACATGGTACAGTGCCAGCTGGCCTGACAATGCCGTTTTGCTGGGCCATTGCTGTTTGCGCAGGTGTGCTATTGTGAGCCTCAATAGCATCATATATGTTTACTGGGTTTATATAGACATGCTCATGTTGCTCTTGCTAGTGCCATCAGCATGCTCAACCCGAATGCTCGACAGCGTGCCCTAAACTGACGCAGACAATGCAAAGTGTTGGCCACTGGAGCTGAGACGAGGCCTCAGCATATTTGTGGTGGCTGACGATAGCTGGAGTGAACTTTGATATAAGTTGTTTTCAACTTTCTGAGGGAATACACTACTGACAAGGCTGTTGCGCTGCAACTGCATTTTGCTTGTGTCTGCAGCCAAACAGGTTACAGTTTGCTTATCTAGTCAAATTTACATGGTGTGCGACGGCTCTTTTTTTCTGCTTGAAACAAAGTGTAGGAAAAGAGGAGTAAATTTGGGTTCATGATGTTTAAGGTTGAATTACAAATACATATGCTGACCACAGCGCAGCTTTTTGAGGCCAAACTTCCTGATTCTCAGGTTCATGACTTCATGAGCTTTGATTCTATGCTTCAAATGTGCACGAGCAGTCGCGCAACATGTCAGGTTGCTAAGCAAACTTTGTGTTTTCTGTGTGCGCATGTTGACCATAGACGCAAGCAAAACACGACCACCAGGGCTCATCAAGGGGATGCTTACTTTAACGCTGAAAGAAAGTTGAGCCATTGTGAGCGACTGCACGCACTGTGGAATCCTGTTAAAAAACAAGTTTAGCATGAACAGTGAAAGCACCGGTACTTGGGAAGATACGGACACACCGTGTGCTAACGCAGCAGACACAATTCAGGAATCTGTGATCACATTATGGGAATAACTGGGAGAAAGCTGAACTCGATCACTGCTTTACACTTATTTTCTTGCCGCATACAGGACATTGGGAAATCATAACCTTGAAACTATTTTTTGTCAGTTTTCAGGGTCACTAAATTTTTTTGTGATGGAAGTGATGCTTATCTACCCTTAGCAGTAGGATTGCAAGGCCCTCATGCGTGAATATATTTTGAAGAAAAATTGAAACTTTCAGCTATTACCAATTTTTAGTAAAGAAAGTCCATTCTCTTGAAAACCACTTGCAAAACACCATCTCTCCTAATTTGCACGTGGTCGCCTGCTTTGTTGGTCAGATGCTGAAAACATCCTCATGAAAGAAAATCAACATATGGCCAAGCAATCCTGCAAGCATAAGTCTCAAATCTACAACAGCATTGTTATTGCTTAGTGCATCTATCAAAACTTGCATGGGTATCACAGTAATTCCATTTCATAGTGAAATGGATATTATGTGGTATGGTTTGATAATTACTGTTCAGTTTCACCTTTCTTGCATGTTTTGTAGCTTTCACCTTTCGCCCAGCTGAATGTGTACGAATATAATGACTGCTTAATAAAAAAGCCAACTGGCACACTGCTATATTCATGACTCTGCTTCCTCATGTGAGCACTGCTTTCTATGTGTAACATGTGGACCAGCCTCACTGTTTATTTTATAAAAGGTTCACTCCATTCCGAACATTCCAGAGTTATCCTCAGCCCTCTTCACTCTCAAAGCAATTTGCAGCTTTTTAATGAACCATCAAAGCTCTGCCCTTGCTTATCCTTGCAAACAAAATGAAAGATCCCACGTAGCACAATATGTGGGGCCCCTGTAGGTCCGATGTAGGCAATTGGGGCTGGGGCAACCATCATAAAACCTGCATAGGGCCCCGATGGGGCATAAGTAGACAAGCCCCATTGAGGCTTGCCACTGTTCTTTCCACATGGGTCCCATAGCGGCGTTGCTCGGGTAATGGAAAGCACATTCCTGCATCCAGACCGCAAGGGTCCTTTGTCGGATATTTAAGGGCAATCCAACCTAAATGTGGGCTCTTTATGGGAAAGCCCTCATAGATCCGAAATGATGCCGCCCCCATAAAATCTTTGTGGGACCTACATCGGCCGTAGTGAGGCAAAAAACCGGCATGCCCACATGCTGCCCCAATCGGCCCGTTGTAGGTTACTTGAGGGCAGGTGAAATATTGTCACGTGCTTCGGGGCGTCAGGAAAGGAAGAAGAGGCTAGAGGGAAGACGAAGAAACGGAAGACAGTGGTGTGTGTTGGTGCTCCTTGCGTGCCTCACAGCGCTTTAAACTACCAATAAGCACCCCCGTTACGTACTGAGTACGTAACAGTTGTGGTGGAGGTGCGGGGTAGATCAACACGGATCCCCGTTGTCTTCGACAAAGCCGCCGGCTCGCTGGTTTGCCACCCCTACCATCTAACGTGGCTCAAGACGGCGACGCTGACCGAACAACACCTGTGGTGAGCAACTGGCAGCACTACCGCGAGCCGCGCACATTTGGTGGAAAACCTGACGAGGACGTCGACGAGTTGCTAACCAACTACGAGCGGGTGAGCCAGTACAATCGTTGGGACGCGACCGTTAAACTAGCGAATGTAGTGTTCTTCTTGGAAGGCACTGCCCTAGTTTGGTTTCATAATCATGAAGACTCGCTTACCAGCTGGGATTGTTTCACAGAAGAGATAAAGGACTGCTTTGGCGACGGATCCGCGAAGGAGAAACGCGCAGAACAAACGTTGATGCAGCGGGTCCAGGTACCTGGCGAGACGTGCACCGCATATATGAGGATATTGTGAAATTGTGCAAGGTGGTAAACCCTCGGATGTCTGAGGAAGATAAAGTGGGCCACTTGCTTAAAGGTATCGCTGTAGATGTCTATAATTTTCTTATATCAGCAAAGAAAATTTGAACTCTACAGCTGACATCATCAGGCACTGCCGCACTTTCGAAACCTTGAAGTTGCGCCGTATCACTCCTAAATTTGGGCGACTGGCCAACGTCACATCTGTTGCGAGCGTTGATGTCAGTGCTCCGGACTCCATGGCTGATCTGATACGCCAGATTATGCGGGAAGAATTGTTGCGGTTGCAAGAGTTTAACTTCATTGTGGCATACAAAAGCGGCCGTCAACATGCTGACGCTGACTGTCTGTCACGCTTGCCGCTTTCATCAACTGGTAGTGATGATGACAACTTTGATGACTACCTGGCGCCTATCTCGGCAACGTTTCCTGACCCTCAACTGTTCCAGACAGAACAACGCAACGATCAGACTTTGGCACCGCTCTTCTCTGCCGCTCATGATTCAAGAGATGCGCGTTTCTGCGTTCGTGCCGGCCTACTTTACAAGAATTTCAACCCCGGAGGTGCACGTTTTCTCCTCGTCGTGCCGGAAAACCTCCGCATTCCCGTTCTTGAAATGATGCACGACGATACCACGTCGGGCCACTTGGGTGTCGCCCGGACCCTTCATCGCACACAGGAACGCTTTTACTGGCCGAAAATGCGTCGTCATTCAGCGCTATGTAGCCACTTCTCTCAAGTGCCAGCAGTACAAGCCCCCTACTTCCCGTCCACCTGGACCGCTGCACCCTATTGCGCCTCCGACCGCACCCTTTGAGCAGGTGGGCATCGACCTCTTGGGTCCTTTTCTGCGATCTTCTAACGGTAACCGGTGGATAGTTGACCATCTCACTCGATATTCAGAAACAGCCGCAATACCCTCAGCCACTGCTTACGAAGTATCCCTATTTCTTCTGCGATTTCTCGTCCTGCGCCATGGCCCTCCTCGAGTTCTGATCAGAGACCGTGGGGGCCAATTTACTGCTGAAGTTATTGAAGAACTCCTTCGTATATGCACCTGCGATTACCGTCATACAACGCCGTATCTATCAAGCCAAGTACTACGGTCGACCTCAAGACAGCGTTTCAACAGGGGGAGCTCGGCGCTGCCATTTCTCAATACATTGGTAGGCAGCAAATGAACGCCATCACCATTTCTCCCAATTGGGAAGAAAACATCATCGTCTGTGGCACGCAGAACGCCGAGGTAGTTCAGAAGCTGCTCACGGACTTCAAAGTTAACACCAGCAAAGAACCGCTCCCGCTTCACGGACACCTCAAGCTCACCGGTGATGTGTGTCGCGGAGTGATTACTGTGCACAACCTAGAAACCAGTGACTCTTTGAAACATAGTGTGCAGTGGTGTGGTGGAGAACTCGTCCATGTGCGCAAGCTGGGGAACTCCAACGTAGCTGTGCTCACTTTCGCGGGACGTAACGTTCCGCGGCACGTACACTACAACGCAGAACTGACTCCCGTAAGGGGTTGCAAGAAGACTGTGCCAGCGTGCTACCGTTGTGGCACCCTTATTTCTGATTTTGCGAACTAAAGGTGCAATATCGCTTTTCCTACGCAACGGACAGCAACGCTTATAAAAACTAACATGTGATAGAAGGAAAGTCTTGGACAAAAGTCCTGAAACCGAACAATATTTACCTCAGCGGAAAACTGAACCGTCACGCCATCATTAAAGGCCACGTAGTATTTAAAGCGCTATGTCATATATGTCATAGCGTTTCATGGCCCTTTCGTCATTAATGACGCCGTGAGCGTTTTTCAAGAAAACATTTCACCAAGGCTATACATATGTTGCAGGTTGCAATGCCTATGGAAAACCTGCCTTGCCTATGTTTTGACTAGCAGATGAATGCAAAATATGGGAGCAAATATTGTGACACTACTCCGAACATTGTACTAATAATGGTTCCGTCGCATTTTTTATTTGAAGTCAGGGTTAGGAAGCTTCATGGCTACCTCTACCGGATGTTTGCAGAACTGCTATCGCATTAGTCTGATACCCTTGTCAAACGGCGGCCAGTGAGTCGATGACATTAGATACTCTCAATCGCGATCGAACACGAAAGAGTTGTGGCTCTACTATATTGCACTCTATCGGCATTACGCAATTTGTTCACCTCATTTTTAAATATTTCGTTGACACCACCAAGCCCGTTTTTTGCATGAACTCAGCCCTCAGGCCTAAATTTAGCCTCAATCATGCTGAAAATGAAATTATTGTTTGTTATTCACAATAATAAATATAAAGGAATATTACTGGATTGGAGGGGCTCTATTGCATTCTTGGACTTCTTAGGAGGCTGGTGTTTTTTTGTTCTCAATTACAATGCAGTAGTGCATAATATGCAGCGCTTCAAAGCAGGAAAGTTATTTCTTCCGAAAATGAGTTTGGTACTCCTCATCCACAGCAGCAGACCTATGGCGGAGGTCTCCCACCTTTCTCAAATTCACTCAGTTCTGTGCTAGATGCATCCACTTGATACCTGCAAACTTCTGAATTTCTTAATGCTTTTCTGAAGATTTCTGAGGCTTTTCTTTGTATGGCCGGTCAATTCCCATTCCTGTTATTTGTATAACGCAATCCAGGAAATATTTAGAATTTAAAGCGAAAACATAGTCCTAGTTTGAAAATAAAAACATACATTAATGTTTATGAACTAATTTTCCTCACATAGTCACTTGTTCTGTAACCGCATTTAGTTATCAATGTCTAGAAGATGCACTTGTCTCAAAGTGTCCTGTCTAGCTTCGACTATATATTAGTTAAAGTTTAAGGTTTTCTAACTTCCACCTGCGACTCCAAATTCCTCTGTATACATTACGTGCTTACAATATTGCCCCATAGTTACAAAAATTGCAATTAATACTACTATAAGCACGCGCACAATAGAATTCTTCATTTCGCTTTATTTTTTGTACTCACGCTCATTTGTCCCTGGGCAGGTTCCCAATCTGAGCATTCTCCATCCTCGTCAGTTTCGTCCCCAAGGAATTCAGCAGTAGCTGCAGTACCAGAAATAGATACAGTTTGAGATACAAGACGGTTCAGGCGTGTTGTAAATTCCTGCAAAGGAATAAATACACATCATAACCACATTTTCGACAATTTTGTTGTGTTGGTTTTTATGGTGCATAAGTAATTAAGGGTATCATGCGCCAAGAGCAAGGTTACTATATGTTTTGGTTGCAAAAGAGGAAATGTATATGTCAAATATGTATAGTTTGCTTAAAAAGTTTACTTCTTGTAGGAAACTAAAAACAGATGCTAGGTCTATAAGTACTCCTTCTTCTAAAAATAATGTGGGATGGATGGGACGGCATGATTGTAAAATATAGTAAAATGTTTTCTCCGTAGTGCCTCAAGTTTTGGGCATGTGTTTAGAATGTTGTTTAAGTGAATATCTCCCCGCATTCTTCACAAGTATGTTGTTATGTTCCATCAGCAGAAAATTGTGCATAAGACGAGTATGTACAATACGAAGACAGCATACTACCACTTCCATAAAACTTTGTTGATGCATGATCGATTCCCATTCTCCTAATACGAGCTTTACGAGACGCAACTTATCATTTTCTTGGTTGTTTCATATAGACTTCCATTTATCCATCTATGTATATTTTAATAATTTTATGCAATCTCTATGTGTCATGTTTACTTACTCAGTCAATTTGTGGGCAAGTGCAGCACCTTTGTCTGCTCTTTCTTTGCTATCAATGCCTACGTGACTTGCGACCCAACCGAACACTATGTTATGTCATTGTGTCGTGATCATTTTTACATTATGTATTATGTCACCAAGTAGAGACATGGCAGCATTTCTGTGATTTAAAGCCACCAGTATACTCAACGAAGCCATGTAGATTACACTGTTCCAGTGCCTTCGTTCACTATTTTTTCTACAGCTGTCAGGATAGCATAGGATTCTGCTTTAAAGATTGATGCGCACTGAGGAAGACTAATTAATTTACCCAGTTCTCTTTCACTACGGCTCAGCCAACAGAAGTAGAAGTGTTTTTTCTATCTGTATAAAACTGCATAATTACTGTACTTTTATTTCATTGTGCGAAATCCTTGTATTATATGCTCTTTAGGAGTTTCGCTTTTGCTGAAGTGTGTTAGAGTGTGATCACAGACTGTTGGAAGTTTGTATCATGGGGGAAGAGGGCATTTTTTTGGTGCAGTATCGGGCTAGGAGTTCAGAATTTCTAGCTTATTGCAAATGTCTCCGAAACGCATTTTCAGTGGCCTGGTTGCGTTTATTTGTGAAAATTATACTCGTGAGCGGCATGTCCAGACTTGGTTAGCAGAGGTGTTTTTTTTTTTTGTGACCTTATTCTAAAGACATAAGCAATCGTGAGTAAAGCCCTTCTTTCAGCTGATGCTCATTTGTCTCCACATACAGACTATCAACAGAGGATGTTCTGTAAACGCCACGAGAAAGGCGCAAACCTATGTTATGTACCGGGTCAAATTTCTTTAGATATATTGGTCTAGCTGACCTGTAGACTATGGACCCGTAGGCCTTTTTCGTGTGTATAGGGGTACCTTTTGAAAACACTCCATGCTTTATTTTGTCTGTTTGGCCTAATAAATACAGGATTGGCGAGGTGTGCGGAAGTGATAATACATACCATGAACAACTCATGTAGTTTGTCATTGCTAAGGGCATCTGAGAAAAGTTTTTATAAGTTTCTCTCTACTTTAAAAAGCTCCCAATCCGCTAAGTGAATTTTCCACCATTTCGGTTTGGTCGGAATGACTGATGGTGAGAATGACAAGCTGGTGATTGCTGGTAGGCGGTCGCTACTATATGGGTTATTCAGAACATCTCATTTAAAATCAATCAAAATGGAAGGTGAGCTTAAAGCCAAATCGAAAAAACTCATTTTTCGTGACCTTGGCGAGCAGTACGTTGGCATAAAGGAGTTCAACAAGCAAACGTCAGAACTATGAATAAAATCCTGAATAAGCTGTCGACGTGCATCCTCTTTTTCACTTCCCCGCAAAGGAGAGTGTGCATTAAAATCTCCTTCTACCAAGTAAGGCTCTCGTAGTTGGCTGAAAATGTTTTAAAGATCATGAAGGGTGTTTTTAAAATTCGGCTCAAGATACACAGAACACACAGCAAGGGTTTTAAAGGCAATTATTGTGGCTGCTCAATTTCAGTCTTTTAGCTGGAATTCCACATTAGCAATATGATGGCCGCGCCGGCTAAAAGCTTGCATGCTTTCTCTTGATCTCGGCGAAGACCTGATATTGTTTAGTATATTTGTGTTTGAAACCTAAGTGTGTTTCCTGCATGCACAGGCAACTGACGAGACTGTATCTAGGATGCTTTTTGTCATTATTATTTTTGTTATCTACAGTTCCACTGTACCAGGAATGTCGTCTTGTTCTGTTGAAAGCTGGGAGACTAGTCTAGGTTGTTCAAAGGGCGTGATTTAGGCCTTATCTGTTCTTGTTGGTCCCAAGGAGCTCCGCCGTCTCTTTGACGAAGACGGCAAAGAGCTCTCCTGGATTGTTTCCATTACCTCTTCTGAGGTGCTAGACTAACCTACCAGAGACACGTGTTCCATCGTTTTATACCTCGCCTCGTGTATGAGGTCTTGTGGCCTGCCGAGCCTGAGGGATGCGTAGCCTCTTTCGGGGTGGTGGAGGAGCGTGAGCTACTTCCACCGGGGCCGGTGAGGCAATACCTCGGGCTCGTTTGTGGTCTGGGCAGGTGCCAAATGCCTTTGTGGTGCCCCGCCTCGTCACACCACATGGGGAAGATTTGGTGTTGCTGAAAACTGAAATGTGCTCTTGGTTTTATTCTGTTGGTTGGTGCCTCTGTATGTGACGTTTTGGTATTGTTTTCACTGTTATGATCTGTTTTCTTTCTATCTTTTGCAGAATCGAGAGTATGTGGGGTGATGCCGTTCACAGTTCGCACAGTGTGGGACTGCTGTGCAGGTGTCAGAGTTAAGGTCATTTGCAGCTCATTTCGCACAAGTGTTGCGACCACGGTAGCTTTGCCAACCATGGCCGTACTTCCGGCAGTAGAAGCATCTCCTTGGATTTGGAATCTACGGTCCGACATGAATTTTCATGGGCCCCACTTCAACTGACTCTGGGAGGGTGCAGCTATTAAAAGTAAGATCCAAATGTTTTGTAGGGATCTCTTTGTCATCCTTTCCGATTTTTGATCTTTGAACAAATATGATGATTCGTTCTGCTAGCCCTTCTGTCATTTCATCTTCAGTGCGAACATTGAAGTCTATTCCAGAAATTATCCCTTTTACAATGTTCAAGAATCGGTGGAAAGTGATGGAGCGGGGATGTCCCAACCAACACAATGTTTTTCAGCATGGAGCACTGGTGCTTGACTTGTACTTCTAGCAAGACGTATTTTTGTATCTTGAGCCCAGGTGTTGATTGAGACACTTTGACACAATGAAAGGGGAGATTTTTTGAGCAGGTATTTAAAGTTCTTCGCTATGTACGACGTGAAACTGTGGGGACGTCTCTTCGGTTTCACAAAAAATGGCTTGTACCATCGGTCCGCTCTCTTTTGTTTAGAGGGCGATCACTTGTTTAGGATAAAATAATCCATGAAAGGGCTTTTTTTCTGTAGTGGTGCCGGCCACCCACCATGGAGCCCAAAGAGGTGGACAGGAACTTGCAAGAAGTCCTGCCCACGCCAGCAGTACACCGCTACAAAACCCAAATATGGGCAACTCAGGCTACCTACTCCACAACAGGTTACATCTCGCCGCCAAGAAAAAAAGGAAAAAAAGAAAAAAATGAGGAGTAGACAGGACACACCGCTGAGAATAGGAAAGTGAAAGATGAAGTGGTGGACAGGAAAAGGTGACTGCCGATTTCCCTTATGTGGGTAAGCCCGGAGCTACCGTCTATGGGATGCGTGGGCCCCAGTGGTGTGTTGCCTCTGCCGAGAGGCCTTAAAAGTCCGAACAATCGGTATCGGCTCACCCACCAGGCCTCATTTTCTCCAAACACGGCGATGTAACGCACGGCTAAGCGTGGGCGCCCGGGGCCGTGGTCTCGCACAGTACATGCAAACATCTGCTTTATCAGATGTTACCTGCGGGGATGTTCGACATCTCTAGCAGCTATCCTTTGTGAGAAAATCTTTAGGAGGGGTTTTTTTCGAGCTCAAGCTGCCAATGCATTCATTTCACGCGCTGCCTTCAAATCCAGGATGAGTGATTTCTGCACTTTGCTTTATCAAGGAGGTAATGGCGGTCTTGGGCTAAGGATTCCTTAGTTGGCCACTAGTATTATATACATTTTTGCTTGCGCCAGGAGCACAAATTATAGCTGTCTTTTTTCTGCTACTATTTATTTCATCTCAACGGATACAGCAACTAAAGAGGGGCTGTGGCTAAATGCTGTATAGCTTAACGGAAGCCTCGGTTTGTCAGCAGATGACAGAAGTGTAGTAATATTACTACTTAAAAAGTAGTGAAGAACAAAAATTCGGTCACAGCAATATTAACAGAAAACAGCTTAACAATACACTACACGATAGCACTATGCGCAACGAACTGAAAGATTTTAATTGTGTATATTGTAGCGGCTGAAATGGTTTTATTACAACTGAGGGATCTTCAAATGAAAGTCCCCAGGGCCCAAATCGATCCGCGCGTGTCTCCCTTTCTTTCTTTCCTACTCTCCAATGCCTCAGTAAGCAGTTAATTACCATAACAATTTCCCCCGGGGCAGTCGATTCTCGACCTCAAAGAATTTAGGCTGATCGACGAGGCAGCCTTTCAAGCGAGCCACATGAACCACTTGTGTCTTGCGGGAACGGCGGTTATCCTCCATTCCTTAGGCGACGAAGTAATTCGCGTTATTCAGTCGGTCCAAAACTACGAAGGTGCCATCGTACTTGTACAGAAACTTTTCGTACAATCCTCGCTTGCGAATAGGCGTCCAAAACCAAACGAAGTCTCCAGGAGAGTAAGTCACTGCTTGATGACGCAGGTTGTATTAATGTTACGCGCAGCTTTTAGAGGCCTCTGTGTGTGTGTAGCTTTACGACGAGCTTCTTCGGCATGACATAGTCTGGGCATCCGACGGGAGATAGTATTGAGAAATATTTGGGGGGTTCTGGCATACAGCAAATCGAAGGGAAAATACCCCGTTACCTCATGATTTTCCGTGCTGTAAGCCCACGTGACATACGGTAGCACTGCGCATCCCTGTTGTGATGCTCTGAGGAGATGCAGCTAGTCAACATGGTTGCAGTGTGTGGTTGGTGCGCTCGGTGATACGGTGTGGAGTGTCATTAGTCTGACCCACAAAGCCGGAGCATTTCTTCTACGAAATCGGCAGCAAATTACCTTCCATGATCACTTATTACACGGGGTCGCCATGGCTAAGAATTACAATGCAGAAGAAACGACGAAACGTCAGCAGCTTTTGCGGTAACGAGAGTAACGGACTCCGCGTATTTGTTGAGATATAGTCTACGTAGACAATAGCCCAGCGGCGGCCCTCTAGTGTCTGAAAAAGGATCAAGCTGGTCAATTCCAGCCTTTTAAAATGGAGCCGTAGGTGGTCTGATGGGCTGCAAAGCACTGGGAGGCATGTTGGTGCGTACCTTAAGTCCTCGGCATTGTTCACACGTTGCAATAGACTTCTTGGTCTTCTTATGAACTTACGGCTAATAAAAACGCTGGGGAAGTTGTTGCAGGGCACGAGAGAACCCTAGATCTCCAGATGTGAGGTCATCGTGCATAGCATGAAATACGTGCGCGTGGAGACTTTTAAGGACAACCAAAAGCAGGGTAATACTGTAGATTGAGCAGGTATTCTTAACAAAATACCATCATTGATGATAATGGCGTTACTTATGCTCTCCCTGCCTGTTCTATAAGTGGCTTCAGTGACCGGTCGCTGCGGTGCTATCGCCTAAAGGTCGTCCTACTGCGAAAGGTTCCTGCGAATGACGCTATAATACCCTTCGAAACCATCTTCATTTTTGACAGAAGTCGGCAATGGGTGGCGTGACAAGCAGTCTTCATCTTTGTGATGTCGCCCATTTTTGTACGCGACACCAAAATTATATTTTTGCAGGCGCAATATTCATCGCGCCAGACGATCAGATGGATCGCGAAGACCAACGAGCCAGATGGCCGGTCACTACAGTAGAGTGGTGTCGATATAGATACGGTCGGAACTTTTGCACAGCGAACACAACTAGGAGGCATTCCAATTTGATCGCTATGTAGTTGCGTTCACATTCTGTTAACGTGCGGGTGGCGCAGGCAACGACGTACTCAGCCCCACTATGGAGCACGACAAGCACCGCCCCAAGATCGACACCACTGGCGTCAGTGTGAATTTCTGTCACAGCTGAAGGGTCGAAGTGGCGCAGGAATGGTGCTGAGGTTAGGGAAGACTTGAGCAGGTGGAAAGAGGATTCGCACTTGGGGGTTCAAACGAATTTGAAATTCTTATGCAGTAGAGAAATCAGGGAGTTGGAATTCTGTGCAAAGCCAGCAATAAAGTGACGAAAATAAGAAGAGAGTCCAAGGAAAGTCAGGAGGCTTTTTTAGCTACGTGGAGTTTAAAAGTCTTGCACTGCAGTGATCTTCTGCGAATTCGGCCTGATAGCATCCCTGTTGACAAAGAAGCCAAGTAGTTTTTTGGTCTCCAAAATGGCACTTCTTTAATCTCAAGATGAGTCCCACTTTGCGGATGCAATAAAAAAACAATATCAAGTCTCTCATCGTGCTCTTGGAAGGTCTTGGAAGGAAGGAGATACGTCGCCGTAGTGCAGTGAAGATCATCATCATCATTTTACTTGGGCGACGATTTTATATCTTTCCCGCCTATCTACATAACGGTGACGTTTTTGAATTTTGCATCTATTACACACATTTCAATGCAGGTAATATTTATATACATCTTTACAAATATCAGCCTGTAGCCGACCAAGCGCAATGAAATATATACTACGCCATAAGTGCACCATCCGGTAGAAATGAATACTAGGAGAAACAGCAACGACCGATGGTTGTTATGCTTATTTTCGTCATTTTATTGCGCTCTTTTGCTGTATCGTACTTAGCGTAATTTCCTCGAATGCAGCCGTCCTTCGACAATTGCCCAGTAACAACCTGAACATTTTTCCTTATCACCAGGGGTAGCCATTATCTTCCATAATTCAATATGTATCAATTTTTTGCACGTAATAGATGTCCGAGTATGTTATGTGCTGGCGATTTTTTGTTTTAGAGCGCATTTTTATATCTAATACAAAGGTACTCGTGCGGCGCCGCAATGGATAGTTTAGCTTCATTTTTTAGCTTCACATGCTGTCAGTGGAGCCGAGGGGGCAGTATTTCTCTTGCCACTACACCGTTTGAATATGCAAGCCCTTAAAAATACATCGCAGTTGAATGCCGCTTTTGATGAATAGTTCGGCGAGCGGCGACATGTTTTGAGTAGGCTCGAGCATACTTGCTATGTTTCTATGGAAAAGTGAATTTATTTATGCACTTTAGCATTGCAGGCTGTTCATCAGTTGCAGATATTAACACACAACACAAAGTCGGAAGATGTGCAGCGATGGTTGCTTCTAATTAGGCATATTGTGAGCCCTCCACGGTTCTCCTTTCATTTCACATGCCATGCTCTTCTTCCTTGTACATACGATCATCATCATCATCCCGCGGCGCCGGCTCCGGCACGCGCTTGGGTTCTCCATCGGATTAAACACTGACACGACCTGCCTTGCCTTGCCGTCACGACCCTGCCGCCTCGACCTGGCCTTATTTCACAAGTGGTGGAGGTGAAATTCGATCCCCTTGCTGCCCTGTGCCCTGCTTCTCGCTGGAGCTACGTTTTGGTCGCCGTTTGGCAACAACTGCTATCGCCATGTCAACCGAGAGCAGTCTCGATCAGGCCGGACCTTCTACATCGGCTACACCGCCGCCTCCGATGGTGCCCACACGACGACGCGACCCACCGCTTTTCGCTGGTCGTCGCGACGAAGACGTGAATGACTTGCTCGACACTTATGAACGCTGCAGTGCCTACAACCCAACCAGTTGGATGATGCTTTAAAATTCCTGAACGTTTCATTCTACTTTATTGAGATTGCCAGGAATTGGTTTATCAACCGCGAGCCTCACACCACAAACTGGCCCACCTTCAAGCAGCAGTTCCGACAGCATTTCGCTGACCCGGTTTTTCGGACTGAGATCGCGAGGAACAAGCTCGCTTCCCGCCTTCAAGGTCCCGATGAGTCCTATGCGTCGTACATACAGGCCGTACTTGCACTCTGTCGGCGTATCAGTCCCACTATACCGGAATGAACGTGAAAGGAATCAATTCTATGGCTTAAAACATCATAGTTGCCCAGAATCCATCAAGGGTTGATTCCATTATTACGACCTGCCAACGTCTCGACCAGCTACAGGCCTCCCGATTGCAGCCATGCTTCGCTACTGCCCCGACGTCTACTGACATCGATCCACCAGCCCTGATTTGAGCGATAATCCGCGAGGAGCTCCAAGCCCTCAGCCCTTTCTATAGGCACTGGTGCGATCATTCTCCTTCTAACGACGCCGGCCTCCACCACATCATTAAAGAGTTGGCCGTAATCATCAACCCTGTAACACCTGATCCTCCTGCACCTCGCCCAGCGCCGACTTACACTCACGTCGCTGCATCCGCTCCTCCTTTTGTTCCCCACCCCAAGCACCGCCCTACAACCACATCAACGCCTTGACGACGGCTCAACCTATGCCCCCATATTACGCACCTTGGCGCCCCTCTCGCCCAGTGTGCTATTATTGTGGAATTCGAGGACATATAACTCGCTTTTGTCGCCGACGCATTCAGAACGAGCGGCGTGGTTACGACACTTTCGAAAGTGACATACCTTTGTATTATTAGCGACGACCAATTCCCAGCCAACCTCGTCGATCCTCTCCACCGCCGGTATCCTCGTCTGAACCACGGGGGGCTCATGCATCCCGACGCCGGTCCCTTTACCCATACCGCCGCTCCGTTTCTTTACTTCGACCAGCAACAACGCTCCCTGTCTTCATTCGGAAAACTAAGCGATGTAGTTTCCGGAGGCGAAACCGCACTTTGTGAACTTACAAAAAGTCCTCCTCCTCCTCCTCATCATCATCAGCCTGATTATACCCACTGCAGGGCGAAGGCCTCTCCCATATTTCTCCACTTAACCCGGTTCTGTGCTAGCTGCATCCACTTGACCCCTGCGAACTTCTTAATCTCATCCGCCCACCTAACTTTCTGCCGCCCCCTGCTACGCTTTCCTTCCCTTGGAATCCAGTTTGTTACCCTCAGCGACCATCGGTTATCCTCTCTTCGCACTACATGTCCTGCCCATGTCCATTTCTTCTTAATTTCTACTAGAATGTCGGTAACTTGAGTTATTTCTCTGACCCACTCTGCACGCTTTCTATCTCTTAATGTTACCCCCTACCATTTTTCGTTCCATAGCCCTCTGGGTTGTCCTCAACTTAAGTAGAACTCTCTTGGTTAGCCTCCACGTTTCAGCCCCATAGGTGAGTACAGGTAAGATGCAACTGTTGTATACTTTCCTCTTGAGCGATACCGGTAAGCTGCTAGTCATAATCTGCGAGTGCTTGCCAAATGCGCTCCATCCCAATCGTATTCTTCTTATTTCCTTTTCGTGGTCCGGGTCTGCGGTTACTACCTGTCCTAAGTAGACATATTCGCCTACTACTTCCAGTATTTCGCTACCTAATGTAAACTGTTGTTCCTTCCCGCGGCTGTTGAATATTACGTTAGTCTTTTGCATATTGATTTTCAAGCCTACCTTTCTACTTTTCCTGTCTAGGTCATCAATCATTATTTGAAGTTCATCCCCTGAGTTGCTTAGCAAGGCAATGTCATCAGCAAATCGCAGATTACTGAGGTATTTTCCATCTACCCTTATCCCTAACTGCTCCCATTCCAAGTCTCTGAATACTTCCTCTAAACAAGCTGTGAATACTACTGGGGAGATTGTGTCTCCTTGCCTAACACCTCTCTTTATGGGAATTTTGTTACTTTCTTTATGCAGAACTATGGTTGCTACGCAGCCGCTATATATATCTTCCACCACTTTCACGTATGGCTCGTCTACCCCCTGATTTCGCAATGCCTGCATCACCGCCGAGGTTTCAACTGAGTCAAATGCTTTTTCGTAATCAATGAATGCTATGTATAAGGGCTGGTTATATTCCGAGCATTTTTCTATCACCTGATTGACGGTATGGATATGATCGATAGTAGAGTACCGTTTCCGAAACCCTGCTTGATCCTTTGCTTGATTGCAGTCCTCCTCATCGCCCGTATAATATGATTTCAGTTTTAGCTGAAGGATTACTGGTCGAAGCTGTGATTGAAAAAGGGGCTGCACTTTATGTTTTTCACGCTAATGTGTGCCACCGATTGCGGAATTTAACCACACGATACGATGGACCTGAACTTTGTGGAGCAAATGGCGTCCCTCTGCACCCTTCAGCAAAGTGTACAGTTCGAGTTGTTATAGACGGCGTCCGCCATCATGCTTAGTTTGCTGTGGTTTCACAATGTGCGCATTTGATGATTTTTGGATGGCACTTTTTGTCAACCGCTTCAGCTTTAATTTCTTGTGGCGACTGTGTCATCCATATGACAGGCAGTGATTTTTCATCTAACATTTCTGAACGGCATCAATCCCTCATTGTCGCAGCTGATACTATATTGCCTCTGCAGTGCGAAACACTTCTTACCGTTGTTTCTCATCGTCATCTTGCACGTGGCATCGCCTTCCCATCAAGTCTTCTACAATTCCGCAGCAGCTCAGCGATAGTAGCTACCACGAACACTTCCCGTGAATCCCTCGTGCTGACTAAAGGAACTTCTCTGCCATGCATAGTGGATGCTTACCCTATGCCCATGATGGGGCTGACTGCCCCGCTACCTCAGCAATGTGATTCATTGCAAGTCTCTCTTTCCACGCTGTCGAAGACAATCAATCGGAACCTCATGCCGTACCAACACCAGGAATTGCTGCAATTGCTTCAAGCCCACCAAGCAATTTTTGATGCCACTTCCCCACCGCTGGGACGGACGAGTGTTGCACATCACCGCGTCCTTACAGAAGGTAACTCAATTGTATGCCGACGACCTTATCGGGTTTCTCTCTCGGAACGAAAAGTAATTGAAGAAAATGTCAATAACATGCTTCGTCGCGATATTATTCGTCCATCAACAAGCCCATTCTCCCCAGTATTATTAGTTAAACAAAAGGACGGATCGGTACGATTTTGTGTTGATTATCGCGCAGTCAACAAAATTACCCGAAAAGATGTCTGCATATGCCGCGTAATGATGACGCCGTTGACTCTCTCCAAGGCGCCTAATATTTCTCGACCTTGGACCTCCGCTCAGGTTATTGGCCAATACCTATGCACGAGGACGACAAAGCAAAAACCGCTCTCGCAACTCCCGATGGACTTTACGAGTTAATGTTATGCCCTTCGGCCTTTGTAACGCACTGGCAGTATTTAAAAGAATGATCGATACTGTACTTCGTGGCCTCAAATGGAGAACCTGTTTATGTTATTTGGATGACATTGTTATCTTTTCGTCAACTTTTACCAACCATCTCACGCGCCTGAATGAGGTCCTCACGTGTCTTGCTTCAGCGGGCCTTCAACTCAACACCAAGAAGTGCCACTTTGCAAAGAAGGAAATTAAAATATTGGGACATCTAGTTAGCCATGATGACATTCGTCCAGACCCTGAAAAAATATTCGCGGTCTTGAACTTTCCTCGTCCACAACGGACTACAGATTTGCGCAGTTTCCTCGGCCTGGCCTCCTATTTCCGGCGATTTATAAGGCACTTTGCAACTATTGCAGCTCCACTTCATGAACTACTTAAAGCGCGCAGCCCTTCCGTGGGGACTTAACAGTGCAACACTGCTTGTAATGACCTAAAGCACGCCCTCAAATCAGATTCCTTGCTTGGCCACTTCAAGGACAGTGCTCCTACCAACCTGCACACTGATGCAAGTGGTCCTGGTCTTGGCGCTGTCCTTTTGCAGCTTCGATGAAACTTCGAGTGAGAAAGTTATTGTCTTCGTCAGTCGGACTATGACTCCAGCTGAGCAAAACCAGATCATTACCGATCAGGAATGTCTTGCCGTCATCTGGGCTGCGCCCTTACCTATATGGTCAGCATTTCATAGTTAGGATCGATCACCATGCTCTTTGCTGGTTGTCGTCACTGAAACATTTGACAGGCCGACTTGGCCGTTGGATTTTACGCATGCAATCATACCATTTCGACGTCGTTTATAAATAGGATCGCCAACACCAAGACGCCGACGCTCTTTCTCGTTGCCCACTTTCGGAATAAGCCTGCTGTTTTTCTTCTCAGTGCATTTCAACCTCCGACCACAGCCTACCATCGCTTCCCCCGACGCATATCACAAGTTTCTTTTGACGACTCTGAGCACACGCTAACCGCTCACAGCAATAATCTGATGTCTGCTGCCGGCCCATCATCGACCGCCTTATCGGCGCTTCGAGCCCACCCAATGCTAGGCTTCGCCGACAGCTTCGCAATTTCAAGCTTGAAAATGGCATACTACGCCTCTACCTGTATTATCCTGATGGAACTCGCTGGCTCCCAGTCGTACCGCGTGTGCTTCGCCCACGTATACTAGCGGCTTTCCACGATGACGGTACTGCAGGTCATCTTGGTTTTGACAAAACATACGACCGCGTGAAAACGCGTGAAACATACGACCGCGTGAAACATACGACCGCGATTCTTTTGGCCTGGCCTGTCTACCACCGTAGCTTAATACGTTGCTTCCTGCCATCTGTGCCAACGTCGCAAGCGGCCGACTTCCTCCCCCGCTGGCCTCCTATACAGCCCCTTCCATGTCCCGCCACACCATTCGACGTAGTCGGCATCGACTTATATGGTCCCCTACCTCTCTCCGATGAGGGTAACCATTGGATTAAAACAGCTGTCGACGACCTTACACGTTATGCTGAGACAGCACCTGTACCGACTGGGTCCGCTGAAGAGGTAATTTCTTTTTGCGATCAATTGTATTGTGTCATGCCGCTCCTGGGGTGCTGCTAAGTGACCGCGGGACGGCCTTCTTATCGACAATCGTATCCGAAGTTCCTCATACGTCATCCACCCTCCATAAGACAACCTCAAGCTACCATCCCCAGACAAATGGTCTGGCTGAGCGATTTCATCGCACCCTATCGGATATGATATCCTTGTACATCACACCGTATCATCGAAATTTTGATACTATTCTAGCATTCGTCACAACCGCCGTAATACTGCAGTACAGCGGACTACCGGTAACTCTCCATTTTTCCTTGGTTTCGGCCGTCCTCCCACTACAATCCCCGACACTTCCTTCTTATATACGCCCGACTACTCCTCATCATTACCAGCCCAGTTCTTACCCCGTGTGGACAGATGCCGTCATCTTGCCCACCTCAACATAGAAGCGTGCCATCAAGACCGCAAGATTCGCTACGCTTCGACGCATCGTGTGGTCTCTTTTCGTCCTGGTGCCGAAGTACTCTTCTATACACCACACCATTGCGCACCCCTGGCCTCAGTGATAAATTTCAGTGCCGCTATCTTGGTCCCTACAAGGTCATCAACCAGACTTCTCCAGTGAACTACCAAGTCACACATGTTGATCCCCCAGCTGACCGATGCCACCGTGGAACTGATATTGTTCATGTATCTCGCTTGAAGCCGTTTGTGCGCCACGGTGCATCGGTTGGTTAGGAGCGGCCAGGGTGACCGCTTACGACCCCTCGGGCAGATTGTGCGAGCCCTCCACGGATCTTCTTTCATTTGTACATACCATGATCTTCTTCCTTTTGTACATACCATCATCATTGTCCCCCGGCGCCAGCTCCGGCACGAGCTTGGGTTCTCCATCGGATTAAACGCTGAAACGGCATACCTTGCCTTGCCGTCACTACCTTGCCGTCTCGACCTGGCCTTCTTTCACAATATAACCACGTGCGCCCATAGAGAGATTGATAATTAGAAAAAACTTTCAATAATGTGCTGTTTATTAAATTTTAAAAACGCTTGGCTCGATTTAAGTCTTAATCAAACTTAGCTGCGACATCACATGCGTATATCAAACTACGCCTTTGCAACCTTGCATAAGTAAATTCTGACGACACATCCAATTCCGTATCATGGTACACAAGACCTATTCACAGCTCCGATAACTCCTAATATATATCCCACATGCGATATACAGGAGTTACAGGAGTCTGTTAGAGAGAAACAGGACTTAAATTATACCCTCTACGTCCTGCTAGCAGTTCTGCCTGCTTCTTTATAGGTAATTTATGTCCCACATCGTCTCATGGATATTCCGATATGGCCCCGAACTATTCAATTTTTACCTGTTATTTTTCGAGAGCCGCTGTAACATGGCCTTATCATTCTGATTCCAGCGTGCGGATCATTTCTGCATACTTTATATGTTCATGCTCGTTGTTGCGATACGACGCTTTATCATCTTTGTCGCGCAAGATGTGTCAAGATGTATCTGGAACATTGCAGCTCCTCGCGCGTTTCTATATTTTTCCAGGTTATGCTATTCACCATTTGCGGCTTTACATGAATTTTTCGTACTCGCATTTAAGCTGACCGCTAACGCACGCGACAGGCATTCTCCGACGACGATAGAGAAGTTTGTTGCTCTCACTGCTGCCGAGTTGCTTTGTTTTCTGCGGGCGCACGTCAGCCAAAAAAAGGAGTTGATTTCAGTAATATCACGTCTCTGTCCTCTTTTGGTGCCTACGGCCTTATCACCACTACGTGCCATCTGGTGAAGGTGCTGCCTACGTGTTCCAGTTACATCTTCAAGCCAAGACTACAGCCCTGTTTCTGTCGCATTGACGGACCAATATATAGGCCACCGAGCCTACCTCGGACTTCAAGAGCTCCAACCAGAACACGGTCTGCTGCCGGCACCCCGTTAGACCAAGGAAGAAGGTCCTAACATCAACATTGATCCAACCTACGGTACCGTTTACCATGCAGCAGCGCCGGCAGCCCCCATCTTCAATGCTACCAGGACCAAGATCCAGATGATTGGCTAGAGCAGTATGAACGAGTTGCCGCTTTGAACAACTGGGACGACATCTTGAAACTCCGAAACGTGCTCTTCGCCCTTGATAGAACAGCGAGCACGTGGCATGAAAGCCTCGAGTCTTCGCTAACGGGGTGGGAGGGCTTCACGAAGAAACTGTTGAAACAGCTCGCTAGCGTGGTAAGAAAGAAGAGAGCGGAGCTCCTAATTCATACCGAAGCCTAGCTCCCCGACGAGCCCGTCCTTCACAACGTTGAGGAAATGAAACGCCTCTTCCGCCCTGCCAACCAAGATGTGACTGAAGGTTCGGAAGTTAAAGTTTTGATTCGAGGCACCAAAGAATCTCTTATTGCCGGCCTAGGGAGAAACCCACCCCTAACCGTAAACAAATTTGAAAAGGAAGCGTCCTCAATATGGACCGGACAGCTGAATGGGTGGCGCCGCCTCTCGGCGCATCGCTCAATCGCCGGAATGCGCCGGCCGGGGCCGGCGCATTGCCAGCTCATTGGAGGGTGCTGTTTGTCGTTTGTTTGTGTGGAAATTGGAAATCCTAAGGTTTAGATGACGTTGTGCCTGAATATATCCTCAAGAGAACAGAAAGTTAGGCTAGTTAATTGTGTGAATATGTCCGTGAAATGAAGACTGGTCGAACAAGGCTGGCAAAACATGGTGCTTTGTTGGCTCCACTGGCAGCTACACAAACTCGTCGGACGTTTTTAAGTCGATTCATTTCTACGGGTTTCCACAGAAACATCAGTGGCGGGTGACCTAAGTATGGTTCTTTGAAAGGCAAAGGCATGAATCTACGTATTTGGTTACTGTGTGGTCATGGAAAGCGCCGAATTTTTCAAATTCCGCTTGCTACCGGATGCTCTGTGCCTTCTGTTCCCAGGAGTGACGGCACGAGAGTCTCGCAGCCGAAGCCGCACTCTTTCATCTGTAGTCACTTTATTGACAATTGGAAATCGATGTTACAACGCTAGCATTTCCCCGCCTGTGTACAAGAAAACCCCAGCATAGAAAAAAAAAGGCAACTCCACCATCGTCGTTCGGGCTGCGTTACGATCTTCAGTGATGGGCAGAGACAATGTTTGTGCGGATACTTTCGCTGACATAGTCAACGATAATTTACATTTTTCTCTTAACAGAAAGAGCAGATAGGAGACATGAACAATTCCTATTGCCATGATCTTGTCATTTTTCCTCTTTTCGATTGTCAACCAATGACAATGCGCTAAGAGCTCTGCGTTGATACTCTTAGAATTTGTTAACATTTGTTTGTGGCATGTCCATTTCGCCTAATGAAATCACTCATTTCACAGCTCTATCAATACCGCATGGTCACAAAATCTGCTATCGGCTTCATATAAAAGTCGAACAAGAAAAAAAATGCAATTTAATTTGTGGAAACGAGCATAAACGTAGCATTTTTTTTGTCAATTTCGAAGGCCGTGTAGCAGTTTTTTTTTTCGCATTCACGTTGCACCTGACACGGCTTTACGTATTTTCTCAGCAGTTTCCACTTCCTGGCCCGCCTAAATACATGTGTTTCTCATCGGCGTTTTAGTGAACATGAGATTTCCTGATTGTGGCGTAGTATGACAAGACAGGTTTACCTCTCTCAGAAATTGCTTCTAGGTATGGCCAATGTAAACAGATTTAGCAGCAGTCCGGCAAGCTGCAGTGTCAAAGTTGTAAAAGGAATGGCTTTCAGTTATCCGGATTTACGTGCAAATAGAAAACCACATACATGGTCGTGTCCCCTCACACTCATCAGGTATCGAGGTCAGCTAGGTATCGGCCCCGCAAGTTCGTGGTACGCTGAGAAAGTAGACCACCTTAGCGAACGAGCCACCAGTGAGATTCATTTAACAATAGAACGCTCTCTTAGTTGTCGGTGGCTAATCTTACAACACATCACACTGTGTTTTTTTTTTTCGATTGTATTTAATTTTGACAGCATTGGACTATTGCCTTCAGATGTTCAAGGCAGGTGCGGTCAATCGCATTGAACTTCCTGCGCTGAGAGAACGCTAGCAGGAAATTAAATTTTTTTTTCTTTTCACAACCTCCGCAGCATGTCGGGAGGAAGGCATGCATAGTATAATATTTTCTAAGTCAATTATATGTAGCAGCTCCGACGTGTTCAACAAGAGCATTGCCGTATATGTAAAAATGATGCTGAGGTGGTATTACTCATTTGGCTTATATTATGATTAAGCTTGATGGTCTCAAGGCCTGGTTCAGTGCGTAGCGTAATTGTGCAGGAAGTCCTGGAAGTATATGTGTGTTTGCTGTTCCAACCATAAATAGAATCCTACTTTCGTCTTGCTTGTTTATTTTTCTCCTTTTACAGCTCTCATTGCAAGGTTGAAACTGGAATGTCATTTGCTATTATTCTGCTCTGAATCGTTTGAGCCTAGCTATTACCAAAAAGACAGGTGCAGCACCTTTTTCATTTTACATGAACGCTGACCATTACAACTACCACTACGACACGGCTACACGGCTCGGCGGTATTTGATCTTCAGGCAGATTCCTAGACCTAATATAAGATAGACGCGCAGTGCAGGCGCAATTCCCGTCTTCGAAGTCGCCTAACGAAGGTGTTCCTGGCGCATGGTGAAATCACGCGCGCGGCATTTTCGAGTATACAACAGAAATACCATGCGCCGGGCGGCTTCAAAAAAAAAAAAAAAAAAACACGCACGCCCTGCCGAGAACGTCCCTTTTCTTTTTCAAGATTTACCCGTCAAAAAATACTCCTAGAGATTACTCAAAGCAGCTCAAAGCTCTCAAAGCCACACCGCAAAACGACGGGTAGGGACAGGCTCAAAACCACCTCGCAGGAAACGACTGCGCCGCTCAGCTGCCTCGCCATTCCGCTGTTTCGGCACTCCGCCGCGGGCTGCGCTATTCCACCGAGGCGACGGTTGCGCCATACAACGGGCGCCCGGTCCCTATAGAACGGACACAAGACACTCGTACTCTCACAGATAGCACTAAATGGCCTATGACATGGGGGCCCGCGTTGGGCCCGTGGGGGCAGCCCACAGGCCTCATTCGGGATTTGCAATACGTATCCAGAAGGGGCCCGCATGGGCTGCCCAATTTTGCCGCGATTGGTCCCAATCTGTATCCGTGTGAGCAGCCCAAATAGGGCAGTCCGCATTCAGCCCAGATAGCTGAATATGGGCAGCATACCAGAATCACTAATGGGTCCTACGTTTATGAAGGCAGTGCCGCCCCATTACTTAAGGTTTTAATTTTTATGTCGATTAATCCCTCTAATACCTGAATTGTTCCGACGCGGATTTTGTAGAGGCCATTCCGTTTCGGGCTCGCCCACGTGCTGCCCTCATGGGTTGAATCTGGTAATTTCGCGGCTGCCCAAGTTCCATTATTAATCAAGTGTGAAACATCAAGCATGATTTATTTATATTGTATAAGACACTCACTAATATAAGAGAAATTTATTCCCAATTTACTACAATTATGTGGGCTGGCCCACATCACCCCGCAAATGTTTGTCTGAATATTTATTTCGGTGGTGTATGTAGAATAATAATGGCGAAGGAAACATTTCGCGGTAGTTCAGTACATACTCGTAAAGCGTAACAGTTACTGCTGCGTATTTTCTGCCAATACTGCATAATTAACATAGTTGTTAGAGTAAAATTAGAATGTCTTTATTGACGTAATGGATATGCATAAAATGGTTATGTGAAAAATCCAGAAGATGCAATTAGCGGCCGGTATAAGAAGAATTACATAAACCAAATGGTGCCTGATATATAGGGTGAAGACGTTTCAGAGCGGTAAGCCCGTCTACGGCCAATTCGGGGCCCACTGCGGCCTTTCATGGGCAGCCTCAATTGGGCTTATCTTATTTTTACCGCATAGAGTACGATGATATGTTGCATTCGCCCGCTATTACCCAAGAAATACCCATATGTGGGGCGCGGAGGCATGCCAGCTTTTGAGCCCTAGTGCAAACCACATTCCACGTATTCAGTTTCTGAGTGGGCAGTCCCATTTGGGCTAGCCCGTCTACTATTCGCTCCAGGCCCAAATTTGCATCGGATGTGCCCTGAAGTGTCCCGCAAGAGACCGATGCGGGCAAAAGCGGGAAGGAGCACTCTCCTGCCCCGCTACAGGCCATGCGGAAATTATCTAGGTTTTTTTTGGCAGCCCCATTTGGGGCAGCCCAGAAATTTTCTGCATGAAACCTACATTTCCACCTTCCCTCGAGAACCCCTCTATGGTCTCATGTAGGCAAGGCGCGGGCATACCCTATTTAGCCCCGCAGCGGCCCATGCGGGACCTATTGCGCTTTTGAGTGGGCAATCCCAATTAGATTAGCCCATGCTTTTCCCACACAAAGCCCAAATTTTCTTTGCATCGGCCCTAAAATTCCCAGAGCGGGACCCTTGAGGGCCAGACGCGGCAGTATGTACTCAGTCCTTTCCACGCCTATATAATGCCCAGATGGAAAAAGCAGGGGCAAGCCCAAATTGGAATTGCCCGCTTGATCCCTAAAGGGGGCTCTCATGGGTGTTACCGTGGTTGCCCAAGCCCAACTTGCCCATACAGGCCCCAGGTAGGTCCCGTAATGTGTGCTACTTGGGCTACAGTATAACAGGCCTCTTCAACATTTCTCTGCAAGCAACTGCGACGCCGCAGGTTCAGGCAAATAAAAATCTCCTTGAAATTATACGTGAAGTCGTTCGAGAACTGCGTTGGTTCCTGCCATCGTGCGAGCACCCTCAGGTGGAAACGCTCACTGACCTCGTCCGTGAATTCCAGAAGGCACTGGGCGTTCCTCAGGCGACAGCTCCAAAGCTACTTTCCACAGAGACGCAGTAAGCTGCCGCATTAGGCCGTCCTGCGCTGCAGCGAGGCCCTCCAAGCACCCTTCGGTGCTGGCAAGCTCTACCTGAACAGCGCCACTTGGCCCCCGCCCGCCAAGTCTATGAACAACCCTTACGTCTGAGCAAATTAGAATCCTTGAGGGCTTCTAACAATCGACCATTCTGCTATCACTGTGGTGCGGCTGGACACATTCTCAGTCACTGTCAGTACAGGCGTATCGGCTTGCGTTGTTCCACCATCGACGCCCCACTATCCCGTCTGGGGGAGCGACCATAGGAAATCGAGGACTTTCTGCATAGAGGAGAGCACGCATAAACACGTCCTCTGTCGAGCTCACCGTCGCCGTACAGGGCCTGCTTTGCATTTACAGGCCACAACTATGATGAAAGTGTGCAAGGAAGGTCCGCTAGACTCTGTAAGGGACACTAATGGTAGTAATCTTTGCAGGTGAGGTTGTTTGACGGCAAAAAACACGCAGAACCTCCGCCGCTGACGACAACGCCGCTTTTATGCTGACACTCCTTACCAAGACGTCCAAGAAGATCACGTCCCAGACATCAAAGTGACACCGCAGAGCAGCGACACCAGATCGGCATGCCCCAGCCACGACATCGGCTCACGGCAAAGCCGCGATCGAAAACCGAAGCCTAGATGCAATACGAGGGCACGAACATCTGACCTTGAAGTTGCTGGCGACTGTCTTACGAATACCGAATACCGCCTTAGTGGACACTAAAGTGGTATACTTGGTCATCAGCGAAGCGTTCCCCACCAAGCTCAAGAAAGTGGCGACCACATGAAATAGCCCGCTAAGCCGGTGCGCTGGTGGTAACCTTAGTACGCCGTCCGGGCGATTTACCGCACAAGTGGCAGTAAATGGACGCACTTACCCTAACAGCTTTGTAGTAGTGTAACAGTGTTCCCGCGACGTGTTTTGGGCATGGATGTTTTGAACAAATATAGGACGTTCATTGACCTGCGATCCAAGCTCATTGAGCTCTCGAGAGAGGAAACCAAACCTTCTGCAACGACATCGACGCAGTACGTCGTCTAGACGTCCTCGACGAAGAATGGACCATGCCGCCACGTCAAGCGTCGTACTAGGCGTTGGTAGCCCAGATATCGAAACCAACGAATGAAATGCCCAATCGCTCCTGGAACGAGGTCTCGCCATCACAAAAGGCATCGCCCCCTTCCGAAGAGGACACGCTCTTGTGCTGGTGACTAACTTCACAGAAGAATTCAGGCATCTCAACAAAGGTACGACGATCGCTTTCCTAGACGAGCTAGCGGACACCCGAGATGTCTTCCCCCTTCACAGCCAATTTGAAGACGGTGGAGCCAAACGAGCCATGCAGCACACGTTCGAAATCAGCGAAACATGACTCAGAGACAGACAATAGCGGATTCGCAGTCTTCTTGGAAGCTACAGCGAGTGCTTTTCTTCAAGGTGAAAGGTGCGGCAAATTTCATCCGCAAATCACCGCATCTTGACGGACGAACACAGTAGACCCTTCCGTCAAAGCTCTTACCATGTATCGCCGTGAGAACGCACGGCCATATGCGTTAAAGTTGAGGAAATGCTTTGTGATTACGGGATTCAGCCATCAAAGAGCCCCTGGGTGGCACCAGTTGTTTTGGTGAAAAGATGGCACACTTCGCTTCTGCGTCGATTACCCCTGCTTGAACAAAAACGAGGAGGGATATCTACCCACTTCCTCGCATCGACAATAAGGTAGACCGTCTCTATAACGCTAGGTATTTCTCTTCCATGAACTTGAAAATTAGGTACTGGCACATTCGACAGGCACATTCGGAGGTCGACAAAAGAGACCACGAGAAGACGGCGTTCATTACCCCTGACGGCCTTTTTGGATCCAAGGCAATGCGATTTGGCCAATGCTTCGCGCCAGCCACATTTCAACGTGTAATGGACAGTGTCCAGGCTGGCTTTAAGTGGCAGTTAGATGACGTCCTTGTTTCTCTTTGACCTTTGAAGACCACCTGCAAATGCTTCGCGCAGTGCTTGACGCAATCAAGTCGTCAACGCTACTGCTGAAAGCAGAAAAGTGCCACTTCGATTACAAGGAGCTTTTGTTGCTGGCACACATTGTAAGCAAGGATGGTGTTCTTCCAGACTGAAACAAAACGGCTGCAATCGCGTAGTTTCCACAGCCAGAGGAAACGAAAGCTGTGTGCCGAGGCCTTGAACTATGCGCATATTACCGACAATTCGTCAAGAACTTTTCGCGTCTTGTCGAACTTTTGACGCTGCTTACAAAGGCAGACTGAGTGGAAAGTACCGCAAGCAGAAGCCTTCGAAGAACTCAAACGCCGCTTAGAATCTCTACCGCTCCTCGGTAATTTTGGTGAAAAGGCTAAGATTTAAATCCACACCGGCGCACGCAGCATCGGTATAGGTGCATGTCCTCATTCAGAGGAATACCAGAGTAGAAAACGTCATCACTTGCTCTAGCAGGCCCCTCTAAAAAGATGAAACCAATTACTTGACTACTGAAAAGGAATGCCTCGGAATGGTCTAGGCCGCGTCTAAGTTCCGTTCTTACTTATACAGTCAACCTTCCAAGGTAGTAAGTGATCACCACGCACTCTGTTGGCTAACCAGTTTGAAAGACCCCTCCGGCCGCCTTGCACGGTGCAGCTTAAGTTTCTAAGATTTTGTTATCACGGTTGTCTACAAGGCCACCTGCAAGCATTCTAACGCAGACTGCTCGTCATGGGCCCCTGTTGGCGCGCCTTCAAAGGAACACGGCGACAACGCCTTCCTGGCACCAGTAACATAACAGCACGTTTGTACAGCAGCATCGCTCGGACTCTGAGCTGAGAGACCTAGTGGATTAGGATGCTAGATCGCTTCTCCGCCTACTTTGTTCAGGCGTCAGCTGTCGTCTTTCGCTTTGCACCATCGGCGTCCTTATGAAGAACTTTGCACCCAGCAGGACACATATCTCAGTGCCATTCCTAAAGAGCTGCAACAAGAAATTTTGTAGGCTTTTCAGGATAGCCCATACACAAGGACACCTCGGAGTGGCACGCACGTTGCATCGAGTGCGAGAGAAGTATTATAGGAAGCGGTTGCCTGCCGACGTTGCACAATATGTGAAGACGTACCGCGAGTGTCAGCGACGCAAGAATGCTACGATCAGACCTGACCGACTTCTGATCCCCACATCAGCCCGACCAAGCCGTTTCAGCAAATTGGGATGGATCTGCTTGGCCTCTTCCCGACATCATCAACGGGTGACAATTGGGTCATCGTAGCCAATGACTACCTTACGCACCATGCCGAAGCAAAAGCACTGACTAATGGAAGCGCAGGAGAAGTCGCCAAGATTTTGTCGAGCGCATTCTCGCGCACCATGGCGCCCCAGAAGTGCCCATTACATATAGATGTACAGCATTCATGGCGGAGCTCACTCAAGCTATCTTGAAGCCCAGCCAGACAAGCCACCGGAGAGCAACCGCCTAACACCGACAGACAAACGGACTTACAGAGTGTCTGAATAAAACTATCGCGGACATTCTCGCCATATACGTCAACGCCGAATACAAGATATGGGACACCGTACTGCCGTACGTGACCTGCGCGTATAACACGGCTGTCCAGGAGACAACCACAGAGACCCCGTTCTAGCTTTTTCTAGCAGGGAGCCCACGACAAAGCTGGACGCGATGCTGCCACACGTGACAGAAGACAACGCCGAAGTCACCCCCTACCTGCAGCACGCAGAGAAAGCCCTACGACTCGCCGGGCTGCGCATCAAAACGAGCAACACACCGATGCCCGACGATATGATTTTCGTCTACGTGACGCAGAGTACCAACCTGGGAACCAAGTTTGGGATTAGATGCCGATACGCCATCGCGTACTGAGCGCGAAGATCTTGGGGCAATACTTCGGTCCACACAAAGTTATCCGGCGCATCGGACAGCTTCATTATGAAGTTACCGCCGATGGCTTGACCACATACCGTCGGCGACAGGCATGCCCAGAAATAGTCCATGTTGTGCGCCTAACGCAATACTAAGCACGGTAAAGGCCCTAGTTATATAAATTCCTGATATTTTGTTTACCTTTCTGTGTTTACTTTGTAGGCATCGAGCCGGTGCCTTTTAAGCAGGAGAAATGCCGCAGACTATTTAAATCTTTATTTCTATTTTTATTGCGTAAGCAATACTGCGGCAGGTTTCGAGCCGTCGCGTATACCCGGCAGACGCCACGCTTGAATTTGAGCCGCAGCTGCGTCGACACCGGAACCGCGCCCCGAGGGAAGGCAGGAAGGGGAGAGTGTTAGCATTGGAACGAAAGCTGACGCACCAATTTCTTGCGTCCTCTCGTACTTCGCACTCCTAGCGTCCCCCGGATCGCACTCTCTCACCGCATGGATGCAAGCAAGGTCCGATGTTGTATGCGCGCGTCGAAATCCAGACACGTGCGCCAAAGCGATGGTCGGGACCCACCACTCAGAGTCCAAGGGGCGGACGGCCGCCGCATAGAGTAAGAAATTGCGCCATAATAAAATACGCAATAAACGACGATCGCTAACAGGAGTGAAAGTGGAAAGAGAGAAATAGGAGTTCGCGTCGGGGTAAATCAGTTGCTATGCAGTCTTACAAGGAAAAGCATCGGCAATGCTACACTACATGCCGAACCTTGAGCGCAATATTGCAATAATGCTTGCACAACTTACCAGGTTTAACCAGAGCTAAACTACTGGCAGTTTTGGGGCAGCCACCAGCATGCGGCCGTGTTGCGATTCCAGCCCGCGGATCGTTTCTGTATTCTTTATGTATTCATGCTCGTTGCTGCGATGGGACGCTTCATCATATTCTTTGTCGCTCAAAAGGAGTCGAGATGTATTTAGAAGATACGTAATCGTTTGCTGCTTTTTCTAGATGTTTCTTACTCGTTGTTAAATCGAGCATTGACATGCGCGATGGGCATTCTCAATTTGACGACCAGTGAGCACGCTTGTTGCTATCGCCGCTTCGAGTTGCGTAGTGTTTCAGCGGGCGCAAGTCAGCCCAATAAAGAGTTAATTTCAGTAATCTCCCGCCTGTGCCTTCATTTGGTGCCTACAGCCTTGTGACCACTATGCGCTAATATTATTTCTTCGATGAATTATTAAAATCTAATATAGGTTTTGTCAGTAGGATGGTGATTCATTTCTACAATCATTAATCAGCCGCTATTACCTGTTTGCTATATACAGGGTGTTCAAAATTAAACTTTACTGATTATTTCAGAAAAATTACAAGCGTTCAACGCTGCTAAACCAAATATTGAGCGAAAGCATCAGCTTCGGAGGACCGAACGTTCTTATCTTTTTCTTCTTCCTCAGCCCACATATAAAGCACCTTAGTGGCCTATAGGGGTAACGTGAATGCCAGGGTTCTAGCAGGCTGATTCTGAGTCGTATGGCTGACGGCGTGAGTCAGGGCCCGATTTATCCAACTATAAGACATCACTCCGTCTGTAGCGCTCCTCGCGGAAGGAGCGGGAGTTAGGCCACCGTTGGTGTGTACCACCTCGCATGGCTGACGGCGCGAGTTGGGCCCCCGGTTTTTGCGGCAGATGGCATGACGTCACTCCGTCTGTAGCGCTCCTCGTTGAAGGAGTGGGAGTTAGGCCGCGTTCGTGTGCACCGCCTCGCATGGCGGACGGTGCTCGTTGGGCCTCCGGTTTTTGTGGCAGATGGCATAACGTCACACATGGGGTGAAGTTCAAAGTCAATGGTATGCACCACCTCGCTACGCTGAAGGCTTGAAAGTGCAAGTAGTATTGCTGTCGCAATAAAGAAAAATGCGGCACGCTCATGCCGTTTTTGTACATTGGTAATACGGCTAGGCGGATACAAATTGGGGCATTAATTGTCCCCGTAAACTCAGTAGTTCAATAAAATTCAATAAATAACTTTTTATTGGCTGAACTTAGCGTGCCTATTTATATTGAGAACTTGGAGGCAAATGCTTTTTAGGGCTATTCCATTTTGTAAAATTTTAATAACGCGGCTGTGTCCTGAGATGCGCCTGTCTAAAATTTTGTCCCAGTTTGTCCGATTACGCATGCGAGAAGGCGGCTCTCGGCGTGAAGCACTTCCCACGTGTGACGCAGCTGTTTCGTATGGCACTGCCTTGCAAGTGTGTGTAGCGAGCGGTGACGCGGATCACTTTTTGTTCTCGGCCAGCGTTTCTTTCTTTGCGCACGAAACCAACGAATCACTGTGATAGCAGACGAGTAAGCGATAACTTTCAACTAGGCTTGGTGCCGCCGTATAAACATGGATGAGATAAAATGGGGCCATGATAGGCTGTTTTTATTCCCGATAGCAGCGCTAGTGCAAGACAAGCAGATGTGCAAGGCAGAGTGACATACGCAACAGCTGCGTCACACGTGGGAGGTGCTTCACGCCGAGAGCCGTTGTCTTGCATGCGTAATTAGACGAACTGGGACGAAATTTTAGCCGTGCGTATCTCAGGACACAGGCGCGTTACTAAACTTCTACAAAATGGAATAGCCCTAAAAAGCAATTGCCTCCAAATTCCCCAATTGCCTTCAGCCAGTTAAAATTAATTAATAAATATTATTTCATTACGAAGTTTACGGAGACAATTATTGCCCCAATTTGTGTCCGCCTGGCCGCATAACCTATGTACAAAAAACGGCATGAGCATACGGCATTTTCATTTTGTTTAAAAATTAGTAAAGTTATTTTTGACACCATGTATGTATTGTCACGCGATACACAATGGCTGATGTGAAAGAAATGAAAGTGACTGCGTTTAAAAAAGGAGACTGACGAAGAGCGAAAGACATTGGCCTGGCTGACATCTCTATCTCGAGTCCATCCCCCAGCATCAGCTCTGATAATCCGTGAATGAACGCATCCCATTATAAACAGTTACATATATACGGGTGTCCCAGCTAACTTGAACCAAGGGTTACAAAATAATATATTTGAGTTAAGTCAATAAAACTAGTTGCATACAACTGCCGCCATCCTTGTGCACCACTGGAATTTTTTTGGAAATACTTAATTAACTAATTACGGTAATTTTTCCAACTTACTATTCACCTTAGACCGAAAATTTGAATTGTAAAGTTGTAAAGCACCTTCAGAAATCCCCATTGCATTAATTGCGATAAAGAAAGTCTCACGTGTATCTTTTTTTCCCAGGCTCAAAAGAAAGCCCGTGAAATACAAATAATACCACGTGACTAGCGCATTTGAGCACCACGACTGTGGAGCTCTCAGTCGTGGTTTGAGCGAACGAAATCGGCTGCGGCAATGACCCGATGGTTCCATTGCAGCGGCAGGTTGAAATGTTGGCGATGTTTGGAACGAGCTTAAGCTCGCCCGTCGATACCCAGAGCTTGGCAAGGCCTGTGCACCCAAGCAGCTAGCCTACGTCACGACAGCGGGATGGCGATAAAGTGATAGCAAATGGAAGTACGAGCGGGAACCTGTTACCCAAGCCTTTGCGTGCAGATCCAGTGGCTGATACCTTATCGCTCATCGGCTTGTCATGACGTTAGCTGATGGGAGGGAAGGTAGTGCAAATGCCTGGGTAAAGTCTCGGTGGTGTCGGCTCTCCGCGCTCGCTGCTACTTGCACCGTCAGGTGGGCCGGCTATCTGAAGCGCGCGAAGACGCCATTGCACACATATCGGCTTGCGGCTTTAACAGTGCCGAGGAGATACGGCCGCAGCTGATTTTGTTCACTCAAACCACGACTGATAGCTCCACAATCGTGGCGCGCGAATGAGGTATTCACGTGGTTTTATTTGTATTTCTCGGGCTTTCTTCCCAGCCCTGAAAAAAGATATACGTGATGCTTTCGTTATCGCAATTACTGAAATGGGGGTTTCTGAAGGCGCTCTCCAACTTTCCCGTTCACATTTTTGTCTAAAGTCACTATTTAGGAAATTTACATAACATTGCTGTACTGCGCAAGGAGGCTAGCAGTTGTATGCAACTGGTTTCACTGACCTACCACAAATATATTATTTGCAACCCTTGGTTGAAGTTAGCTGGGACACCCGGTATATATATATATATATATATATATATATATATATATATATATATATATATATATTGTCACGTAGTGGGGACAAGGTCGTACACGCCACAAGAAAACACAGGCGTGATAGTACTGAAATAACTTTATTGGGGCTGACTTGTGCCCGCAAAAGAACTAAGCAACTCGGCGGCGGCGGTAGCAACAACCGTGCTCGTCGGTCGTCGAACGAAGAATGCCCGTCACACTCGTCAACACTAAATTTAAAGGCTGCTCAGAACAATCTAGACAACGTCGCAAACAGCTACCCGCACAAGCTGGAATATTATAGAAAGACACACGAGTGGCCGGAAACTTCGGGACAGATCTCGGTGCATCTTGCGCTACAACGAAACTGATAAAGGTGTGACTCGCGACATCGAGCATTAACAAACAAAGAATACAGAACTGATACGCGACCCAGAATCAGAGTGATAAAGCCGTGTGGCAGCGGCTGTTAAAGCACAACAAATACAGTTTTGAAGCTTTTGCGGCATTACTCCCCCTAAAAAAAAAACATCGCCTCGATGTTCCAATACAAAGCAACTTAAACATAAACACTGCAATGTTTAAACACCACCGAACCTTTAACGCGCGTATTATGGCTTCATTCGTACAACATGTACAATTTCTGGGCGTGGGCGTCGCCGTTGTGATGCTGACGTTCCGTCGGGAATGACTTCATAGTCCAGTGGTCCGACGCGGCGATTGATTTTGTATGGCCCAAAGTATTGACGCAACAACTTTTCACTTAGTCCGCGACGACGAATTGGTGTCCAAATCCACACTTGGTCTCCTGGGTTGTACTCTGCGAGGCGTCGTCGTAAGTTGTATCGTCGGCTGTCGGTGCGCTGTTGGTCTTTAATACGCAGACGTGCGAGTCGTCGGGCTTCCTCTGCACGTGCGGCAGCATTGCGTCGAGCGTCGTCGTGGGCTCCCTGCCGTACACAAGCTTGAACGGGCTCGCTCTGGTCGTCTCCTGGTCTGCCGTGTTATACGCGAAGATAACGTATGGCAAGATGGCGTCCCAGGTCTTGTGTTCAGCGTCGACGTACATGGCGATCATGTCCGCTATCGTTTGTTCAGGCGCTCCGTAAGGCCATTGGTCTGGAGATGGTACGCAGTTGTTCGTCGATGGCTTGTATGACTGTCTTCCAGGATGTCTTGCGTCAACTCTGCCGTAGACGCCGTTCCCCTGTCCGTGATAAACACTTCTGGGGCGCTGTGTCGCAAGAGAATTTGTTCGACAAACAATTTGGCGACTTCTGCCGCGGTACCATTTGGTAGTGCTTTTGCTTCGGCGTAACGGGTAAGGTAGTCAGTGGTCACGATGATCCACTTGTTACCCATAGACGAAGCTGGAAAGGGGCCGAGGAGATCCACCCAATTTGTTGAAAGGGCAGGCCTGGGGGGGAATCGGGTTTAGTAGTCCTGCTGGTCTGATTGGCGGCGTCTTGCTTCGTTGGCACTCACGACATGTCCTCACGTAGTGGGCAACTTCGGCAGGCAGTCGCGGCCAGTAGTGCTTGTCCGGGATTCGACGCAACGTGCGTGTAAATCTGAGATGGCCTGTTGTGGGCTCATCATGCAACACCTGCATAATTTCCTGGCGGAGGTTTCTAGGCACTACGAGAAGTTGCGCAGTCCTGGTGGCTGCGAAGTTCTTCTTCACGAGGAGGCCATTGCTTAACGCGAACGAAGATAAATGTCGTCTGAACACACCAGGAGGGGAAGCGGTCTTTCCTTGTAAGTAATCGGCTAGCGCTTTCAGCTCAGGGTCTGATCGCTGTTCTGCGAAACTGCTGGCGCTTACCAGTCCCAAAAAGGCGTCGTCGTCATCGTCCTTCGAGGGAGCGCCGACGGGAGCGCGTGATAAGCAGTCTGCGTCGGAAGGCTTCCGGCCCGACTTATAGACTACAGTCAAGTCAAATTCTTGAAGTCGTAGGCTCCACCTCGCAAGGCGGCCGGAGGGATTCTTCAAATTAGCCAGCCAGCAGAGCGCGTGATGGTCGCTTACCACTTTGAATGGCCGGCCGTATAATTATGGACGAAACTTAGAAGTGGCTCAGATAATCGCGAGGCACTCCTTCTCGGTCGTCGAGTGATTGACTTCGGCTTTTGTGAGGGACCTGCTCGCGTAGGCGATCACTTTCTCCTGTCCGGCACTCTTCTGGACGAGAACGGCTCCTAGGCCCACACTGCTCGCGTCGATGTGAATTTCGGTCTCGGCGTTTTCATCAAAGTGGCCAAGCACAGGAGAGCATTGCAGGCGGCGCTTAAGTTCGTCGAAGGCTTTTCCTTGCGGCGCTTCCCATTTAAAAGGTACGTCAGCCTTTGTAAGCTGCGTCAACGGTTCGGCAATGCGCGAAGAGTTGCTGACAAATCGTCGATAATAAGCGCACAACCCATGGAATACGCGCACAGGTTTCTTGTCGACAGGCGGTGGGAATTGTGCGATTGCAGCTGTTTTCTCCGGATCTGGGCGAACACCATCCTTACTAACGATGTGACCTAGGAAACGCAGTTCTTCGTAGGCGAAGTGACACTTCTCTGCTTTTTTTGCGTTCGTCCCGGTGACTTGATGGCTTCCAGCACTGTCTGCAGTTGTTTTAGGTGATCTTCAAAGTTTGACGAGAAGGCAACAACGTCGTCAAATATACCAAACAAATTTGCCACTTCAAGCCCGCCAGGATTGTGTCCATTACTCATTGAAATGCGGCTGGAGCGGAGCAGAGGTCAAATGGCATCACATTGAACTCAAAAAGACCGTCCGGTGTGATGAATGCGGTTTTCTCGCGATCTCTTTCGTCGACCTCGAATTTGCCAAAATCCGCTCTTCAGGTCCATCGATGAGAAGTAACTTGCATTGCAGAGCCGGTCGAGAGTGTCGTCGATGCGGGGAGGCGGGTATGAATCCTTCTTAGTAATGCTATTCAATCGGCGGTAATCAACCTAAAAGCGAAGTGTGCCGTCTTTCTTTTTCACCAAAGCGACTGGTGCCGCCCAGGGGCTCTTCGATGGTTGGATTACGTCATCAGGCAACATTTCAACTTGATCGCGTATGGACTGGCGTTCTTGCGGCGATACACGATAGGGGCTTTGGCGCAGAGGTCGGGCGGGTTCGTCCGTTATAATGCGGTGCTTGGCCAGTGGTGTTTTTCGTACCTTCGATGATGACGAGAAGAACTCCCCGTAGCTTGGAAGAAAACTGAGAATCTGATCTTTCCTGCTGTGGGTCAATGCCGGGTTGATGTCAAATGTGGGCTGACAGAATTGGTCCGGTGCGTCTTCCAGCGTTTGGTCGAGGAGGGTGAATACATTTTTGAGGTCTGCTAATTCGTCGAGAAAAGCGATCATTGTGCCCTTCTTGAGATGCCGGTATTCTTCGGTGAAGTTGGTTACCAGCACCTGAGCTTGACCTCTCCGGAATTTCGCGATGCCTCTTGCGATGCCGACACCTCGTTCTAAGAGCAATTGGATATTTCTTTCGACGATGCCTTCAGCGGTTTCGATGTTTGCGCTACCTACGCAGACTGGGACGCTTGATCGGGGCGGCACGGTCAATTCTCCATCGAGGACGTTTAGAGCGATGTGTTGCGTCCAAGTTGTCTTAGCAGGAATGGCTTCTTGATGAGTTTGGATCGCAGGTCGATGATAGCCCTATGTTCATTTAAGAAATCCTTGCCTAAAATCACGTCGCGCGAGCACTGCTGCAAGACCACAAAGCTGGCGGGGTAAGTACGCCCATTTACGGTTATTCTTGCAGTGCATCGTCCTGATGGAGTAATCAGGTTGCCACCTGCTGTGCGAATCAGCGGGCCATCCCAAGCGGTCGTAAATTTCCTGAGTTGGGAGGCTAACGATCCACTGATGACTGAGTAGTCAGCTCCGGTGTCTACTAGGGCAATAACTCTGGGACCGTCGACGTCAACTTCAAGGTCGCTTGTTCGCGTCCTCGCATTGCACGTGGGCCTTGGTGTCCGATCTCGGCTCCGTCGTTTCTTCAGGTCATGGCCGGGGCATGCCGTTGTTACTACGCTGGGCGACGGTGTCGGCTTGCACTCTGGTCGTGTTGTCGTCGATATCGTCGTGTGGAGCGGCAATGAAAAAGCTGCGTTGTCGTTAGTGGTCATCGGCGGCGGAGGATCTTCGCTTTTTCGCCGTTGAGCAACTTCACCTCCAAAGGTTGCTGCCTTTAGTTTCACCTGCGCGGGCTTGGGGACCTTCCGCGCATACTCTCATCATAGTTACGGCCTGGCGGTGCAAAGCGGGCCCTGTACGGCGATGGAGATCTGAACCGATGGCTTGGTGGCGCAATCTCACCGCTACGCAAATAGTTGTCAATTTCTTGCGGTCGTTCACCTGGGCGTGGTCGCGGAGCGCCGACTGCAAATCCGCGGAGACCGATATGTCGGTACGGGCAGTGCCGCAGAATGTGACCGGCCCCACCGCAGTGGAAACATAATGGCTGGTTGTTCGCTGTCCTCCAGGTGTCGCACTTCCTGGGGCTTGGGGTCGTTTGTAGTCTCGGCGGGCGGGGGCCAAGGGAACAGGATGGTAGCGGCGAGGGCTTGGAAAGTCATCAGGTTGGGGTGAAGGGCGACGTAATGCAGCAGCGTAGTTCATCGCTGTTGCCTCTTGTGCTGGAACAGTCGGAGCCATCGGTTTAGAAGCGCCCAGCGCCTGCTGGACTTCTTCACGGACGACGTCCGCGAGCGTCGCCACCTGGAGTTGTTGCGATGATGGTATCAATCGGCGAAGCTCCTCTCGCACGATCTCCCGAATGAGGTCCTGAAGGTTCTCACCGCTTGCAGATGCGCTGGGGTAGTGGCTTGAGTAGTCTGGCTGAAGTGGTCGCTCGTAGTGGCGCATCCGGGTGTTCAATGTCTTCTCGATGGCAGACGCTTCCGTTTCAAATTCCGCCACAGTTTTTCGCGGATTTCGGACAAGATTTGCAAAAAGCGATTCTTTAACGCCTCGCATTAAAATTTTGACTCTCTCACCTTCAGTCATGTTAGGGTCGGCGCGGCGAAAGAGGCGCTTCATCTCCTCAACGTACGCCAGGACAGGCTCGTTAAGAAGTTGAAGTCTTGAGTGAAGGAGGGCCCGGGCTCTTTCTTTTCGGACGACGCTTGAAAAGGCAGTCAAAAACGCTTCCTTGAAAATGTCCCAATCCTTCATAGCTGCCTCATAATTTTCGAACCAAACTCGTGCATGTCCTTGAAGAACAAAATAGACCTGCCTGAGTTTCGCAGCATCGTTCCAGCCGTTGAATTCTGCCACACGGTCGAGAAGGTCCATCCGGTTTTCAGCATCTTCATCCTGTCGTCCATGGGAGCAGGGGGGCTCACAGGGTTGGAGGAAAACAACCGGTGCTGTAGGCTGAGCCATTGTCAGCGTCGATGCCTTCCGAAATCGAATGGGGTCAGGCAGCAGACCGTGTTCGGGTTGTAGGCCTTAAAGTCGGCGGCTGGCTCGGTGACCTGTAGTTCCAGGGCGACAGGAACACGGCTTGGGTCTTCGCTTGAAGGATCAAAGGCAGGACCTCAACCAGATGTCACGTAGTGGTGAAAAGGTCGTACACGCCAAACGAAAACACAGGCGTGGTGGTACTGAAATAACTCTTTATTGGGGCTGACTTGCGCCCGCAAAAAAACTAAGTAACTCGGCTGCGGCGATAGCAACAAACGTGCTCGTCGGTCGCCGAACAAAGAATGCCCGTCACACTCGTCAGCGCTCAATTTAAAGGCTGCTCAGAACAATATAGATGACGTCGCAAACAGCTACCAGCACAAGCTGGAACATTGTAGAAAGACACACGAGTGGCCGGAATCTTCGGGACAGATCTCGGTGCATCTTGCGCTACAACGAAACTGATAAAGGTGTGACTCGCGACATCGAGCATTAACAAAGAATACAGAATTGATACGCGATCCAGAATCAGAGTGATAAGGCCGTGTGGCGGCGGCTGTTAAAACACTGTTGAAGGTTTCGCGGCTATATATATATATATATATATATATATATATATATATATATATATATATATATATATATATATATGAAGGAAAGACGCCAACAGTCGGCAACACTCTCAAGGTTCGTATACAGACAACATAAATACCCAAGCAAGTAGCAGGGGGGACAGCGGCCGATGTAGCTCAGTTGGAAGAGCACCGGACGCGATATTCGGAGGTCGTGGGTTCGGTTCCCACCATCGTCACGTTGTTTTTTCTTCTACTTTGTGTTTAATTATATTTCCCCTAAACAGATTACATTACTAATTTCTGTGATTATCTAAGCAAACATTATAAAAAAAAGACATAAAAGTACCATCCCCAACGCTTTCCTTGGCCTCGCCGACTGTTGGCTTCTTTCCTTCATGTGTTATAACGAGCACCCTCACTTCCCCCTTAATTGATCTGCTTATATATATATATATATATATATATATGTATGTATTGTGAGCCTTCCGTGGATGTTCTTTAATTTGTACATGCCGTGATCTTCTTCTTTCACTTTTACATACCATCATCATCGTCCCGCGGCGCCGGCTCCGGCACGCGCCTGTGTTTTGTCATCGGATTAAAGCGCTAGACAAGGCATCGCTGACCTAGCCGTCACGATCTTGCCGTCCCAACCTAGCCTTGTCTCACAAGTGGTGAAGGTCAAATTCGATCGCCTTGCTGCCTTGGTCCCTACCTCTCGCTGGAGCTATGTTTCGGGCGCCGTTTGGCAACTGCCACTATAATCATGTCCACCGAGAGCAATCCCGACCCGGCCAGACCCTCTATTTCGGCTGCAACGACGCCTCCGACTCTGCGTACACGTCAACGCGACGCGCCGCTGTTCGTTGGTCGTCGCGACGAAGACGTGGATGACTGGCTCGACACATATGAACGATGCAGTGCCTATAACCGGTGGGACGATGCTTTAAAATTCCTCAACGTTTCGTTCTATCCCATTGAGGGCGCCAGAAACTGGTTCAATAATCGCGAACCCCACACTACTAACTGGACCACTTTCAAACAGCAGTTCCGAGAATACTTCGCCGACCCGGCAGTTTGGACTGAGATCGCGAGAAACAAGCTCCCTTCCCGCCTTCAAGGTCGCGATGAATCATATGCGTCTTACATAGAGGCTGTTCTTGCAGTTTGTCGGCGCATTAGTCCCACCATGACGGAACCTGAACGTGTGCACGACGTCTTAAAAGGGATCCATTCTATGGCTTATCGCACCTTAGTTGCCCAGAATGCTTCAAGTGTTGATTCAATTATTACGACCTGTCAACGCCTCGACCAACTGCAGACCTCTCGATTACAGCCCGGCTTCGCAACTGGTCCGACCTCTGCTGACATTGATCTGCGGGCAATGATTCGCGCAGTGATCCGCGAGGAGCTCCAAGCCCCCAATCATTTCTGTCGACATGGGTGCGAACGTTCTTCCGCATCTTCCAATGACGCCGCTCTCCGCAATATGATTAAAGAAGAGTTAGCAACCATCAGCTACCCTATGACATCCGAACCTTCTGGAATCCGCCCAGCGCCGACCTACGCGCACGTCGCTGCATACCCCCCCCCTTCTTTGGTTCCCCCGCCCCGACCGGCACCAACCTACAATCACGTCAATGCAATGGCGATGGCTCAACCTACACTACCCTATTACGCACCTTGGAATCCCTCCCGACCAGTCTGCTATTACTCTGGTATTAGAGGACATATATCCCGCAGACGTTACGCTCGCGTTTCCAACCATGTTCGCCCAACAGATTCCACGATCATCTACACAGATGCGTCACGAACTAACGTCGGAGCGGCTGCTTACTCAATTCAGAGCTGTAGCGATGTAGTGACGCATACCCTCGGTCCTTACATAAATCCTCCTCCTACAGCGACTCTCGAGACCCAACCAATAGTTACCAGTATTCAAGACCTCGCACAAGCACCCCCTAACTCTTCAGGATATACCATATACACTGATTCAATACAAGCTATAAGCGCCATTCACACGGGTCGCATTCCTGAAGAACTACACGATGATCTACACAGAGCTCTTACCAAACTACATCCCCACACAGTAACACTGAGGTGGATTCCTGGTCACGCTGGAATCCCAGGCAATGAGGTAGTGCATCGCCTCGCCCGCGAACTTCAACACCGGGCTCCTGGGATTCCCTGGCCTTATCCATCAACGTGGGACACTGCTCTTCACTACAAAAAGAAATCAACGTTCACTACGACAACATTAGAGAAACTCTCCGTACACTTCCTCTTCCTGATAAATCTCTCACTACCACGCAAATCCGCATTCTTAGACGCATACAACTAAATACACTGCTTACTCCTGCCCAATTTTTTCTATACAGAAACATACATTTCCCTGCATGCCCAAATTGCCCAGAACACTATGCAAACTTGGAGCATTGCATCTTTTCATGTCCAGTCTCCCTCCAATCTCCTCACTTTCCACACCCTCCTCCCCCAACGTGGCGGGCTTGGTTAGCCTCTGACCAGCTGCAAGATCAGTTGGCCTTGGTGACCCTGGCCCAGGACATTCTTAACGCTTAATGTAATGCGTTAAATAAAGTTGTTTCCTCCTCCTCCTATCCCGCTTCTGTCGTCGCCGCCTTCAGAACGAGCGCCGTGGTTACGACACCTTCAAAAGTGACATGCCTTCAACTTCATATTATCAACGCCGGTCTATTCCAAGCCCACCTCGACGATCCTCCCCACCTCCAGTATCTTCCTCTGAGCCTCGTGGGAACCATGTACCCCGACGCCGGTCCACATCCCCATACCGCCGCTCAGTTTCCGCTCTCCGCCCCGCAGCCGCTCTCCCTGCCTGCCATCCGGAAAACTAAGTGCTGCACTCTCCGAACTTACTAAATGTCCTCCTGATCGCCCGTATAACGTGATTGCTGTCATCGCTGAAGGTTTACCGGTCGAAGCTTCGATTGATACAGGGACTGCAATTTCTGTCATTCACGCTGATTTGTGCTACCGTTTGCAAAAAGTGAAGATACCATATAATGGGCCTGAATCCGTGGCGCCAATGACGTCCCTTTGCGCCCTTCAGCGAAGTGCACCGTACGAGTTATCGACGGCATCCGCCATCAGGTGCAGTTTGCTGTGCTCTCACCATGCGCGCGTCTGATGATTTTTGGATTGGATTTTTTGTCAACCGCTTCAGCATTAATTTCTTGTGGTGACCGAGTTATCCGCATGACAGACATCGATTTTTCATCTGACTTTTCTGAACGACATCATCCCCTCGTTGCCGCCGCTGATACTGTTTTGCCTCCTCAGTGCGAAAAACTGCGTACTGTTGTCTCTGACCACATAACTGACGGGGACGTACTCATAGCACCATCATGTAGTCACCTTGCACGCGGCATCGCTTTCCCGTCAAGTCTTGTCCGGTTCCGCAATGGCTCAGCGACAGTAGTGGCCACTAACACTTTACGTGAATCCCTTCCCTCGTGCTCCCAAAAGGAACTTCTCTGCACTGCATGGTGGATGTTCAACCTTTTTGCCTGATGGTGCTCACCGCCCCTCCGCCTCAGCAACATGTTTCGTCAGACGTCTCTCTTTCTGTTCTCGCAAAGACTATTAATCATAAACTTACGCCACCTCAACGCCAAGATCTGCTGACATTGCTTCGACACCACCAAGCCATTTTTGATGCCACTTCCACACCACTGGAACGGACTAGTGTTGCGCACCATCGCATCATTACTAACGGTAACTCTATCGTTCGCCGACGGCCTTATCGGGTTTCCCTCTCTGAACGAAAAGAAATTAAAGAAAATGCAAATGACATGCTCCATCGCAATATAATTCGTCCCTTAACGAGCCCATGGTCCTCCCCAGTAGTGCTAGTTAAAAATAGGATGGCTCGGTACGCTTTTGTGTTGATTACCACGCACTCAACAAAATTACCCGCAAAGATGCATATTGACGCCCTTGACTGTCTCCAAGGCTCCGAATATTTCTCGACCTTGGACCTCCGTTAAGGTTATTGGCAAATACCTATGCACGAGGACGACAAAGAAAAAACCGCTTTCGCAACACTCGACGGCCTTTACGAATTTAATGTTCTGCCTTTCGGACTTTGTAACGCACCAGCAATTTTTGGAAGAATGATCGACACTGTACTTCGTGGCCTAAAATGGAGAACCTGTTTGTGTTACTTGGTTGACATTGTTATCTTTTCGGCAACCTTTATTGACCATCTCACGCGCCTGAATAAAGTCCTCACCTGCCTCGCTTCGGCCGGCCTTCAGCTCAACCCCAAGAGGTGCCACTTTGCACAGAAGGAAATTAGAATACTGGGACATCTGGTCAGCCATGACGGCCTTCGCCCAGATCCTGAAAAAATCACTGCGGTCTTGAACTTTGCTCGTCCACAACGGACTACAGATTTGCGCTGTTTCCTCGGCCTCGCGTCTTATTTCCGGCGTTTTATAAGGCATTTTGCAACTATTGCTGCACCACATCATGAGCTACTTAAAGCACGCAGCCCTTTCGTGTGAACTGAACAGTGCGAAACTGCTTTTAATGACCTAAAGCACGCCCTCACACCAGATCCTGTTCTTGGCCACTTCAGCTGAGAAACACTACAACATTACCGAGCAGGAGTGTCTTGCCGTCGCCTGGGCTGTCCAAAAATTTCGCCCTTACCTATACGCTCGGAACTTCACAGTTGTGACCGACCACCACGCTCTTTGCTGGTTGTCTTCTCTCAAACATTTGACAGGCCGACCTGGCCGCTGGATTCTACGCCTGCAAGAATACCATTTCGCCGTCACTTATAAATCTGGTCGCCAACACCAAGACGCCGACACTCTCTCTCGCTTCCCAATGCATTTCCACCTTTGACCACAGCCGACCATCTCTTTGCCCGACGTATATCACAACCGTTTGTTTTGACGACTCTGAAGACAAGCACGTTCTCCGCTCACAGCAATTAGCCGATGCTTACTGCCGTCCTATCAAAGACCGCCCTATCAGCGCTTCGGACCCGCCCAATGCTAGGCTTCGCAATTTTAAGCTCGAAGATGCATCCTACTCCGCTTCGTGTATTGCCCTGATGGAACTCGCTGGATCGCAGCCGTGCTGCGTGTTCTTCGCCCACCTATACTGGTGGCTCTCCACGATGACGCTACTGCAGATTACCTTGGTTTTGACAAAACCTACGACCGCGTGAGAAAACGATTCTTTTGGCCTGGCTAATCTTCCACCGTTGCCAAATACGTCGCATTTGGCCCACTGTGCCCTCTGTGCCAACGTCGCAAACGGCTGACTTCTTCGCCTGCTGGCCTTCTACAACCTCTTCCTTGTCCCGCCACGCCATTCTACGTAGTCGGCATCGACGTTAATGGTCCCCTACCTATCTCCGATGGGGGTAACCATCGGATTATAACAGCTGTCGACCACTTCACACGCTATGCTGAGACAGCACCTGTACCGTTGGTTCCGCTGAAGAAGTAGCAAATTTCTTAATGTGATCAATTGTATTGCGTCATGGCGCTCCTCGGGTGCTCTTAAGTGACAGCGGTACAGCCTTCTTATCGAAAGTCGTTGCCGAAGTTCTTCACGCGTCATCCATCCTTCATAAGACAACCTCAAGCTACCATCCCCAGACTAACGGTCTGACTGAGCGATTTAATCCCACCTTGTCGGACATGATATCCATGTACATCACACCAGATCATCGAAATTGTGACACTATTTTACCATTCGTCAAATTCGCCTATAATACAGCAGTACAACGAACTACCGGTTACTTTGCAGTTTTCGTTGTTTACGGCCGTCCTCCCACTACAATTTTCGACGCTTCCTTCTTCACTACGCCCGACTACTCCACATCAGTACCTACCCATTTTTATGTCGTGTGGCCAGATGCCGTCATCTTGCCCGCCTCAACACGGCATTCGTGCAGGAAGACTGCTAGACTCGCTATGGTTCTACACATCGAGTGGTCTCTTTTCGTCCTGGTGACGAAGTACTGCTTTATACACCATTGCGCACCCCTGGCCTTAGTGACAAATTCCACCACCGCTACGTAGGTCCCTATGAGGTCATAAGCCAAACTTCCCCAGTGAAGTACAAAGTGACGCCTGTTGATCCCCCAGCTGATCGACGCCACCGTGGAACTGAAATTGTTCATGTGTTTCGCTTGAAACCGTTTGTGCGCCGTGATGCGTCGGTTAGTTAGGAGCGGCCACGCTGGCCACTTCCGACTCCCAGGGCAGATTGTGTGAGCCTTCTGTGGATGTTCTTTATTTTGTACATGCCATGATCTTCCACTTTCATTTGTACATACCATCATCATCGTCCCGCGCTGGCTCCGTCACGCGCCTGGGTTTTGTCATCGGATTAACATGCTAGACAAGGCATCGCTGGCCTTGCCGTCACGACCTTGCCGTCTCAACCTAGCTAGCCTCCTCTCACAATATATATATATATATATATATATATATATATATATATATATATATATATATATATATATATATATATATATATATATATATATATATATATATATGTTGTAGCGTAGTAATAATCGTTTTTATAGCCGCTGACCTGCATCGGATACGGGCGCAGCGAAGGACGAAGACGTTGCTCGCCGTCTTCGTGGTTTGCTACGCCTCACATTGCTGCACGTTCATCGCGAGCAGGTGGATCCATCTGCGATGACTGAATAAACACATCCCTACAATTGCTGCAGGTGCTGGGTACGTTCCCATCCACCTTGGAACTAAGAAGCCGCACATTGCTTCCTACTTCCACCATGACGGACGGGACCACCTAGACATTGCCGCCCGTCTCAACCTTGGTCCATGTGTTCTGGCATTTTGTGACAGCGTCATCGATGCCTCTTCAACGGCAATGCCGACCGAGATATTGACGATTGGGTTTAGGCCTATGATCGCGTCAGTAGTTACAAAAGATGGGAGGACACTATCAGCTTAAGTAACGTAGTATTCTATCCACACTGATGTGGCGCACATCTAGTTTCGCAGCTATGAGGCAGACCTGCCATCTTGGTCTGCATTTAAGAAATAATTTTACAAAAGTGTTCGAGCATACAGCATTTTCGGGAGCTGGAGAGCGTTCAGTACGCCGAACAGACCTTTACCAGTTATATCGAAGGCATCGTTGACCTGTGAAAACATGCCAACGCACTATTGTCCGAAGCGGATAAGATCAGAAAGAGCCTGAAAGGCATTTCTGAGGATGCGTGTCAGATGCTCTGGGCAAAAAATCCTGCCACTCTCAGTTACGTGATCAAACTTTGCCAGAGATACGTCGAGCTCCATAAGCAGCGCGCTTCCACCCGGCGGCCGTGTGTTAGCAATGACACCATCTCTACACTAGCCCTGAACGGTTGTACTCCATCAGGGGAAAGCCCTTTGATTCACCAAATCAAAGCCTTTGTTCCAGAAAAGGTCACCCAATTGTTTTCTGTGATCCCTCATTTACAATATACCGGCCGCCGTCTTCCCAATATAGATCCATTTTCGGCCTGTACAATCCTGCGTGTCGTGCAAGACCACATCGCTGATGTTCTGCAGCCCAGCTTCATGCTCCCACCCAGCTCTGGGGCTGCGCAAATAACAAGCCGCTAATGTCATCAGCATGGTACCTACCAGGCTGCCCCTTTCTTCCATTCTCCGCTTTTCGCTGAGCCTGCATTCCAAGTCCCTGTTCCAAGGGTACATCGACGCCCTAAGAACCCTTGGCGTACCGCAGACAGCCGGCCTATCAGTTACTCTTGCGGGCTGCCAGGACATGTCGAACGCCTTTTTCGCCAACGCCTTCTACCTTCTCTCCCTGGCCTCTGGGACTACCCCTACGTTACAGAGTAGCCTTCGCCGAGACATCCACCCGGTTCCGACTTTGTATCTCGCGACAATCAATGCTATACTACACACTGATCATCTTCCCGTCGTTGCTGTTCATCGTCCCCGCTTCTATGACCTTCTACCGGCGCCGTTGAAGGAAACTAACAGTCGCAGTTCCCGGGGAAAGAACAGCGTTTGGTTTGAACTATTCAAGTCATCCATGTTCTCCTGCTAACGTAATGCAAGTTTTTTTCGAAAGCGTCACGATACTCGCCCTTGTCACGCGGGTGCTGTCATATCCATCATCAGTGAATTTTTTTGCCATCGACTTCGCAACGTGACCACCGCGCTTTCCGACTTTTCCCTTCGCACCGCCTCATCACAGTGCATTCAGCCCTCAGCGGCGTACACAGCGCGTGTTCTCATCGAATATGTTTCATACCCAATGGGTTTATTGTACTGTCTCAATGCTCACATGACATCATCCTTGGCTGCGATATCCTTTCCACCCATCCTGCCGTTATTGACTGTGCACCCCACGCGGAAGTTGGGTTTTTCCCTTATGGTAATACCTCCTTGTGTGACGTGCCAACCCGATCTACAAAACTCCTTGTCTCCAATGACAGACAGTCCTCCATTTTCTGCTGTCCTCTTCCCACTCTCCTGTGAACGCGTTACTACTTCGACTGTCTTCACACCTTCCGAAGCCGCTACAGGCCATCTCTGCTCTGCCTTCTGTTTCCCGTTGATGTTCTCAATTTCAAAGATGGCCTTAGTGCAATGTATGTTCAATTATACGCGATCAGTGTATCGGCCGTATTGAGCAACTTGATCCCGCTTTCTTCATTCAACGTTAATGTCCTCAGCTCTAGCGACACAGCGATCGCTTCGACACCATCCGATTTTTTCAACAGTCCATTGACACAGATCTTACACTCATTCAACGCGATCCCACTCGCTTCCCTCCTACAGAGATCACTTCTTTGGCCTTCCTCACACTGCTCTGGGTCGCACGTCTGTCGTCACGCACGCAATAGACACCGGTACAAAAGCAACTTTGCGCCAGCGTCCTTATCGCATGTCGTTCTCTGAGCGCCAGGTCATTGCTGATAACGTTGACTGTATGCTTCGCCGGGGTGTAATACGGCCCTCTAACAGTCTATGGCTTTGTCCGGTTGTTTTGTGACTAAGAAAGATGGTTCCACCTAGTTTTGCGCCAATTATCGTAGGCTAAAGATCGTGCGTCAAGACGCCTATCTTCTGCCACGAATCGACGATGCCTTGGACTGTTTGCAGAGAGCCGAGTATTTCTGCTCTTTGGATTTGCGCTCTGGCTACTGGCAGGTACAGATGGCTGACGCTCACCGCTCGAAAACTGCCTTAAACTGCCGTTATGTCATTTGGCGTTTCCGATGCGCCGGCTACTATCGAGAGTTTGATGGATACTGTTCTTCGTGGACTGAAGTGGCAGATCTGTCTCTTTTAACCGGATGATAACGCAGTTTTTGTAGCGACGTCTCCTCCCACCTCTTCCGCCAGAAGCATGTTCTCAAGTATCTCCCCGACGCTGGCCTTCAGTTGAATTGGAAAATTTGCTAGTTTGCCGCCCAAAAACTAACACTTTTAGGCCACGTGCTTTATAATGACGGCATTCTTCCCGACCCCACCAAGCTTCATGTAATTGCCGAGTTTCCCAAGCCAACCTCCCTGAAGAAGCGCCGGAGCTTTATCAGCCTCTGCTCCTACTTTCGACGTTTTATCTTGAACTTCGCCTTTCCATTGACCCAGCTCCTACCTTGCCGCCTGGAAACCAGCCTGCGATAACGCCTTCGACGCTTTACGCCGCCCTTCGGTGTCGCCTCCCATTCTTTGCAACTTCGATCCACTGCGGCTACAGAGATTCACACTCAGGCCAGCGGTATTGAGCTCGGTGCCATTCTCACCCAAGGTAAACCTGTATTCAGAGGGTATGTGGTGGCATACGCCAGCCGAAAAATGATGAAAGTGGCGTCTAATTATTCTGCGACAGAAGGGGAATGTTTGGCCATTATTGGGCCATTGGAAAAAATTTCCTTATGTGTGTGGCTGACCATTTTATTTGGTGACCGATCTCCACGCTTTGTGCTGGCTTGCCTCTCTGAAAGACACATCCGGCAGCCTTGCTCGCTATGCTCTCTGTCTCCAGGATTATGACATTCGTGTCATTTATCGATCAGGCTTAAATAAAACAGACGCGAACACTCTTTCTCGCTCGCCTTCGCCTAGCTCTTATTTGTGTGAGGATCTGTGTGCATATGATCTGTCGAGAATTGCCCCCGTGGACATTGCCACCGAACAGAGGAATGACCCGTAGATCATACTCCCGGTCATTCATCCAGAGCACACGTCCGCCAAGACCATCACTTCTCCATTCGTGATGGCCTGCATTATCGCCGCAATTAATCGCTTGACGGCCGGAAATGGCTCATCCCCCGTCCGCTCCGCGCCGACATTTGCGCTATTTTCTATGCTGACTAACAGTGTGCCCACAGTGGCTTATTGAAAACCTACACGCGCCTCCGACTGCAATTTTACCGGTTTGAAATGTACTGCTTTGTGCGACCATCTTGCCCAACTTGTCAATGCCGAAAAACTCCTCACAAGTCCCCTGCTTCGTTGCAGCTGTTACCCTGTCCTGTCCACTGATTTGACAGTGTTGGCATAGATTTATGCGGCACTCTTCGTACTACTGCTGCTGGCAACCGGTGGATTATCGGGACGGTAGACCATCTTCCTCGCTACAGTGAAACGTTATCGTTACCCCCTGCATCCGCAGGAGACGTCGTTTTGTTTATTCTAAAGAACCTGATTCATTGTCACGGGACTCCCAAAGAACTACTGCGCTACCACGAATTCTTATCCGACGCTGTTAACGCCCTGTTTAAAGAACGCCGCATTGAACTGCTACTTATTACCACCCTCAAACGAATGGCCTGACAGAACGATTCAACTGTACCCTGAGTGACATGCTGGCCACTATGTAAACGACGCTCTTTCTAACTGGGACCAGGTTCTTCCTTTCACGACCTACGCGTACAACACTGCGAAACAGACCACTCCTGGATTCTCTCCCTTCTTTCGTCCTTATTGGCGCGAGCAAACCTGCACAATGGACACGCTTCTTCCCTGCCACTCTGACGTTTCTGCATCGAAGCCACTCTCGGACGCCGCCCAGTACACAGGAGAATGCGGTTAGCTCGCCCGTTCGCTTACAACGGAAAACCAGTGGCAATAAAAGCACCACCGTGACACCGGCGAGGATTCTTGATAAGCTGCTAGCTCCCTGTTTTGGCTCTGGGTCCCTGCCACATCCCCCGGCCTTTCAAAGAATATCCTTGCTTGCTATCACGGTCCCTGCCGGGTCCTTCAAAAAACATTTGTCAACTACGTAGTTGAGCCCGTTACGCCCTTAGCAGACTTCGGTCGCTGTGGACGCGAAATATTTCATGTGAACCAAATCAAGCCCTACTACGATCCGGCTGTCCTCCCGGCTCCAAATGTCGCCAGGATGGCTCCTTATCTACAACGGGGAAAATTGTTGTGTGGTAATCGTCGCCATTTAGGCCACTGTCGTGCATCGCGGGCTGGCGCACCCACGGATGTATTAATGCGCTTGACGTGGACAGTGTCTCGGCCGCATTGGGGAAATCAGAAGACAACGTCAGGGGCTTCTAATCTAATTGATCGGAAGACGTGCTCGAGGACACATAAGGCCATTAGTACTTGGCGATAAAGAGTCCGGAAAACCTGGTGGATTCCAGAGTGACAACAGACTGCCAGAGGAGAATGGCGGTGTCATATGATGGTAGGCGTTAGAGGGTTCGTGTAAGCCCTGGGATTCTGTCGTGACAGGCTGTAGAGTGTGAGCGCGAACTGAGGCACTGGTGACGCTGTCGCGTGCTGCATGATCACGCGCTGTGCTCGGCTATCGATTTTATAATAGTCCATTCTGGCTATAAAAGACGCTCGCACAAACGCTTCACCCCAGAATGTGACCAGCCTGCCACCTGCCAAGTACCAGGAATAAAACGGCTGACATTTTGCACAAACGGACGGCCTTAATGAGATGCATCATTTCTAATTTGGCCTGAGCAACATGTTAACACGGTTATTCTCCACAGAAATAAAAGGGTAAGACCATTGTGCCATAAAAGCATTTTCAGCCACGCGGAATTCAATACCCTGTCCATGGAATCCCGTGTGAACGGAAACAAACGGCGTAACAGGTGACAGCGCCAATAATAACCGCTCTTGTTTTGTGAATGCCGCCCAGTTCGATGCTCAGACAGGACGTATTGGCGATAAGGATTAGAGGACCGTATGTATTTCGCAGCGTGAGGAAAGTGCCTCCTGTGTTGAGAAATTGCTGCCTCGAAGATTGTTTGGAGGTGGAATTCCTGAAAGCAGCATCACGGCTTGGTCATATCATTGGTCATATTGAAGTTCTTTTACGAGTCCACATATGATTGCTGCTCATATGAGCAAATGCTAACGGTTTACTTTTTTGGTCAACGAGGATCCAGGCAAAAAGGAAGTTGCGACTTTCTAGTTTTCGCTGATGCGAGAGGACTGAAGCGTTGCGCACGTCGTTAACGGCACCAGAATCACTTTCCTCAAAACAGTTTTACAGTATTCTGAAACACCTGAGCGATCCTTTGGCGCCCCAATAGTCGGGCATTGCTGAGCATGCGAAGTTTTATAAGCGATCACTGTAAAGCAGGGAGTCAATTGCCCAATTTTTCGCTGAGCTTAGAAGCCTGGAGCAGAGCTTAGAAGCCTTGAGCAGAGTGGCGAATTCGGAAGTTTCCTGGATGAAGCGCTCCGGGACTGTTTTTTGTTAGTGACCTGCTCCGCGAAAACATTCACAGTGTTTTATTCATCGAAGAGAAAAAGTTGACCTACCAGAAAGCTATAGGAAACATTCTTGCCATGGAAAACGCAATGAAAAGTGCGACATTTACACGTAACAATGTTCGAGCTGAAAAACATATGGGGACGCCATGAAGCTGTTTCTGACGCACCGAAAAGCGCATATCCAACGCGCATGCCGAAAATGAAAGAAAGCTAAGGAGACAGAGCCTCGGAAATGATTAAAGATGCTGGCGTCATTCCCTAACGCGTCATCTGCCTCGTTTCAAGCAGTGAACGCAGCCCCACTTACTGTATCCCTGAAAGTCGACGGCGTCCAGCTGACGACGTACCTTGAAACCGGCCCAGCTGTATCCATGATTTTCCGGCGCTGATTCAAGAAGCTTTTTCGACCTAAGAAACTACCGCCAGCGTCGTTAAATCTGAGCACTTACACTGGAATGCTGGTGAAGGTGAAGGGACTGGCGATAATAGTCGTGAACCACAACGACCAGACCGCGTAGCTTCCTCTATACGCCGTGGACACCGCAGGAAGGCACTTCCGGGCATGGAATGGTTGCAAGCAAATTTCGGCACGAAAGCTGACATTCGCGCGATGGCAGCTGCGCGAATGCAGTAGTGGGAAGTGACGTTGTCAGCCTACAACTAGCCTCTTGGGTTCCAGAAATCGAGTGATAACGCGGATGCAGATTGTCTATCTCGCTTGCCTCTCGAAAGCAGTAATCTGAACTCGGCATATCAAAGCGAGACTTTCTTTTCGCTCCGTTTCAAACGCCGCCCGTCACATGCCAAGAAATGGCTTGTTAAACCAGGCGGAACCTTTTATTAAGCAAAGTGCAAGATTTTACAAATGCTGGCTGACGGTGCACTTCCCGAAAAATGATTTGATACCTTTCTTTGAGAGGTGTTCGGAGCTCACGGTCCATCAATGGGTCAGTTGCTTCTGGCCGGCCGACTAGGAACGTGTTTGCTATGCGATTAGCCCTGTTTTGGAAGGTTTGACAGGTGGCTTGCGAGTCCGAGACTATCCAGTAACTGTATAGTCTTCAGTTTGCTTCCGAGATTGCTAGGGCTATTGCCACCTCTTCCGCTGTGCGGATGATTTGGTTCGTATAGTTGTTCCGCATATGAGCTTGCCTTGTGAGTCGGTGACCGCGGCTGCGGTCGCTTCTTTGCCTTTTTATCTCGCTGCGTCGACGTACATCACAAAATGTTTTGTGTTCAGGTGTTTGTCAAGGGTTTTGGCTCTGGCATTCCTTTTGTCTTTTTGATTTGCGGGGTCCATATTTCTGGACACTGGTGTGTCTGAAAAAGTCTCCCTGATGTGGGGTGCAATATTTGTGGTTTCTGCACTATTGTTGCCTTTAAGGGTACATCAGATTTTCGTAGCAGAGCATGGCCTGTCTTGGTCTGCTCACGTCGTCTGATCTTGGAGTCGAGCATAGCTTTGCGATGTTCTTCGAAAGTACAGTGTATGCCTTGATAGTCAAACTTGCTGTTAGAGGCATATGGTGGCAATCCCAGAGCCAGTTTGTATGCTTCCTGATTAGCACGTTTATCGTGTTTCTTTCCGTCGTGGTTGTTTTCAGATATGGGAGACTGTAGGTGAGGTGCGGGTTGACGAAGGCACAGGAGGGTATCATTTGAGGAGATGTCGTCGTCCAAGGTTTCACTAGTTGGGCGGTGGAGCCATCGGTACAACCTTTCACGACAACAGAAACACACGGGGAGACAGTACGAATGTGTAGGGAGAGACGTGGAAAGTATGCACTTCCACATGACACACTAACCCGAAAATAAGCCACTACAATTAGGCGCCTACTAACAAACACATATTCAAACAGAGCCCTGTACGAAAATATAGGGCCCACACAATAAAAAAGCCAATATGTGTGGTGCGGAGACACTGCTACACTATACCATACAACATCACGAAGTAGGGCTGCCGCATAATGTCTAAAACAGATAGCCCTACCACTGAGCAGTGGGAGGACCTTGTAGCCGACTCGGATGCGCAGCATCAGCTCATGCTGGTGAAGCGAGCCAGAGTCGCTGCTGAGGCCAACAGACTCCTGGACAGAGGAATGCCGACCACTGCTCTTTCGTAATCCATCAACCCTAACCACTAATTTTCCCCAATACATTTTATCAATCAATCAATCCAGGGTGTTTTATGTATGGCATTAGGGTAGTCGTGCCTCAAAAACATTGCGACGCCTTGCTTGGGGAGCTGCATCAGGACCACCCGGGTATCGAGAGAAGCAAAGAACTCGCGAAAACCTACTTATGGTGGCCGGCAGTCTACACTGTCCTAGAACATTACGTAAACAGATGTGAAGAATGTCTGCGGCAGCGCGACGAACCAGCGGCAGCTAAGGTTTATTCTTCGTCTTCGCCGAGTTTTCCCTAGCAGAGTCCACTTGGATTTCGCTGGAACAATAAAAAAAAAATTTCTTAGTTGCTGTTGACGTACACTCAAAATGGCCGCAGGTCTACGTTATCGAGAAGACTACAGCCTAGCATACAACCAAGTGCCACAAAGATCTATTCGCTCGTTTCGGCATACCCGAGCCCATCGTTACTGACAACGGTCCGCAGTTAATTTTCGAAGACATCGAGCTTTGTCAAAGGCTTCGGTAGTCGCTCTATTGTCAGTGCAGCGTACCACCCAAGTACTAATGGCCTTGCGGAAGGATTTGTACAATAAAAGAAATCTTCATTACGGAACGGAGAACCGGAAGACTCCCTTCAAGGCACCTTATAGGCAATCCTGCTGACATGCCGCAACACGCTGCATGAGCCCACAAGAGACACGCCAGCAAACCTTTTCTTAGGTTGGAGACTTCGCACAAGACTCGGTGAGTCAAGCCCTCAATCGAAGGTAGGGTCTTTCAGCAGCGGCTCTCCGAGTCGGTGCGACACAGAGCGCGAGAGCGGCTTTTCAACATTCGCCATTCACGATGAGGTTCTCGTGTATAACTACAGAGGTCCTGACAATAGGCTTTTGATGCGATTGTCAAGCAGTCGGGATCTGTTTCATTCAAGGTTCGAGTCATTACGAATCGTGCTGTGTTCAGCACAGTAGGGCCAGAAGCAGCCACCCCTAGATAACTACATTGCAACCTGAAATTAGTAGGAAGAAACAAACTCTGTGCTATGTCAGTGCATGTTAAAGAACCCCAGGTGGTCAAAATTTCCGGAGTCCTCCACTACGGCGTCTCTCATAGCCTTCTCATAGCCGTCTCTCATGAGTTGGAAGTTGCGCACCGTATATGTCGTTTATGTGCCTTTTTGTGTCCCGTTTTTTGCGCAAGTATACATAACCTTTCAAAGATGAACCAACTCGCCCAAACAAGGGTATTACTTGAAAATATTTCTCATAGCCTGAGTCGCTTTGGGACGTTAAACCCCACAAACCCCACCAAACCAAACTCTGTCCCAATTGTACCTGTGAACACATCAACCGCTCCATAAGGAATGGGAGGAAGTGCGAGTGCAGGTGGAGAAAGAGAAAAAGAGAAGCCGTAGTGGACGGCTGTGGAGGAATTGAGACCATCTGCGGATTTTTAATGCGCGCTGACATCGCACAGTAAACGGACGCCTCTTAATTTCGCCTCCATCGAATCGTACAGGACACGGACGCCTCTTCGGATTGATGGAACAAAATAAAGCGCCGTGTGCTGTTCGACGTCAGCGCACGTTAGCGACCTGGAAGATTGGTATCTAGTAGAGAAGAAGGATGACGTCCGTAAAGAAGACACAACGTACAGAAACGCGTAGTTGACTTTTTAGCAGTATTGCACGCAGTACATGTGAAAGGACAACATCATGGATTTTGGAGCGGACGTACGTAGAAGGTTTGTCACTTGCGTTCTGGATAAATCATTCGAAGAGCCGGTTTGGCTCCAGATGATAAGCGTTACAGCTTCTATAACTTATGTGACAGTTGTTGAGTTCGGCGTTCAGAACATAAGATAAGACGACATACGTAAGTATGCCGTCTTATCTCATGCAGTGGACTAATATAGGCACAGTACGTATAAGTGCCAATTTTTGGGAGCTAAACTTGTTCGTACGTGTATCCATCACAATAATGCATGTATGGTCGTTAAGGAAGCATGCTTGCGCTTCATAAAAGCAAAACTAGCTAACTTTAATTTGTAACCACCACAGTTCTTGGTAATGACGAGTGAGGTGTTGATTAGTATGTGACAAAGGGTTCTATTTAGCATAACAAGAAAGTTTATTGCCTAATTAATAATTATGACTGTGGTGTTGTTCTGAATTTTAACCACACTGATGCATACACTCAACTAATTTATATTTAGCATTTTGAAAGAAGTTAGGCAGCGAAATGTTCGATAAATAACCATTTAACAAAAACAAGTCATTTGAAGAAACAATTATGGCAAAATTGGGAACAGGGTTCCTGTAATGAATCCTTAAAAGGAGATTACAGGCAAACTAGGAAGATGCTAAATGCTAAGATGCAGATAACAAGTTCTACTTTGAAAACAAAATAAGGGTAGAGAGACGTAAGAAAAACATGCAACAGTGTTAACACCTTAAGTGGGAAGGCGAAAAACGGGGTATTGATGAAATAGCGTCTAATTACTTTCCCGGTAAAAAATTTAAATACTTGACCAATGAATTTAACTTTGGTTTTGAAACTTGTGCAGAATCTATGCGGCGACTTGACAGGTAAAATTTCAGGATATGATAGGAAATGATAAAATTTAAGCTACAGTTCTAATCATCAAATATAGCACACCTAAACTGTTATATCGCATATACTATCGAAAATCATGCCCACCTATGCAATCCTTTGTTAAAAGAACATATCGTTGACAAGGACAATTTATAAACAAAATGAAAAGGACCAGTATCTGAAATACACAAAATATCAATGCAGCCATAGATGGTGCCAAAATCAACCTTGCTCTATTCCAACACGTCGGAAAATTGTTTATATGGCACACCATAGTTTAATTTTTAAACTATCGCATATGATACTATGCAGCATACAAACAGCTCTTTGATGAATATTTCAATGACAAACAGCAGGTTATTATAATAAATGGAATTAGCTGTACTCTACTTGCAATGAAAATGATGTTCCAGAAGGATCCTGCCTAGAACCCTCATTTTAATTTTATATAAGATATTACGCAGTTGCATTTACATTTCACGATGTATGAGTATGCCGATGACTGGACACTAATCGTAGCTGGTCGTACCTATAGGAAAAGTATGTGCCTAATGCAACAAGACACCAGATGTAATACCATCGTTCAATAACAATTTCTACTGCCTTAAAAAGAAAAAAACGGTTATTTTCTTCCACACTTCTCACAGAAACATTTTTGTCATCTAGACTTTACGTGCACAGCAACAATTTCCGAATTTGTAAATGTCCTGAAGGCTCCATCTCTACAATGTGAAATATCTGGAATTATATTTTTATAAGCACTTGGACATGAAAACATAAATACCTGTGGAAACAATTAGCAAATGTTTGCGCTATCAAGTAGTTACTAAGATCAGTTTGCAGTGTAGCTATGCACAAACTCATAGGGAACCGCATTTTGATGGGCTGCCCAATATATATTACAGTCTTGAATACAATACCATAAAATATTACACGAACCGTAGCTTAAGAAACTAATAAAACAGTAAAGGTATAGCAGAACGCATAACACAGCACTCATATACATGCAGTAGGCAATTAATGCTAATATTTTGCTAAGGAGCCTTTTGTTTCACCGTGAATCCATACATATATTTGTGAGTTTTTCTGCTTCAAAGTGGGCTCTCTATTCTGATTGCTGCTTTGTACTGACGGCTTGCTAAATTGTCGATTTCTATCTACATATATGTAGAGTTGGTATCGGGCTTCTAAATCGTGTGTTCTGAATGCATATTTTCCTTTTATTGATCAGGCTCCTTAGGGCATTCAATATTTGGACTGACTGCATTTGTAGTCTTATGCTTTCACTATTTCTCGCGGGGGATCACGGAGATAGTGTGGAATTGCATCCTTCAAGCGTACCCGCTCGACCTCTGCGATGCTGTGTCGTCGATGTCGTGTCGTCGCAGTAATGGGGCTTGCATGCAGTAACAGTTTTGGTATGGTGTCTCAGCAATGAATAGAATTTACCTTTATAAATTGGGCTCTACGAATACAGAATATCGGTTTGTCATTAAAAGTGAATGCTCGTGCGACAAAAGGCGACGCTAATTGATTTCCTTGCCAGATGCTGCTAACACAATTGTGCAGCTAGCTATTAGAAAATACATTTTACCCTTGCCGAGAATTTCACGTGCGTAAGCTTTCTTTGCTCTTTGCGTTAATAAATGTTTTTTCTTGTACACCTCTAGTGCTTAGCAAATATGAGAGCTAATATACAACATTTTACTGTGCAAAACTTACCGCATAAGGTTTTTCATACCACAAGTTGTCTGAAGAGCATCCGAGGTCTTCTTTACGGACGACAATAATATGGCCGTATCTGGAATAAATTTATTTGCAGAATAAGATTTATGATGCATAAAACAAAGAGCATTAGGATTCGAAAGCACGTGAATAATTATGTCGCATGGACAGCAGTCATTTTATACATGTCTCGTAAGTATTTGCTGCATTGTGACGGTTTCTAAGGAGGCTTTCATCTAATATATATCATGCCAAGTTATATTTAAGCGGAATGCTCGGGATTTTTCTATGCACGTGGCTTTGATATGGGGTGGTAGAAGGTTCCAGGGCTGTCGAATTGCAAGTTATCCTTCATATAAGTAATCTTCCTTGAGTTCACAGCTTATTCAACCAAATCTGCTGTCTGGTCTTGCAACGTCGTCCATAACGCTGGCGAAGAGCGCCGGTAAAGCCCCGTCCAACTTCCGCGAGAGGAAAACTATGAGCAAAATAATGCTTATGATTGCTTTAGGATCCGAGACTTCACACCGGGAGTGGTTCAACGTTCCATGCGTGTTTGAATCGCTTTACTTTTCCATTCGAAGGGGGCTGCACGAGTGGGCTCCATTTTCAAACTTGACCATCCTTTGCATCTGGGCTCGTAACATAACGCAATTTGGCAAGGATTTGGTGCCACCTTGTCACCTGCGAGCTGCCTTTTTCATTATAGATGTTGGTAATGTTTCGAGGCTTCATAAAGGCGACGCAAATACCGCCAGGCAATATTTATTGCGAACGGGCTACCCAGCCTAGGAGGTTGGATTCGGCAGGTTTCTATAAGAATTCTCTTTACACTACCCACCATCAGCCTGAGTCATGCTGTTATTTTCCTGAGAAAGCAGTAATAGTTTAGCAGGACGGATTCTTGGCTCTACGAAGGAACCAGAACACGTAGACGCAAGGGTGGACTTGCTGACCAGCCTTCGCCCTAAGTCACGCTTGACCCCATCATTTCACATATACAGAGCCAAAATTGAAGGGTGTAGAATATTTGCATTAAAGGACTCCTGAAATGCTATGCCCGCAAATTTCTAGTGTAAAATATCCATAAAGTGCAAACCTCCCCATAGAAGTCAGTGGAGTTGCTGAGCGCGCCCTCATTGGAACCTCCTAGTTTACACAGGCAGAATGGGGCGCAGTGGGGCGCCATCGCGACTTTTCTTTTTTCTGTGTACCGGTGCGGGTTGCGTTGAGGGGTGGGAAAAGGCGCATCATTTTGACCCTCCGTTTTTTCGGCACTAATGAAGCTAGCTTTAAAAAATTCGTGTTAAGTAGAAGATCGGTGGAATACCTATAGCTAGTGTGCGTTATATAATTTCAGTAAATAGCTTTTCATGGGCCCCTTAAGTAGTAGCATTTGTGAAGATATGAAGGAATGATAATTAGTCGACAGTGCGATTTAAAACACGCTAAGCATTTCAGTCGCTGCACTGTAAACGGCATAAGCATATTGCTGCTGTAATTACGGAGAGCACGCCAGCTGCGTCAAAGTTGTGCTCGGAATACGGTCGGCATGAAAAATGGATAATCAAAGGTTCAGCGTCATATTTAGTGAACAGCAGCACTACATTGCCTTCATTTTCTAGGCATGATAATACTAGCACTCCCATCTTAAAAACCTGCAAGAAGCGAGGTCTTGAATTTTTAAGAGCTATGAGGCTTCCAGCATTTGACGCCGCTGGTGAGCTTGCCGGACAGTTTCTTTCAGCATGATGTGCTAATTTTGCCTAGTTAAAAAGCGTAGTTTTAAATAAACATAAGCGCTTACTAAAGTTGGAGATACCATCTTCCGAATGTGAAAAGCTTTCGCTGCACCAATATATTAGCAAAGCTTTATGAACAGTCTATATACCATCCCGTGTAACTAAACATCGCAATAGTCATAACAAATTCTATCAAAAGGTATGAGACAACTATCTTTACTCGCAAAGTGTGAAACACTCAGCATTTTATTCCTTCTCGTTCATTGGACATTCCCGGCTTGAGTATCTTTACCAGTACGATACACCCTCCAAAATTTGACAGTGGCTTAGTTGAGCTATGCCAAGATATACGTGGTGAAAGCAAAAGGATTGTTTACACGCCTGTTTAAGAATATTCTCCCCACCGAATCACTCGCTGTTAACCATATCGTATTGTCAGTAATCGGGCGAGTCTTAGCATGTTCTTCCTGCATTGCAATGTATTCCACTACCTGCGATGTGGTTTCGATCCAAGCCCCACGCAACTTGCTTTCCGCCTTTTCACCCTCCTGTTTGGTGAGAAGCTCTTCACGCACCTCGGATGTTTCCGATACGCGCTCTGCTCTTCGCGCTTCACTCTTACGTAGACGATCAGCCTCACGAGAGGCAATGACGTCGAGGTTGGTAGCAGCAGCTTCTCGTAGGCTCTACAGATGCCACTTTCTTTAAACGCGGCCACCAGACGTGTCTTGTTCTTTCATTGCGTGTTCTCGCATGTTGAGCGACTGGTCGAAGCTTATATACTGTCGCAAACCATTGAAATATGAATTGTTCTTTATTCGACCGTAACCAGCATGCGGCATTATCTTTCTGATTCTCACACACGTATCAGTTCTGTGTTGTTTTATAATGCTCGTTTCCGCTAGACGCAGCTTTATCAGTTTCATTGTCGTGCTAGATGCGCCAAGATGAGTCTCGAAGATTCTATCCACTAGCGTATATTTCTGCAATGTTCTAGGTTGTGCTAGTTACTGTTCGTCGCTTTATATAGATGTTTCCTTGGCACCGATAAATTGAGCGTTTGTCGGTATGACGGAGGGAGTAGATCGACGAACACTAAGCACTTTTGTTGCTATCGCCACCGCCGAGTTGTTCAGTCTCTTGCGGGGGCAAGTCAGCCCAGTAAAGATTTGATACCTCTGAAGATCAAGTCTCCTCATTTGTTACCGACGGCATTGTTACCACTATGTGACAGCGGGTGAATGTGCTGCCCTGTGATGGCACCCGGGGAGACGCCCCTTTTGTTTGGAGTCACGAGCAAGAAGCTGCTTTTACCGAGTTGCGTCTCCGTCTCCAATCGCCGCCTATTCTAGCCCATTTCGATGAGCACGGTGAGACAGAAATCCACACTGACGCCAGTAACATTGGCCTTGGGGCGGTTCTCGTGCAACGTCAAGAGGGTGTGGAATGAGTCGTCGCCTATGCCAGCCGTACTTTATCCCGCACCGAGATGAACTATTCAAATACTGAGAAGGAATGCCTCGCCATTTTTTGGGCTGCTGCAAAATTTCGCCCCTACCTTTATGGTCGCCCATTTAAAGTGTTCACTGACCACCATTACTTGTGTTGGCTGGCCAACCTGCGTGACCCATACGGCCGCCTGGCGCAATGAAGGAATGTCTCGCCATTATTTGGGCTGCTGCAAAATTTTGCCCCTACCTTTATGGTCGCCCATTTAAAGTGTTCACTGACCACCATTCCTTGTGTTGGCAGGCCAACCTGCGTGACCCATACGGCCGCCTGGCGCGATGGAGCCTTCGCCTACAGGAGCTTGACCTCACTATAGTCTAAAAGTCCGGACATAAGCATGAAGATGCTGACGCGCTCTCTCGTGCGCCCGTCGAGCTCGCTTCACCACACACGGGTGACTCTGGCAGTTTTCTCGGAGCTTCAGATATGTCTCATCAGCAGCGTGCTGATCCAGAGTTACGAGCCCTGATCGATTATTTAGAAGGTCAGCCAGCCACAATGCCTAAGTGCTTTTCTCGGAGCCTCTCAACTTTCTGCCTGAGAAGGGGTGTGCTCTAAGCACAGCTCTAGATCCGAATCGAGAACCTACCTCCTCGTGGTACCCACAGATCTGCGAGAGGAAATCCTTTTCGCGTGCCACGATGAAGCAACTTCTGGCCACTTGGGCTATACTCGCACACTTGCTAGAATACGAAAGACATTCTACTGGCCCAACCTTGCCACTGTTGTTAAGCGCTATGTTAAGAGCTTTCGGCAATGTCAGCGTCGGAAGGTTCCGCAATCAAAGCCTGCAGGCCTCCTCGTGCCCATAATACCACCACGAGCGCCGTTTGATCAAGTCGGCATGGACCTTCTCGGTCCTTTCCCTCGATCCTCCGGGGGCAACCGCTGGATAATCATCGCCACAAACTACCTGACTCGATATGCCGATACCAAAGCGTTGCCTAGTGGTACGGCATCTGAAGTTGCCCATTTCTTTGTACACCAGATCATGCTGCGGCACGGTGCTCCGACCTGTATTATTACTGACAGAGGGACTGCCTTTACTTCACAAATGATGGCCGAAGTTTTTCATCTCAGCGGTACGGCGCATCGAAAAGCTACTGCTTACCATCCGCAGACCAATGGGCTGACGGAAAGGCTTATTAAGACCATTGCGGACATGCTGCCGATGTATGTCGACGCCCAGCACAAGACTTGGGATGCTATCCTACCATATGTGACATTCGCGTACAATACGGCAGTACAAGAGACGACACGCTTCACGCCGTTTCGCCTAGGTTACGGCTGGGATGTTCGGACGATGGTGGACGCAATGCTCCCTTGCGAAACAGATACCGAGCTTTCTACCGACGCCGAACACTTTGCCCAAGATGCTGAGCAAGCACGCCAACTAACACGCGTCCACCTCGCCCAGCAACAGGACAAGGATTCACGCCGGTACAACCTCCGCCACAAACAAGCTTCCTACAACAGCGGGGAACAGGTGTGGGTGTGGACTCCTGTTCGACGCTGTGGCCTATCAGAAAAGCTGATTTGCCGTTACTTCAGACCATATAAAATCTTGCGGCGCCTCAGCGACGTTAACTATGAGGTGCTCCCAGATCGCCCACAGCAGAGAGGCCGTCGGCTACCTCGTCCAGAGACAGTTCATGTCCTACGCATGAAGCCGTATTTTACGCGGTAACTGAAAGACGGCATCTGCAAACCTTTTTTTTCGTTTGCTTTTGTCCACCTGTGTGCACGTGTGCCGTGTGCGTCACGCTTAAGGAGGGAGGAATGCCCGGGGGCGCTCGGAGCGAAAGACGTTGAAGTGGCGCTCGGAAAAAAAGGACGAAGTGAATCGGCTCCGGACTCGCAGGACGTACCAGACGTATTCCACCTGCACCGGCTGATAACCTAGCCCTAGTCGTCAACACCGTGACAACATCTGGTCTGCCACTTCAAGCAAAGACTTCATAATTGTTCCTGTCGCCCTGGGGGACCAGCCTTCAGGTCAACGAAACAGCCGCCGACTTCTACGGTCCAACCCAAACACAGTCTTCTGCCGTACCCCGTTCGACCTTGGAATGCGTCAACCTCGGCATAGGAGCAGTCAACAGCACCGTTGGCTTCGTACAGCCCCGGGAGCCGCCCATTTCCTGAAAACTGCACACTGAAGATGCGGAAAACTGTATGGACATTTTCGACCATGTGGCAGGATTGAATGACTGGAACGACGCGCAAAACTCAGGCAAATTTAATATATTCAAGGACCTCCCCGAGTTTGGTTCGAAGATCACGAGGCCTTTTTGAAGGAATGGGAGTTTTGAAGCGAAAACCTTCACTAGGCTAGTTGACTGCGAGTCTCGCGTGTGCTCCGTCGTTAGAAAAAGCCACAGCTGCGCATGCGCAAACTAGGTGACGTCACAGGAGAAGAAGAAATATAAGAAGCCGAATGATGCACTGCTCTAGGTTTTCGAGCCGTCGGCGTTTCCCCGTGACACCGTATGCCGGGAGAGAGAGCAAGAATGACAAGAGACGAGGCGTCGGGTGCTGCTACTGAAGACACTGCTGCATCGCGGAATGAAAACAAAAGGAGGCGGCGGGCCGAGCGGCTGGAATAGAGACGTATGAGTGACGCAACAAGACGGGCGCGTTTTACTGCCGAGAAGAACACTGGATGTAACGATGAGGTTAACCGTTTACGAAAAGTGGACCTTGACATTCGGGTGAGTAAGCTTGACTACGCTACTCGTGAGTTGCAGCCTCGCTTCCCTGACAATCCATTTGAAAGTGTGTGTAGTGGGCAATCTACGCCAAAGAACCAAAAGCTAAGGTACGGCATATCGCCGAACCTTTTCGCTTCTGATATTCAGGCTTAACCAAGGTAAGCCACCACCAATGTTTTTGATTGCTTTGCAAATTCTGTCCAAAAAAAGAACTCGGGAACTCTAGTTAAGAATTCAGCGCCTGAAAGAGCCTGTGCTGGCTTAGGTTGAGAAGATGAAGCATCTCTTCCGCTGCGCTGATCGCAGCATTACAGAGGATACCAGAGGGAACTTGTTGCGCAGTGTGAAAGATCAGCTATTTGCAGGTCTTCGCCAGCCATCCATGACTTGTGGAATTCTGTCAGGAAGTAACGAATATGAAAATGGCCTTTGAATCAAGGACGCGACTCTACAACCCGCCTCCTGAAACGCTATTTGCAACCTACTGCGACATCACATCAACATGCAGAGATTAGTACTGTTAGATGGCCTGTCATGACATTCATGAAGAACTACGCTGACTCCGGCCGTGGCAAGCGAAGTCGCAGGTAGCGTCACTCAAGGACATCATCCGTGAAAAAGTCCAGCAAGCATTGGGCGTTTCTTAGGTGACGGCTCTGATAGCTCAATCAATAGAAGTAACAGAAATGAAATACGCTACTGTATTAGGTCGTCCTGCGCCTTGACGTGATCCTACAAACTCTCGTCGCTACCGTTCGGGTCATGAAAGACACCCCTTGGAGCCCCACCCGCCAAGTCAACCTAAGTAGTCCACCCGGGGCTCGTATGGGCAAGTTGTGCTTGGGTAACCACAATTCCATTAGGGCCCCCTTTTTCATCTGGGCATCTCATAGGTGTGGAAAGGGCGAACTCAGTACATATTCCCACATCTGGCCCTCAAGGGTCCCGCTTGCGGAATTTTAGGTTCGATGCAAAGAAAATTGGGGCATTGTGTAAAAAACGCCTGGTTTAATTTAATTGGGGCTGCCCACTCAAAACCCCAATAGGTCCCGCATGAGCCGCGTGGGGGCTAAGTACGGGTATGCCCGCACATTGCCAACATGGGACCCTTGAGTGGTACTCGAGGGAAGGTCAAACGGAAATGTGGGCTTCATGCAGAATACCTAAAAATATCCGCATGGCCTGTTGCGGGGCAGGACTGATGCTAATGTGGGCCTACAGAAATTATGAGACGGGCTAGCCCGGATGGGGATGCCTACTCAAAAGTCGAATAGGTCCCTCATAGTTTGCGGGCGCGCTGAGAAGCTGGCATGCCCTCAGGCTGCCCTATAGGGTATTCAGTGGGGTACTTGCGGGCAAATGCAACATATTGATGCGTGGCAGAAGGATAGTACCACAACAGGTGATGAGAGACGTAGGCGTCCAGACAAGCACCAACCGTTTCTTGAGCTTCGTCTGTGTCCATCATCGTCCTCTTAAGTGGTATATACATAACATTACATAGCACAGTCCCGGTGCGTACTACGGCGAAGAACTACAGCTGGAATGGTACGGCTTCATGCGAGCGACATGAACGATTTCTGTACGGGGCATATCCTGTCGGTGTGGGTGCACAGGGGTGACCTCTTATGTCACGGAAGTGACTGGCCGTAAAACACGGTAGGGGCCGGTGTAGCGCGGCAAAAGCTTCTCACAGAGCCCAATTCTACGAGCGGGATTCCGGAGCAAGACAAAAGAATCCGGAGAGAGGTGGACATCCCAATGACGAGAATCATGGCGGCGTTTTTTAGAGTTTTGGGATGAAGCCAGTCGGCGGCGAGCAATAACACGGGCGGCGTCAACTCGGGATATGGCGTCACGAACATGGGAACTTGCATTAGCGGTGGGACGCAGTACACTGTCACATGAAAAAAAAACGGCCACGGCCGCACAGAAGATAGAAGGGCGAGTAGCCCATTGTATCGTGACAGGATGAATTATACGCAAAGGTCACAAACGGTAAGGTAATATCCAAGTCACGGTGATCAGCCGATACGTACATTGACAGCATGTCCGAGAGTGTGCGATTGAGGCGTTTGGTGAGGCCGTTCGTTTGGGGACGGTAAGCAGTGGTGAAGTAGTGCTTAATGGAGCAGTATCGGAGAATTTCTTCGACTACTCGAGCAAGAAAGCAGCGACCACGGTCAGCGAGCAGCTGGCGTGATGCACCGTGGAGCAGGATAAGGTCGTTGGAAGAAAAACGCTGCCACGTCAGTTGCACAGCTGGTGGTTATCGCTCGTGTAACGGCGTAGCACGTAGCATAGCCTGTAGCCACCGCAATCCATTTATTCCCCGAAGCAGACAGAGGAAAAGGCCCGAGGAGATCAAGGCCAACTCGGGAAAATGGGTCTATTGAGATGTCGATAGGCTGTAGGGATCCAGCAGGCACAAGCGAGGGATTCTTCCGTCGCTGACACCTGTCACAAAAACCCACGTAACGATGAACAGAGCGGTAGAGTGCTGGCCAAAAGAAGCGCCGGCGGACACTGTCGTACGTACGAGATACGCCAAGATGACCCGTAGTGGGCGCGTCGTGCAGCTGCCAAAGAATGGTGGCACGCAGGTGGTCGGGGACCACGAGCAGAAGCTCAGTGCCATCTCGTCGTATATAGCGCCTATATAAAGTGCCATTGTGGAGCACATACAAAGCAAGGGTAGCGTTAGGGTGATCAGTGCTGAGGTGGTTGATAATGCCGCAAAGCTTGGGATCAGAGTGCTGCTCATGACGAATGTTTGAAAGGTCACAGATCGACAACACACAGGGGTCATTTTTGCGCTCGATTTCAGACGGCGGATCTACCGGGTTACGGGACAGGCAATCAGCATCAGTGTGTAGCCAGCCGGACCTGTGGACGACAGAAAAAGTGTTTTCCTGAAGACGCAGCGCCCTAGCACCCGAGACGACCAGTAGGGTCCTTCAGCGAACAAAGCCAACATAAGGCGTGGTGGTCGGTAATGACGAACAAGTAAGGGCGAAGCTTTGTAATGGCCCCCATGAGAGCGAAACACTTGCGTCCTGTGATCGAATAATTCTGCTCAGCCGCTGAAAGGAGGCGACTGGCATAAGCAATAACGCGAGTGCGACCAGTCTTCTGCTGGGCGAGAATGGCACCAATACCGCGACCACTGGCGTCGGTGCGTACTTCCGTTGGCGCTGAGGGGCTGAAGTGTGTCAGGATGGGCGGAATGGTGAAGGCTGTAATTAGCGCAGTAAAGGCTTGAGATTGTTCTGGGCCTCAGCAAAATAGGACGTCGTTCCTCAGAAAAAGGGTGAGTGGATCAGCCATCTCCGCAAAGTTGGGGACAAACCGCTGAAAATACAAGCAAAGGCCAAGAAAACTGCGAACGTCACTGGTACAGCATGGTGTAGGAAATGCACTTAAAAGAATTTTGTCGGGTCGGGTTGAACGCCGCGGCCATCGACCAAGTGTCCGAGTACCTTGTGGTGATGTCGGCTGAAGTTACACTTCTTTGAATTCAGCTGAAGGCCAGCTCTTCGGAAGACTCGGAGAATGGCACGAAGGCGGTGAAGATGGCTCTTGAAGATTGACGAAAAGACAATGACGTCATCGCGATAACATAAGCACATCGTTAAGTTAAAACCACGTAGAAGAGAGTCCATCATATGCTCGAATGTAGCGGGCGCATTATACTGGCCAAAATGCATCACCTTGAATTGGTACAGGCCATCGGGAGTGACGAAGGAGTTCTCTCGGTTCCGTTCGTCAACCGCTACCTGCCAATAACCGGGACGAACATCAATCGATGAGAAATAACTGGCACCGTGCAAGCAGTCGAGGGCTTCACCTATCCTGGGAAGTGGGTAAACGTCCTTTTTGTCACTTTGATGAGGTGTCGGTAATCAACGCAGAACCTCCATGTATTGTCATTTTTAACAAGCACGACTGGTGAGGCCCAGCGGCTGCTCGAGGGCTCTATAATGTTTCTTGCCAGCATCTTGTCCACTTCATCTTGTATGACGCGACGTTCAGAAATGGCGACTCGGTAAGGTCTTCTGTAAATTGGGTTGGCGTCTCCGGTATCGATACGGCCAGTAACGAGGGACGTTTGTCCCAAGGGTCGGTTACCAAAATCGAAAATATCACAGTACGAGGTCAGGAGGCTGGTAAGTGCTTGAGCATGATCAGGACACAAGTCAGGAGCTACAATTCCTGATATGCGGGCCTCCGTAGGCAGGGATGGCGCATACCGTGTCGATACACCATCAGTAGGGTCAGGTAAAAGTTATAGACACAATAAAGTCAGACAACGGCGTCAATTCGGCGAGAGAAATTCCCTCAGGAAGTACTTGTGCAAAAAAGCTGAAGTTCAGGAAGATAAGTGTGGTTATTCGCTACATGCACGATATTGTAAGGGAGGGCTATGCTACGTTGCAGACTCAAATCGGTTAAGGGGAAAGCAACATAGTCGTCACCAGGAATGGAGGGAAAAGGCGTCATCACCACATACATAGCGGCTTCAGGTGGCAGACGAGTAAATTCAGCGGAGCAAAGATGCATGAGCTTGTTCATCGGGACAAAACGGCAGATCTAGATGAAGCAGCCCAGAAGAACAGTCAATGAGAGCGGAGATTGCAGTTAAAAAGTCGAGGCCTAATATAACGTCTTGTGGGCAACTGGTGAGGACTGCAAATAACACAGGGATGTTGCGGTAGGCAATGCTAATGCGAGCAGTACACATACTAATCACAGGACTGTGTTGCCATCCGCAACATGAACGGTAGATGAGGTGGCGAGTGTGAGGACTTTCTTGAGGTGTCGGTGAAGCGAGGAACTTGTTTGATTTGGTTTAGTTTTGGGGTTTAACGTCCCAAAGCGGCTAAGGCTATGAGAGACGCCGTAGTGGAGGACTCCAGAAATTTCGACCACCTGTGGTTCTTTAACGTGCACTGACATCGCACAGCACACGGGCGCCTAGCTTTTCGCCTCCATCGAAATGCAGTGAGGGCAGAAATGTGGGCGCCAGTGTCAATAAGTGCAGAAAATGGAGCTCCATCCCCAAGAATATCAATGAGATTACGTCTAGGTGCGGGGTTCAGAACCGAGTTGGCAGTCCGCGTCTGAAATGCAGCGTCACTCCCGGACGCTGCATTTGCTAGTTTCCCGAGTAGATGCCGGCGTATGATGGGGAGGAGCCGCGATGAGGTACAGGTGAACGGGATCGACGAGGCCGGGGAGATGGAGATCGGCTGTAGCGACGAGCAGTTGGGACGGTTTCGGTGCGAGGCTCATCTGGTTGAGTAGGAAAGTGTCCAGGTCGATCATAGGCGGGGCAGGGCCCCTCTGATGGGGCAGCAAAGCGTCGAGGTCCATAGTAATACCGACGGTCAGTGTTGTAATAGGAGCGAGGGGTCGTGAAGGTACGGCTGTGGGAAGGTACCTGCCAAGTTCGGCTATATGCTGACGACTGTGTGCTTTACCACGTTGTGGAAAGTTCTTCTGACGCTTTAAAACTTCAGCAAGACCTAAATTTTATCCAGTACTGGTGCTCAAAATGGCAAATGTCTTTGAATATTTGAAAATGCATAACTTGTATCGTTCACTCGTAAGCGTTCCCTTCTACAGACCTGTTACTGATTAAAGAATGTTCCCCTGCAAAAAGTTTCCGAATATAAGTATCTCGGCTTATATTTCCATAACCTTAAGTGGAGGAGACAAGTTGAGCATATTACATCGAAAGCCTGCAGAATGTTTAATTTTTTAGGCGTAATTTCAACAAAGCACAGTCAAATGAGAAGCAGCTCCTGTATTTCACTTACATAAGGCCAATTCTTGAATATGCATGCCCTGTATGGGATCCCCAGTTTATTTCCTTATCTAACATGCTCGAACGCGTCCAAAATAATGCTGCCAGATTTTTGTCTAACAATTACAACTTTTCATCTAGTGTCACGTCATTAAACTTCATCTTGGTTGAGAATCTTCAGCTCACCTCATAAAACATTTCAGATTGCAGATCATGTATCGCATTTATTTTCAAAAGCTCAGCATTGATAAAGACCGGTACCTGCTTCAACCTCACTTTTTAACTAGACGACTTGATCATCAGTGAAAGATTCGAGAAATAAAATGCCACACAAATGTATATAAAACCTCGTTCTTGACGATCAATGAGTGGAACCGACTGCTAGCTGGCATCACTGAGTGCTGCACGGAAAATTTATTTCGGGCTTTTTTATCAGATGTGTGGCGTAACGCCCAGTTCTCTTGCGTGTGTTTCCTTCCTCTCTTTGTTTTTGAATGTTTTCATCACTTTGTTCGTCGTGCAGTTGCCCCCTTTAGATGCATGTTTCTCATTCTGCATTATCACTTGTGTCGTGTTATTGTCTGAATTTTTATTTATTTGTATTGTTCTACTGGCGTTTCCAGCAAGGTTATTTGTCATCTCCCCCCCCCTGCAATAATGCCTTCGGGCGCTGCAGGAACCTGTAATAAATAAATAAATACCGCAAAGTGTGGCCGGCTCGACAGCAAATGAAGTATATTAGCCTGTCGTCTGTGGTGCGCCACTTTGCAGGATTATGACCAAGGTAGCGACGTGGGGAGGCTGTGCTGGTGGATGTAGCAGCCACTAAAGGAACAGGGAGTGATGGTGGCGGGGGCGGCACGGAGCTAGACGAGAGGCCGACGTTTACAAGTTCCTGGCGGACAACGGCCGGTATCATGACCACTGTGTCGGGCAGCGGAGACGAGAGTTTGGTTTGGTTTGTGGGGTTTAACGTCCCAAAGCGACTCAGGCTCTTAGAGACGCCGTAGAGAAGAACTCCGGAAATTTAGACCACATGAGATTATTTAACGTGCACTGACATCGCACAGCACACGGGCGCCCTGCTTTTCGCCTCCACCGAAAAGCGGCCGCCGAAGCCGGGATTCGATCCCGCGTCCTTGGGAACAGTAGTCGAGCACCGTAACCGCTGAGCCACCCTGGTAGGGAGAGGAGAGTGCTGCAGGACTTAGGGCCTCGAGTTCTCTGCGGACGATGCGAGTCACGGTCGTGGGATGTGAGGGCTGGTACAAAGTTTCTAGGTCATTGCAGGATGAGGTAGCCGCCATGTTCGGAAGACGCTCAAAGCGATGTACAAGACGTCTTTGTTTAGCCTGCTCGAACTTTCGGTAGACTTGAAGCACCGAGTCGACGATAGAGCAATCCATGCAGAATGAGATGTGAAACGCATCATCCACGATACCCTTGAGAACATGCCCTAGCTTGTCACTTTACGGCATGGAGGTGTTGATCTTGCGACACAACGCAAGCACGTCCTGAATATAGGCGAGGTAGGACTCCGTTGGGGATTCAACACGAGAAGAAAGTTCCGTTTTTGCAACCAGAGCGCGTTTTATTGGTTTTCCGAAAAAGTCCTTAAGCTTTCGCTTGCATATTTATTTATTTATTATCAATACCTCAAATACCCCAGGAATGGGGTATTACTTGAGGGATGGGCTGCTATTTTATTTGATGATAGCTTCGATGGCTGCCTTGAATTAACATGGATTGGAGTGGTGCACGAAGTCTACTGGGAGACTGTTCCAGTCCCGAGCAGTTTTGACGAAGAACGAGCGAGGATGAGCTGTAGTCTGCGCTGGAGGCGGGTAGAAAACTTTGGGATGGCTGATGCGGTTTTGAGAAGCGATGAGCTGGTAATATCACTGAAACATCAAGTGATGTGGGATAAAATTTATGAAAAAGGCAAAGCCTAAAGATGCAACGTCTCAAATGGAGATTAGTAAGGTGACCCTTAGAATTAAGAGCAGTTACGCTGGAGTGATAAGAATAGTCAGCAAAAATAAATCTTGCTGCGTGATTTTGAACTGATTCGAGGATGGTACAAAGGTTAGTTTGATGAGGGTCCCAGATCGAGCATGCATATTCTAGCTTAGGTCGAACGAACGTGAGGTACGTTAGTGCTTTAATCGAGGCAGGGGCGAGGCGCAAGTTTCGACGGAGGTAACCAAGAGTGCGATAGGCTTCGTTAGCAATGTTCGTTACATGTGCAGACCAATTATGTGTGTTTGAAATTGTGACGCCAAGGTATTTGTATGATTGGGCAGATGAAATTTCGGAGCCACAGACGACATACCTGGAGGGTTGATAGTGCTGCCGTCGATGAAGAGAGAGTAATGGCGTTTTATTAGTGTTTAAAGACCTTAACGATTTGTCTCACCAGGCTTCAACGCGTTCAAGGTCATCTTGAAGAATGCGAGAATCGAAACGGTTATGGCTGGGACGGTAGGTGACGCAATCATCTGCAAATAGGCGGATGTTAGAAACAATGTTACTAGGCAGATCATTAGTGTAGATTACGAAGAGCAAGGGTCTAAGTACAGTGCCTTGGGGAACGCCGGAGATGCCTGGGGAGCAAGTCGATGAGAGTTTGTTTAGCGTACACAAATTGCTTCCGGTTAGTCAGAAAATTACGTATCCATTCCACTACAAGAGGGTTAATGCGTAATCGTGAAAGTTTAAGTAAAAGTCGCTGATGGTAAACTTTGTCGAATGCTTTTTCGAAATCTAAAAAAAGAGCATTACAGGTACATTTAAATCCAGGTTAGAACTTATGTCATTGATGAATAAAGCTAGTTGAGTGTCACATGAAAGTTCTTTACGGAAACCATGTTGATTAGGATGAAACACGCTATAGAAATTCGAAATTTTACCATGTAAGAGTAAAGCACATGCTCCATTAGTTTTGAAGAAACGCTTCTTAGTGAAGTAGGACGATAACGAGAACATGAAGATGGAGGACCTTTTTTCGGAACTGGAACAACCTTGCCTATTTTCCAGTCTTCCGGCACCACTCCTGATGACAACGATTGCTGAAAAATATCACATAAAATCACGCTGACAACATTTTTTGTGTGATTTAGTACTTTTGAGTTTATATCATCGACACCTGATGAAGATGTAAGTTTTCGCGAGTTTATAATTTTCGCGATACCGGAAAGATTGAAAATGATATCAGGCATGACTGCTTGATCGTAGTAAGGGAAATCTGGTGAAGTGTTGGCGGGTTTTTGCGTAAATACAGATGTGAATGTGTGGTTAAGTTCTTCAGCTATTTTATTGTCAGGGATTGGACGGTTCTGCTGATTGCATAGTTGTAACGGTTGCGAGTTTTTGGGGCAAATCGTACTCCAAAACTTTTAGGGGTTAATTTTTATCATCGTTGGCAGGACTGATGAATAAAAAGAGCGTTTAGTTATGCTAGCCAGTGATTGAAACTCCTTTTACGCTGCGTAATATTTTTGCCGTGAACATTGGTTGTTAGTTTTTTTTGCTGAGCGGAATAACCTTTTCTTTTTGTTGTTGAGACGTTGCAACGTGATATTAAACCATGGCGATGACGGTTTTTCTATTATAGTAGTAATTGTTATGTGCGTTAGTATTAACTCATGCATTTTGTTCTTGAAAAGTAACCAGTTAGTTCCTATGGAACGTTTTAAAAAATCGTGAAGAAACCATATGCAAAATTCTTCGAGTGCTGCGTTAATTTTGGAATTATTTCCTCTGTCGTATAGTGTTATTGTTTTCGTTATTTTAGGCGTCTGCGGCAGATGACAATGAAAGGAACCGTGCAAAAGTGAATGGTCACTAAGCCCTGGCAAATATGTGAGCGGAGAGAGCATATCGGGCTCTGAAGCTAAAACCAGGTTGAGTGTGTTTGATGATTTGCTACCGCGACGCGTCGGCTCTGTGACTGTTGGTGTGAGCCCAACCGTAAGGTAAGTGTTTACGAAGTCACTTTCGCTGTTGTTTTGTGATAGCACTGAGGCAAGATTTGACCAAGTTATCGCAGGGAAATTGAAGTCTCCGAAAAGCAGGATAGGCGATAGACGGTATGCGCTGGTTACTGATAGAAGGACCTCGTGGAACTCGGCAACGAAAGAAATATCAGCCTCAGGATGGCGATAACAGGCGCCAATTACTCTAGGTGGATAAGAGGCGTTGCTAATAACAAATGTAATTTCTAAGGGGGAGGATGGTCCTAAACTCAGTGCACTGAAGGCTGCGGTGGGTAATATCCTATGTAACGAGCTATTGTTCGTGGTTTTGAAACCATGTTCGAACTGTTCCTGCCAAGTAAAAGATGATGTTAGCGAGCATGATGGTGGCGTCCCAGTGGTTGTTCCGGCTGGAGCGCTCATACTCATCTAGCCATTCGTCAACATCTGGGTTGTCGTCGCCATTAAAGGTGGGAGGGTGGCGAATTTTTATTAGAACAACTGGCTGAGGCGATGTTCCCGCGGTGATAAGGGCTGCTTCGGAGGTCATCGTGGCTGTTTGAGACATGGTTGTGATTCCAGGTAGGTGGCGGCCGCACTGCAAATTCAGCTTTTGTGAGCATAAATGGGCTAATCGGCGCGTACGCGATCTTGATTCACCTCCACCAAGATGAAACGTTGCAGAAGGCTAGTACCACAACAGGGGAAACCACAACAGGTGATGAGAGACATAGGTGTTAAGGCAAGCACCAATCGTTTCTTCAGCTTTGTCGTCTTTCGCTGTGTTTGTCAGGTTTGAAAGCCAGCAGGAGTGCTTCAAGTTCGCGCACTTTATTAATAATACTTCGCGCCTTCACATTGAGAACAGTCAAGAGCATATGCTCCTGGCTAATCGTTTTCCAGGCTTCGTCTTCGTTTTTTGTCTTAATTTCAACAATGCCATTTGAGGTCATTGTTCCATGCGAATAGCTAGTCTTTAATTTCTACTTTGTCATATACTAGGGAGACATTTGCGTTTCGGTCGTGGTGTTCTTTAGTTCGTTCGCATAATTTTTTCTTGATGTTCCTAACAGTAAATGAGAAATCTTCACCGACTGAGCAGCAAGAACCTTTTAGCTTGGTGCATTGTTTACGAATGTTAATTTTGTCTTTGTAGTTAAATTTCAGGATTATCGGCCTAGGTTTAGTGTCACTGTCCTTGCATTGTTTTCCCAAGGGATGTATGCGTTAGAAATCTGCCGTTGTAACATCAGGGATATCCCCAAATAGTTTTCATGACGTTATCGTGCAAGCTGCCGGCGATTCGCTCTGCTCTTCCTCGAAACCGTAAATGATTAGATTAGTGCGTCGGCTTCTGTTCACAGGATTGTCGACCTTAATCGTCATGACAAGGTTATGCTCCAACTCAGCGACTCTCTTGGTGCATCCTCTCACTTCTTTTTTGAGCCCACTCATTTTTTTAACCTCTTTTTCTATTGCGTTCAGTTTTTGATTGGTTAGAGATTTTTCTTTCTTAATTTCCTGAATCTCATCCGCAATTACCTTAAGGTGTTCTGAATCGGTGTATCAATGGGGCCCCTATTCACCTCTATATCACCGCTCAGCATAAGTACCTAAGCGAGACAATCACAATCAAGAACATTTCACAAATTGGCCGTGGGCACGGCAGCAAAAGCAAGCAGACTGTTATTTCGAAATCACCTGTACGAGAAACATGAACGGGTTGGTGATGCTCATATTGGCATTGCTACCGCACTCACTGCCGAAAACTCCATGGTGGTCCCATTTTATACTGGACAGCCGTGATGCCTGTGACGATGCGTTGAACGTTTCTGTTGATAGCGTCGTGGCGCCGTAGGGGATATCGAAGTTGGTAAAATCCTGCCTGTCGAAATAGTTGCTTCCCCTTGTTGATTCCAGGATTGCAAAGAATGGTCATCGTAGGATGACATGTCAACGGCGGTGACTTTGGTATCAGCAGCAATTCAAGCGCAATCTGTACGAGAAATATGAACAAGTTGGTAATGTTCAACTTGGCGTTGCTTCTGCGCCATAACACGGCCATCCACCAGAGCGATCCTGTTCAAGCTTTTGTACGGCAGATGGCCCACGGCGGCGATCAAAGCAATGCTCCAACACGTAATCGAAGCGGAGAACTTGGACGTTGTCCCCTACCTTCACCTTACCGAGAAAGCCCGACGGTTCACCCTGCTCTGCATAAAAGAGAAGCAATACACTGACGCTCGGCGATTCAACTTGCGGCGACGCGACGCGGAGTACAGGCCCAGATACTAAGTGTGGGTTTGGATGCCGATACGCCGCCGCGGACTGAGTGAAAAGCCCTTGCTGCGGTAATTAGGACCATAGAGAATCCTTTGTCGCATCGGGCAGCTCGACTACGAGGTCATCGCCGACAGCCCGACCACATCTGAAAGGCACCGGCTGCGCGCAGGAGTCGTCATATTTGGCGCCTCAAACCTTATTACGCACTCTAAAGTTATTTTTATTATATAGTCCACTTGTTTACCTTTCTGTGTTTATTTTGTAAGCATCGGGAGGATGCTTTTTTAAGGGGGAATGATCTCGCAACTTAAGTAGAACTCACTTGGTTAGCCTCCACGTTTCAACCCCAGAGGGCTATGGAGCGAAAAATTGTAGGGGTAACATTAAGAGATAGGAAGCGTGCAGAGTGGGTCAGAGAAATAACTCAAGTTACCGATATTCTAGTGGAAATTAAGAAGAAGGAATGGGCATGGGCAGGACATGTAGTGCGAACAGAAGATAACCGATGGTCGTTTAGGGTAACAAACAGGATTCCAAGAGAAGGAAAGCGTAGTAGGGGGCGGCAGAAAGTTAGGTGGGCGGATGAGGGTTAAGAAGTTCGCGGGGGTCAAGTGGATGCAGCTAGCACAAAACCGGGTCAAGTGGAGAAATATGGGAGAGGCCTTCGCCCTGCAGTGGGTATAGTCAAGCTGATGATGATGCTGATTAGTAATGTCGCAAACCATTCAAATCTTAATTTGTTCTTTTTTCGACAGCGGAAGACATGCGGCCTTAACACTTATTTTGGTACAAGTATTAATATTGAGTTATTTGTTCGATAATGCACATTGCCGCCAGACGCAGCTTTACCAGTTTCTTTGTCGCGTAAGATGCGCCGAGATGACTCTCGAAGACTCCGGCCACTCGCGTATATTTCTGCAATATTCTAGGGTATGGTAGTCACCGTTTACGGCTTTATCTAATTGTTTTCTCGCCGCCTCTAAATTGACCGTTTGCCGATATGACGGAGAGAGAGGATCGACTACCGCTGAGCATAATTTTTGCTATCGCCGACGCCGAGTTATTCAGTTCTTTTACAGGTGCAGGTCAACCCTAGAAAGAATTGATTGCTGCGAATATTACGTCTCCTCATTTGTTGCCAACGACCTTCTCACCAATACGTGGCACCACTTCGTCGCACCGACTACGAAGATAGCGCATGCGCCGTGAGATGCATAGTAAAGTTATGACGCCTCACGTGGCGCGGCGACCGGCGAGTCGAGAGCGCGCCGCGTATGCCTGCGACCCAGCGGAGCCGATTTCCATGGTAACGGCGCAAACACAGACGGGACTGGCGCGGACCTTCTGAAATGCGGTGCCGACTAGCTTAGTGCAGGTTTCGCTACGAAACTTCATTTCGATAAACATCTCTCAATGTCCCAAAGTTCCCCCCATCGAACGCTCATCAAGTTCCAATAAGTACAGTCGCAAGTATAGTAGCGACTAAGAGGGCTTCTAGACATCACAAGAGAACTCTACGAAAATAGAATATTTGCCTATTCTGCGACAGCAAAAATTTGACGATAGTATCACAGAGGCAGAAAATCGAAGGCTAAAGCATAATTTGTACTTTCTTTCTCCGCTTACATAACATAGTGAGGGAGAACAACAGATTTGATACATTTCTTCCCCTGCTCTTATAAATGATTTATGCCGCCATTTCGATTCAAATGTGAAACATTTGTCCGCTTGCTCCCACAAACGGCTAAAGAATACTAGAGGGATGGGATAGAAAAATAGACTCATATCAGTCTTCTCGGCCGGCAGACACTTAAATGTCATTGAGGAGTTTGGACAACCAATTAAAGCGCATTTTGGTGACCTCACCCGGGTCGCGTGGCGCTGTGGCGTATATATTGTAATCATTGCAATCAGCCTTCACCGTTCGTTGAACACCATTTGAGGTGTCCTCTCAGACAATGATCTAAAATATAAGCGAAGAATTTCTAGAGTGACTCCAAGATCAGAAAGTCACAAACATCTACAGAATAAAAGTTGGAAGAGACAACAAAAAAAAAAGAGAAAGTACTTCGTCCTCACCTTTCCCCTAGGCACTCTTCCAGGCTCTTTGGAGGTGGGGGGCTCAAAAATCTGACTTAGACACTAAATTCTCAATCCACGACATTCCTTTAAGTGTCATTATTATGGCTATGGTGCACAACGCTGCCGAGGCCGGCCCAACTGTGCTAAATGTGCCAGTCACTAGCATCAAACTGAAGACTGATGTTCAGTCTCACGTCTATGTAAACTGTGAAGGGGCCTATCCTAAAGCGCGGACACGCCAATAGAACCAAAATCCAACCTACTCCTTTGTGACGCATCAGGGCGCAGCATCACTGCGGATTTCGGCTCTGCCAAGGCCGCGCGCTGTGAGCCAGCAGCATCAGCATCTGAGCCTTTAGTGGAAGCAGCTGCCGCTGTTCCGCCTTCCACAAAGTATGCCGCGCGAACATCTGGGTTAACTGGCCCCAAGGCCTCGTCGCACGTGCCGAGGTCTATAATACACCTAACCTACCCATCCGCTCTACACAATCTTCCAGCACACCTCGAAATGTGATGGATACAATCTTGCCTCCGCTGTAGCAGCGGAAAAGCTCTCTTGAGCGTAAGAAAAGAAACAAAATTACAATTACAGGTCCAAAGGACCATAGAGTTTATTACACTCCTAACTAGAGGGAAAGCTGAGGGCACTCCGCTTCAGCCACCATGGACGCGCTAAGGATCATGGGCCGGTGTGCTACTTGGTGCGGGGCAGTCGGTTTTTCTCGGGTGCGTGGAGTGGCGTTACTATGATGTTTCTTTGTCATCATCATCATCATCATTTCAAGGCGCGTATATAGACCGCAATAGCCATAGTAGCGCAGGCACAAAAGCAGACGTCGCCAATACAAGTTTTCTGTTTCCCGAAATGCCACTAAAAACTTCCGTAAGCAATTGCGCAACCATAAGTATTTCCAAAACATTTCTTCCTTTTCAATGTGTGCCAATTAAGTGCAAAATATTGGTATTTGTGCTGCTCAAAACTAAGCGAATAGGAGAAAGAGCCATCGCTTATATTGGATAAATTTGACACTGACATGCTGTTTCTCTCTCTTTTTGCAATTTATAGTCACAAAATTGAATGTTAGAATTATGTTTATGGCAGAACAACGTTTATCTTTGCATTACTTTTGGCCAAATGTTGTAGTTCTGCACTCGGTAGCTATCCGGCCCATAATGCTTTGAGCGCCCATGGTGGCTGAACCTGTCGTCAGGAAACTGCATGTAAACTCCCATAGATAGCAGCACAGCTTTCCCTCTAGGTAAGAGCAAGAAACTTTATGCAAAGGACAGACCAACATAAGTTTTTAACTTTTTCTCTCATGGTTTACAAGCAAGGCATGCCTAATGTACTGGAATATCGTGGCATTTTAAACAACTACTGTGACATAACAGATCAGTTTATTTCAATGACCCCTATGATCGTATGCTTCCAAGACACAAATCTGGGACTTTAACAAAAGAGCATCTTAACAGAACACACTAAATGCTTCGATCTCACAAAGAGCAAGCAAGTCGCCTCTCCGGAGGCGCTGCGGGTATTTTGCAGATCAGTATTTCAACGCGCAGTCCAGCTCAAAACCAAGTTTGTTGCTGTTGAAGTCACTGCTGTTCATTTTAAAACAATCATGTGTTTTGTCTACATTCAACCACATGTCATTTTAACTCTTCACCATTTACAGGAACTCTTACAACAAGTAACTGAACCGTATATTTTAATTGGAGCCTCTCCTCTTTATTCAGAAGTAAGCAAACTGGCAGAAGAGGAGGTCTTTTAGGGGATTTTATGCTGTGCAGCAATGTCAGTTTCCTGAATAAAGGTAAACAAGGGTATTATTACTCCCTGCGCGCAGGAAAAATGAGTTGCTTACATTTATGGTTTTGTCATCCATCAGTATTTACCGATTTCCAATGGTACGTCTTTGACAACCTATATAGAAGTGATTATTTACTTGTCATAATAAGTCCAACATCACACCATTCATCACTTCAACCAAACCACAGCAGTAGAAACATCAGTTAGAAGGCCACTATTTACGTCCACAACCAGCCTCGGAAACGTATTTGCGGAAAATCTCAGCGTAGGTGAGCTGAATGAAAAGATTATCGCTGCGTTATTGCTACAGCGCGCCTGGCTATTAGTCCTCGGAAGCTGTCCAGCGTAAACATAAATTGTGGCATACACAAGAGCGCAAACAAGCAAAAAGAGAACAAAATAAAGTGTGTGTAGTATTCCGGAGATATCCTGCGCATAAAAAAATTTAAAAAGGCCAGGGCTGGAGCCCGGTACATTCGCCGCAATGTCGAAAAAGACTCATTGCAAAGTTACGTGTCTTCAATAAACAGCTCAACTACATCTAATAAGATGTTGAAGCAGGTTATTAAACTACATGAGAAATAGCCTCCATTCACGATTCCACGTTTTACAACTCCTGGTACACAAACGAGCATAGAAGAACCAGCCAATATATTGGGGGACCATTGCGCGAAAGTATCTAGTTCGGCCTATTACACGCATTTTATTTTAAAGTTTAAAATGTAAGCTGAAAAAGAAAGACCTCCAACAGCTGGAGGCACAAATGAACATATTAAACGTTAATTTACACTTTAAAAAATAGCCAGAGTACTATCTGCCCGCAAACACGTTGCGTCAGGGCCAGAGGCAAAACACTACGCATAGCTTGCTAATTTGTTTCAGTCGTCAGTGGACGGATTATAGAAGCTCAACAAAATATGGATATCAGAAAACGTACCAGAAGACAGAAAGAAAGGTAGTGTAATAATACTCTTGAAAACTGGGAACTCCCCAGTCTTCCCAAATAGTTATAGGCCAGTAACTGTGACCAGCTGTCTTGCAAAAATATAGAGATCATGTTTGTTATTGAATTCGTGAAGCATCTTGACATCCACCAGTGTGATTACGAAAAAAAGGTGTTTAACTGCTGATTACATTGACTGACTGAAAAATGCTGTGCTAGAAGCCAGTATTAATCAACAACATTGTGTTCCAGTATTTTTCGAACTTGAAAAACATTTTACACCAAATGGACATTTGGGATCCTGCGTGATTTGGAATAGCTTGACATGATTCGCTGAAGGGTGTTAAAATCATCATCATCAGCCTGATTATACCCACTGCAGAGCGAAGGCCTCTCCCATATTTCTCCACTTAACCCGGTTCTGTGCTAGCTGCATCCACTTGACCCCTGCGAACTTCTTAATCTCATCCGCCCACCTAACTTTCTGCCGCCCCCTGCTACGCTTTCCTTCCCTTGGAATCCAGTTTGTTACCCTCAGCGACCATCGGTTATCCTCTCTTCGCACTACATGTCCTGCCCATGTCCATTTCTTCTTCTTAATTTCTACTAGAATGTCGGTAACTTGAGTTATTTCTCTGACCCACTCTGCACGCTTTCTATCTCTTAATGTTACCCCTACCATTTTTCGTTCCATAGCCCTCTGGGTTGTCCTCAACTTAAGTAGAACTCTCTTGGTTAGCCTCCACGTTTCAGCCCCATAGGTGAGTACAGGCAAGATGCAACTGTTGTATACTTTCCTCTTGAGCGATACCGGTAAGCTGCTAGTCATAATCTGCGAGTGCTTGCCAAATGCGCTCCATCCCAATCGTATTCTTCTTATTTCTTTTTCGTGGTCCGGGTCTGCGGTTACTACCTGTCCTAAGTAGACATATTCGCCTACTACTTCAAGTATTTCGCTACCTAATGTAAACTGCTGTTCCTTCCCGAGACTGTTGAACATTACCTTAGTCTTCTGCATATTGATTTTCAAGCCTACCTTAATACTTTTCCTGTCTAGGTCATCAATCATTATTTGCAGTTCATCCCCCGAGTTGCTTAGCAAGGCAATGTCATCAGCAAATCGCAGATTACTGAGGTATTCTCCATCTACCCTTATCCCTAACTGCTCCCGTTCCAAGTCTCTGAATACTTCCTCTAAACAAGCTGTGAATAGTACTGGGGAGATTGTGTCTCCTTGCCTAACACCTCTATTTATGGGAATTTTGTTATTTTCTTTATGCAGAACTATTGTTGCTGTGCAGCCGCTATATATATCTTCCAGCACTTTCACGTATGGCTCGTCTACCCCCTGATTTCGCAATGCCTTTATCACCGCCGAGGTTTCAACTGAGTCAAATGCTGTTTCGTAATCAATGAAAGCTATGTATAAGGGCTGGTTATATTCCGAGCATTTTTCTATCATCTGATTGATGGTATGGATATGATCGATAGTAGAGTGCCGTTTCCGAAACCCTGCTTGATCCTTTGCTTGATTGTAGTCTAAGGTCGTCCTGATTCTATTAGCGATTACCTTAGTAAATACCTTATACGTAACAGACAGTAAGCTGATTGGTCTGTAATTTTTAAGGTCCTTAGAGTCCCCTTTCTTGTGAATGAGGACAATGTTTGCATTCTTCCATGGTTCCGTTACCGTCGATGACACCAGGCACTGCGTATACAAGGTGGCCAGGTTTTCTAGAACGATATCCCCCCCGTCCTTCAGCAAATCTGTAGTTATCTGATCCTCTCCAGCTGATTTCCCCCTTTTCATAGTTTCTAGTGCTTTCTTGACCTCGTCCTTCGTCACTGGTGGAACGTCTGACTGTTTTTCCCTACCGCCAATCTCATTACGGTCCTGACTACTTTGGCTACTGTAGAGATCTGTATAGAACTCCTCGGCTACTTTGACTATCTTTTCCATATTAGTGATGACGTTGCCCGCCTTGTCCCTTATCGCATACATCTGGTTTTTGCCTATGCCCAATTTCTTCTTTACCGCTTTAAGGCTTCCCCCGTTCTTTACAGCATGCTCAATTTTCTCCATGTTATACTTCCTAATATCGGCCACCTTGCGCTTATTGATTAGCTTTGATATCTCGGCCAATTCGATCTGGTCTGTTGGATTGGAAGCTTTCATACTCTGGCGTTTCTTAATCAAATCTTTCGTCTCCTTAGACAGCTTACCGGTATCCTCTCTAAATATCCTACCGCCTACTTCTACCGCGCACTCAGGTGTTAAAATGCAGAGGTTAATTTCTTTTCACGGTCATTTTAGGTAAGTCTCGGTTCCACTCTTTCTAAACTCTTCATACAAGAAAATGGTGTGCCTCAGGGATGCATTTTAAGTACTATACATTTTATCGAAAAAATAAACACTACAGAAAAAAATTCCCAAATACGTTTTGCACTCCGTCTATGTTCAGATTCTGTGTACATCTTGTGGTGTATCAACTCAACTCATGAGAGGCAAATACAGCTTGCTGAAAATAAACTGGCGACGTGGGCAGATAGAAATTTCTTCAGGTTTTCTACACAAAAGTCAGTAGTTGTTCTGTTCTCCCACAGACGAGAACTGCACACTGATCCAACCATCAGCATAATGTGTTACCCTATCAGTAAAACTTGAACATAAATTTCTAGGGCTAACGTTTGACAGAAGGCATGCCTTCCTCTCTCACATAAACATCCTGAAGAGAAACCTTCAAAATCTGAATATATTCAAGGTCCTTTCACATAAACCCTTGGGTTCTAACAGAACATTCCTTTTACAAATTTATCGTTATGTGGTACGGTCATGTTTAGAAAATGGCTGCATAATATATGCATCTGCAACGCCATCATATATAAAGCGACTAAACCCCATACACAACAAAGGTTTGTCCCTTTCACCTGCTGAATACAGGCCATCAACAATAAATAGCTTGTATATATAACCAGCCCTTATACATAGCATTCATTGATTACAAAAAGCATTTGACTCAGTTGAAACCTCGGCGGTGATGCAGGCATTGCGAAATCAGGGGGTAGACGAGCCGTACGTGAAGGTGCTGGAAGATATATACAGTGGCTGCACAGCAACCATAGTTCTGCATAAAGAAAGTAACAAAATTCCCATAAAGAAAGGTGTTAGACAAGGAGACAATCTCCCCAGTACTATTCACAGCATGCTTAGAGGAAGTATTCAGAGACTTGGAATGAGAGCAGTTAGGGATAAGGGTAGATGGAGAATACCTCAGTCCGTGCGCTTGTCCGTGTCTTCTTTCTTGTGAATGTGTCGTTAGCGCTTTGTCCTTTTGTTAAAAAAATGCTGCACCAACTAGCCCAACAAAAAGTCCTTCTTGAATACCTCAGTAATCTGCGATTTGCTGATGACATTGCCTTGCTAAGCAACTCGGGAGATGAACTACAAATCATGATTGATGACCTAGACAGGAAAAGTAGAAAGGTAGGCTTGAAAATCAATATGCAGAAGACTAAGGTATTGTTCAACAGCCTCGGGAAGGAACAGCAGTTTACATTAGGTAGCGAAGTACTGGAAGTAGTAGGCGAATATGTCTACTCAGGACAGGTAGTAACCGCAGATCCGGACCATGAAAAGGAAATAACAAGAAGAATAAGATTGGGATGGAGCGCATTTGGCAAGCACTCGCAGATTATGTCTAGCAGCTTACCGGTATTGCTAAAGAGGAAAGTATATAACAGTTGTATCTCACCTGTAGTCACATATGGCGCTGAAACGTGGAGGCTAACCAAGAGAGTTCTACTTAAGTTGAGGACAAGCCAGAGGCTGTGGAACGAAAAATGGTAGGGGTAACATTAAGAGATAGGAAGCGTGCAGAGTGGGTCAGAGAAATAACTCAAGTTACCGACATTCTAGCGGAAATTAAAAAGATGAAATGGACATGGGCAGGACATGTAGTGCGAAGAGAGGATAACCGATGGTCGCTTAGGGTAACAAACTGGATTCCAAGGGAAGGAAAGCGTAGCAGGGGGCGGCAGAAAGTTAGGTGGGCGGATGAGATTAAGAAGTTCGCAGGGGTCAAGTGGATGCTGCTATCACTGTACCGGGTTAAGTAGAGAAATATGGGAGAGGCCTTCGCTCTGCATTGGGTATAGTCAGGCTGATGATGATGATGATGATGATGATGATGATGATGATGATATAGAAACCAATACACTTTACCTCCAGACCGAACAAACATGCTCACATGCTCATGCATTCTAAAGATCAGTTCGCTGCCAAACCATATCTGTTACTTCATATTTACAACGTGCCCATCCTAAACACTGTTCACCAACAAATCTAAAAATTAAGACACTTCTGCTCCGCATGGAAGAGATATGTCACACTTTAGGCTTAATGGACTTATTACCTAATATTACCCGAATACCTGATCCTCTTTCATTTTGATATGGCCTGCCGTCTGCCTGTGGCTTCGCATTAAATAAATTTCGGAAAAAAGAAACATCACATGAACGCAATTTGCAGGGATATTTAGCACTAAGTTAAAAGTACACAGAATATGTATATTTTATACAGATGGTTAAAACTCTGCACAGTACGTTGCAAGCGCAGTGGTCCAAAACTATTTAAATACCATGGCTATCACAGTGCGCATCCAATTTCAGTTTTGAGTGTTGCGGAGTCTTTTCTGACTTTATAAAATATTAAAAATGCGAATATATACAAGAGTTCGTTTACACTGATGCTTTGAGCATGCAACCATCACATTATTATAGCATTGCCAGAAAATCGCTTATTGGTGACATCATACTCAACAAAAAACAGCCACTACCAGGGATATATTAAAGCTTTGCCGGATTCCGAGTCACACAGGAATCGATGAAAATGAAAGTGCTGATATATGCGATGCACAACAACGACATATAGAAAACAAAATGTGCACATTCCTACAAGAGGCGGTCACATTAATTTAATCTAGGCTCAGGTATACATGGCTATCTGAATGAAATTTTAAAGAAAATAATAAGCTCAAACTAATAAAACCTGTCTTGACTAAATGGAAGTCATGCAAACACCTAGAACGATTCGTGGAAGTCATTTTATGCCGCCTCGGTATTAGACACATATACCCTACACATGGTTATGTTCTAACAAAAGAGGAAACACAAACATCGAGGTTTTGTGACGAAACGATCACAATTATTCATAGTTTATGCTCCTGCAGAAAAATAAGAGCTAAGGAAAAGCATTTTCCACAATTTTATTCTGAATATATTTCTATTCGCTCTATCTTACTGATCGGAGAAAATGCACTTGCACATAAGTGTACATAAGTTTTTATGTTTGCACAAGATGCCGAAATTCTTAACAAACAATGATATTTTAAAAGATATTTAATAGATCTGCTGCATAGACGGCAGATCTCACTACGCGTTGGGTCTGTGATAATGCATAACAGGTGTTGTGGTTAGATATATAAAGCGAAAAATAATGCAGTGTTTCTTGGGCAGCAAAAATGATAGAGGGCATACAATAAAGATATGGTATGCAGCGTGATTGGTTGTGGGTACAAGAGCCACACGAGCCGTCAGGTGCGCCTGGTTTTCTGTACACTTCTTGGAGGCTTTGATGGTTTCTGGCTACCTTTACTTTTTCTTAGCTGAAGGCGTTCTATTCGCTTATCACGGGGCGTAACAACTATTCATCTAACATAATGAACGAGTCAATATTAGAGGAGGCGAATACTTCAAAACTATAATGCTAGACATTCACAGAGCCTTTACACCAAGTGTGTGTATGTGCTCCAGCTGCCCAGGTCATTGATGTCATCTGCTTCTAACCTTGTTGCGCCGCCGATCCAGATACTATTATAAGTAGCGAGATTTGAATCACTTTCAATTAAATATTTTATGTTGGGCTTTCCTTAGTATATTTTCAAGCAAGGTAATTGTATCGTATATAGCACGGCGGGGCCCTCGCATCAGCAGCGTGTGTGACGCGGCCGATATCTGTATCGCAATTGAGGCATGCTGGCGAGGGAACACTCCCTCTCCACCTCAGTGTATAAGTAGCTGGCTGATCAATAAACGGGCATTCCTTCTGCTCCCCTTGCTCGGTGCCTCTGGTCACGCTTCGTCCGCGGAACACAACGATTAGAACGTAATCAGAAGGAATACTGATGGGCAGGTTGAAATAAATGCCCAATTCTTCACGCGAACACGAATTACCACAATATATTGTCACAGAAGCAGGGGAACTGGTTAAGGAGATTTACAACTAAGCAAAAGCATCGGCAAGATAAGGCACGGAACTGACTGGCGGGCGAGCACTGAGAGCGAAGACGAGCGCGTCCCAGTCTCCCGAGCTTGCCACATGGCGCGCCAGTAAGATAACACTGCGGCATTGCCCCTCCCGGTGGAAAAGACATCGTCCCGATGCCGAGTGGCGAGGTCGAGGATAACCGTAGTCGGCCAGGATGCCACGTTCACATCAAGCAGATAAAGGAAGCAAAAAAAAATACATGAAGCTTGACCTCGCGGGAGTAGAAGGGCTTCATCCTGGCGACATGTACTACTTCCGATTGTGCTTTCCGTCGGGATGAGCGAACAGTTCCTTGCGGCGTCACTTCGTAAGTGACGTCACTGAGTTTTCGTTGTACTTCGTACGGGCCGAAGTAGCGGCGGAGAAGCTTCTCGGAGCGACCCCGCTGGCGAACAGGTGTCCCAACCAAACCTGATCGCCAGGGTTGTAAATTACCTGCCTGTGACGAAGATTATAACATCGAGCATCTTTAACTTGCTGTGTCCGGATTCTCAGTCTATCCAGCTGGCAAGCGGCCTCGGCATGCTGCACGAATTGGTCGGCGCCGGCAATCGATGGGTGGGCAACATCTGGCAGTAGCATTGCGTCCGGCATTGTGACAGCTTCGCGACCGTGCACCAAACGAAACGGTGTGAAGCGAGTCGTTTCCTGAACTTCGGTGTTATACGCAGTTGTTGCATACGGTAGTATCTGGTCCCAGTTCTTATGGTCTTCGTCGACGTACATAGACAGCATATCGACGGTGGTCTTATTGAGTCGCTCAGTAAGGCCAATCGTCTGAGAGTGGTAAGCTGTTCTGCGATGACAAGTGCCACTGAGCCGCATCTTTTGCTGGGTTAAAGCTGAAGCAAATGCCATGCCTCTGTCAGTTAAAACGATTGTAGGGGCACCGTGACGAAGGACTAGATTAAAGATGAAAAAGGATTTCAAACTTGCCCCCGTGATGCAATAAATGTTGCTCTAATTCCTTACGCCGGATTCTAGAAGGCTATGTTCGCATACAAGCGCAGAACATTTCGAAATGAATGAAAGAAATTGCGGGCGACAAAGAGCGGCCAGGGCACCGACGATATTTACACTGGGAAATGGCGCTTTTACTCATGCTTGGCGTTTTTGGATACTGGAAGGAATGACGAATCAAGATTGATCAGTGAAGAGCTTGGAACGGTACAAAGCGTAAGCATTTTTTTCAGGTTTATTAGGCATGAAGTTAGTGAACAAATTATGGAGCTTAACCAGTAATTCTTAAAGAAATCATGCTACAGCCGTGAGCTTTTGTACATTCTGTGTCTGGGGTAGAGGTGGAGAGGGCAGGCTAGATGCTTTGACTACCTGCTATCCGTCTTTCCTAATCCCTCTGAATTATACGGTCAGACAATATTTAAAACTAGTGATGTTTCACCCAATATTTTGGCGATCATTGCCTTTTTCAATTTTTGCGGTGGTGATGAAGTCGTCTCTCTTTGAACCAAACAAACTTTGTCAATTTTGCCCCCTTTCTCTGATTTTCCTCTTTCTTCGCCCCCCCTCCCCCTCCTAAGCAATTCAACCCCTACCTTTTACTCATTCTCTTCGAAGCGTACTGTCACTACAAGGCTTTGGGTGTCGGTTTTTGAGTTGTACAGTGCTAGGCGTCGGCGCATGTCGGTGTTCAGTATCATGTTATTTGGCGTCGGGCTCCGTGTCTGGCGCAAGGCGCGGTGACGGACTGCACACTCTATGTTTGTTTTCGGTTTCGCTCTTTGATTCTTCTCTTTCCTATCTACTCCTTTTCTCCCATTACTCTGAGCAGGAGGTTAAACCTTCAGTTAGCAGTGCCGCTTGTTTTTCGTTGTGCGTGTCCTTGACCTCTTCATGTGAAATCGTCATAAACAAAATGTGATTTGCGGCGCAGAAGGCGCGAACTTTTCGCGCGAGGACAGTCTAATTGTTAGGGCAATAGCCTATCTGCTGTCTCTGAAAAAAGTGCAGGTACAGTTCAGTCATGAAACTGAAGAAGTGTAGAGACACAGTACAAAATTATGCATGCACTGCGCTTTGTTTTTCAAACTTTCCTTCAGCCAAACTTTTTTAAAGGTTTACCTCAGAGTCAACTTTGAACGTAGCCTTGCGCTATTTTTAACACAGCAACCCAGTCAAATGACTGAAGACACCTGCTGCGAGGCAAGTGAATTAGATTGCGCTCAAGCATTGCAACAGTGGTGCCAAGATGACCAAGTGGCAGCAGCGACTGGCCCGCAGCCTGCAACTGAATTGGAGAGTTGCCGGGCGTCACCTGTTCAGCCGCACTGCCAAGCTCATCAACCTGTTCGGCTATCCAGGGTTTCCCCCTCCGAGAATAAAAAAAAGAGGAGCAGCGACCTGATGGCTCAGCGTACCGAAGCAAAAAAAAAACTTTCCTGAGGAAATGGGTAAAGAAGACAAGGAAGATTCGGCCGGGTCGTTTGGCAAGATGGATTCAAGTTACTTACGGAAATTAAATAACAATGTGAGGTTACAGTGTCAGAGAGACATCACTGAAGCTATTTGGCGTACTTCTACGAAGCAGAAAGAAACAACCAAGCAGAGCCTGAGGATGAATACAGTTACACTGTACGATGAAGAACGGAAGAAGAACGAAAATCGGAGCTAAATGGTGCATTGTATATGATTACCATGATTATTGCTCGGCTTATCGCCTTGCTTCATTTGTGAGCAATAAAAATGCCATACAAGAATAAGCGCTATTTTTTTTCGCAGAAATATGCGTGAAACATGCGCAGAAATCCCCACATTACAATCATATTGTCACCCACTTCCCGCGGTCCTGTATTGGAAGAAGAGGAGGCTTGGCGGGATAAGCAGAAGGAGAAGAGGAAACTGGTTCTGCCCGCTCTGGTGTACTAATCTCTAGCGCATCCTAAGATCTGTCTAAATAAACCCCATAACAAGTGTGGTGGAGTTTGCGGGCTAAAGATCACACGGAGCCTCTCCTACACCGCCGAAGCAGAAGAATTGCTGGGCTACCCCCCCCCCCCCCCTAACGGACGGACATAGCGCAAGCGGATGTTTCAACGCCGCCCATGCCAGCAGCACAACCGACCAACCCACAGCCTTATCGGGAACCCCGACACTTTTGTGGCAATCCTGGAGAAGACGTGGATGACTGGCTCACCCACTACAATCGGGTGAGCAAATACAACCGCTGGGATGCGAATACCAAGCTGCCGAATGCGGTATTCTTTTTTGAAGAAACTGCACTAACATGGTTTGACAATCATAAAGCATCCCTTACCACCTGGGATCGCTTCATGGAAGAAATGAGAGCGGGATTCGGCAATGCCGATGCTCGAAAAAAGAGCGCCGAACAGACTCTGGCTCACAGAACTCAAGTACCGGGGGAGACCTGCACAACTTATATAGAAGAAGTCCTCAAGCTATGCAGAATAGTTGATGCTCGAATGACAGAGGAAGACAAAGTGGGCCACCTCTTCAAAGGAATAGCGCATGATGTGCACAACTTTCTCATCTGCAAGAAGGATTTGAATACTACCGCTGAAGTAACACGACACTGCCGCACGTTTGAAGGTTTGAAGCGACGCCGTATCATTCCGAAGTTCGGTCGGTTGCCTAATGTCACAACTGTCGCTATTGTGGATGTGTCTGAAGCGACGAGCATGGCAGATGCAATTCGACAGATCGTCCGCGAGGAGCTTCGGAGGCATCAAGATCTTGGAGGCCATGTCAGACCCGTCTACAGTGGCACCTCTTCGGCAGACAATAGCCGATCTTCTACCGGTTATTCTCCCTCTGTTACAACTCCTTCGGACATCCGATGCTCTGCAGCTCATCGCCCAAACATGCAACCTCTCACCACCAACGCCTACAAAAGCGAGCACTCTCGACCTCCTCGTCGGCTACATCCAGAACACAATGTGCTTGATCCAAGCGACGATGAGCCTTATTCACCGAATGAGCGTGAGCCGCCAGTGTGCTATGCCTGTGGAATGACCGGCCACATTTCGCGTTTTTGCCGCAATCGCCGTCCGTACCAGCAGTATCGCCGACAGTGGGTGAACTCCCGTGCAAGGTTTCCTGCAGACAATGATGATTCATACAGAAGAACACCTGGCCGGAATGAGTACAGAACAACAGCTAGCCGACAAGAACGCAGAATGGCGCTGAACCGAAACGAATCACCGGCCTCTGACCGTTGCCTGACACCACCATCTCGGCGCCTACGACGCTCCCCTTCTCCCCGACGACTGTCGCCACCTCCGGGAAACTAGTAAGTGCGGCCGATGGAGGTGAGGTCGCAAATGATTCTAGCTTACCTATGCCTCTGCCCGTTTCGATGTTAAAGAACCGAATTGAAGTGTTTATGGACTGTGTACGTACTATGGCGTTGTTGGACACAGGTGCAACCATTTCTATTATACGCCTCGCTTTTAAAAACTGCCTTGGTCGTAAAATTATGTTTGGTTTGGATAGTGCAGCGACATTGTGTGGTGTTGGTGGCGAACCGCTTAACCCACTTGGAGTCTGTTCCCTGAATCTTGTTATCGCCGGCCACACATTCCGAAATGAATTCGCAGTACTTGCTCGGTCAACGCAAGACGTAATTCTTGGACTCGATTTTCTGGAACAATGTGGGGCCACTCTCGACTTTCGAAACGGAGACATTTCTGTGAGCACTCGAATTGAATCTGCTTTGTGCGAAAATTCGCGGACCAATCCCAGCACGCTTTCGGTTTCGGGCGACATAGTTATTCCAGCAGTGTCAGCAGAGTTTATACAAGTTATTAGTTCAAGCGGTACCAGTGATGAGCTCGACGCTGTGGTTGAACCACTCATCCTCAACTGCGCGAAGAAAAGTATTCTTATTCCTCGCTGCGTCATCTCAGTCATGAATGGCCATTCTTCTTTGTTTACGACTAACTGCTCTAACGAACCTGTTGTATTGCCACGTGGTCTAAAACTTACCAGCTTTGACGAAGATGCTTTTAAATCAGCGGCAGTGCTCAGCACAGACAATTCCCAGCCTGCCGCATGCTCAGAAGTAGATAATACAAACTTTCTTGCCATGATTAACAAGCCCCTGCCAACAAGTGACCGTTACAGTTTAGTAGACGTTCTGTCGAAACATACTGCGGCTTTCGATTCCTCTCGGGACTCACCACCACAGATTCCCATTTCCCGTACTCAGCACCGAATCGACACTGGGACTGCTGATTCAATCCGTCAGAAGCCTTATCGTGTATTCCCATCAGAGCGACAAACAATCGAAGAACAAATTCGTGATATGCTGCATAAGGGCATCATTCAGGAATCGTCTAGTCCGTGGGCTGCCCCTGTGATATTAGTCAGAAAGAAAGACGGCACATGGCGATTTTGTGTTGATTATCGACGGCTGAATACTGTTACCAAGAAGGACGTGTATCCCCTGCCACGTATTGACGCCATTGATTGTTTACAACCTGCCTCCTATTTTTTCTCAGTTGACCTGCGATCAGGCTATTTGCAGATCCCCATGCTCCCGGAAGATAAAGTAAAGACGGCATTCATCACCCCAGATGGGCTGTATGAATTTAATGTGATGCCGTTTGGATTATGTAACGCTCCAGCCACGTTCGAAAGATTCATGGATACAGTTTTGCGTGGACTGAAGTGGCACATTTGTATGTGTTATTTGGACGATGTAGTGATATTCGAGACTACCTTTCGTGAACACAACAGTCGATTAGAGATTGTCTTGGAGTGTATTGAGAAAGCTGGTCTGGTACTAAATTCCAAGAAATGTCGTTTTGGAGAACGCCAGACTGTGGTACTTGGACATCTCGTAGACAAGGATGGATTCAGGCCTGATCTAAAAAAGATCGAAGCTGTCACTTGTTTTAAACCGCCGAAATCGTTAAAGCAGCTGAGGAGTTTTTGGGGCTTTGCTCCTATTTCCGGCGTTTTGTTCCGAAGTTTGCTGACCTAGCATATCCCCTTACTTGTCCTCTGCACAAAGATGTACCATTCAAGTGGACTGCCGATTGTGACTCCGCCTTTCGCCAGTTAAAATTTATTTTGACATCTGGGCCTGTACTGCGCCACTTCTGCCCATCAGCTCCAACAGAACTTCACACTGACGACAGCGCAGTTGGAGTTGGTGCTGTGCTCGTACAGCGCCACAATGGCAATGAACATGTCGTTGCATATGCAAGCCATTCTTTGAGCAAGGCTGAGTGTAATTACACAGTAACTGAACAGGAATGCTTAGCTCTTGTATTCGGTGTGCAACGGTTTAGGTCATATCTTTATGGATGTGCATTTAAAATTGTGACGGACCATCATTCCTTATGTTGGCTAGTAAACCTTCGTGACCCCTGTGGACGCCTTGCGCGGTGGGCTTTGCTTCTCCAGGAATTCAATTTTACTGTGCCTTTTAAGAGTGGTCATAAGCACAGCGATGCTGACTGCCTGTCACGGTTGCCGCTTGAAACTACTGATTGCAACAATGCGATCTTGGAGGAATATATAGCTGCAATCTCTCCAAGCTTCCCCGATGTTGGTGCATTCAAGATTGCGCAACGGAACGACAAGGAGTTGGCACCCCTTTTTGATGCAGCAATTTACCGGAACCCTCCGCCCTCATTCTGCATTCGTGACGGTCTACTATACAGGAAGAACTACTCGACAGTAGGTGCGCGGTTTCTTCTGGTAGTTCCTACAAGCCTTAGGTGTAAGGTTCTTCGGGTAATGCACGACGATTCCACAGCTGGGCACTTGGGTTTCGCCAGGACATTGCACAGGACTAAGAAACGTTTTTATTGGCCGAAGATGCGTCAAACTACTCAACGTTGTGTGGCCAGCTGCCTCCAGTGCCAGCGTTTCAAGCACCCAACCTGCTCTCCGCTAGGCCATTTTCAGCCTCTAGCGCCACCACGAACCCCATTCGAACAGGCGGGAATTGACCTTCTAGGACCATTTCCCCGATCCTACAACGGAAACCGCTGGGTCATCGTGTGCGTAGATTACCTTACGCGATACTGTGAAACTGCTGCTACACCGTCAGCCACTGCTTCTGATGTCTCGGCTTTCCTCCTACGGTCTATCATTCTTCGGCATGGGCCTCCTCGTGTGTTAATAAGCGACCGTGGGCGACAGTTTACGGCAGAAGTTGTAGAGGAACTTCTTTGCCTCTGCTCATCCCATTTTCGCCATTCATCTCCTTACCACCCACAAACAAATGGTCTTACCGAACGCACCAATCGTACGCTTAGCAATATGCTCGCAACGTATGTCGACTCCCGCCACAAAAACTGGGAGGAAGTCCTTCCGTTTATAACGTACGCCTTTAATACTGCTAGGCACGAAACGACAGGCTACAGTCCGTCTTTTTGTCTTTACGCACGACCTCCATGAACTACTCTGTACACGTTTTTACCTTTTTTACTCCCTGCTGAAAGTTCACTCGCGCATACTCTCTTCTTGACTGAAGAAGCTCGTCGACTCTCTAGACTTCACGCACTTGCCTCCCAGGAACGCTACAAGCAACGCTACGACAAGCGTAATCAAGATGTTAATTATACCCCTGGTGATTTGGTGTGGCTTTGGAAGCCACTGCGTAAGCGCCGCTTGTCCCAGAAACTGTTGCACCATTATACTGGTCCTTTCGTTGTACTGGAACGCCTCAGCTCAGCCAACTTTGTAGTATCTCGCCTAACCACCCAAGGTCGTCGTTCTCAGAAGACTCAAGTAGTCCACGTGGCCCGCATAAAGCCCTTCCAACAACGTGACGAACCTTGACTCGCCCTGTGGGCATCGTCTACAAAGGGGGCAGTGTCACGCACTTCCCGCGGTCCTGTATTGGAAGAAGAGGAGGCTTGGCGCGATAAGCAGAAGGAGAAGAGGAAGCTGGTTCTGTCCGCTCTGGTGTGCTAATCTCTAGCGCATCCTAAGATCTGTCTAAATAAACCCCGTAACAATATGTATATTTCTATATTAATAAGAAGAATGAAGGCACGTTTTTTGTACAGAACTTTATCCTATGTTCTAAGAAAACTTATTCACTGAAGTTTAAAACCCGAGGCTGAGAGAATGAAAATAATTTGGTACAAGGAAATGAAATGCTAGTAGGACCCTATAAGCGCAAGTATTGGAAAGCGTGCATGCGTTAAACGCATGTTTTCTATTTCAACATCAGCTTTACTGCGACAGTTTGTTTACTATGATAAAATTGTATGAAAAAACTCACATAAGTCTGTGTTCTGTGCGGTTGATGTCAGTGCAACTTAAAGAACCTCGGGAAATCTAAATTTCTGTAGCCCTCACTAGTGTCTTGATTGCAGATAATGAGCACATGAAGACACACACAAGAGAAGAAGACACAGGACACGCGCTAACTCTCATCTGGTTTATTTGCAGCAGAAACAGCAAATATAGGCTGAAAAGGGGTCATGCGCAGTACATAACAAAAACATAAAGACAGAGTCAAAATAAGGAATATTACAAAACATGTGTGTGTGTGTCTCTTGTGTGTGTCTTCTTGTGCGCTTTATCTTCAATCAAGTTGCAATGCACCATCTAGCCCAACTTCAAGTTTTGCTAAATCACTAGTGTGTGTCTCAGAAAAAATCAATCAAACAAAAAAGTGAAGAAAGCCGAACACTTGTACATGAAACAATGCATATTTAAGTAACAAAAGCGTAACAGACACACATTGTAAATAAACACATGAAAATAATAGCCAGTCAGTGTAGAGTTAAGCGGATGAGTCACCCAATCGCCATATCCGAAAATCTCCGAGCAGTCTCTTCTGCTACTCAGTAAGCATAAGCCATGTCACCCTGCCATGGCACTGCTCCTTGACCACTGAAATAACTGCAAAGATCATTACGTACGGAACATGCCATAGCCCTAAGTCGGCCTCGGGATGGCTGCACAGGAAAGAAAGCGTCCAATCTACTCTCGGGAGCTGCTTCGGCTGGCTGTACGAGCTCATCAGCCAGAACGTTGTGGAGCGCACATGCGGCTCCAACATACAGAGATGCTCTATTTGGCTCCGCGTGCAGTACGGTATGTAGAAACCGGAAGCGGTTTGACAAAATCCCGAAGACATTTTCGACAACGCTGCGGGTTCTGGATAATCTGTGAACACAGCAGGCATTCAGTTACACCTTCACAGTCGCTAGAAACCAGTGCAAATAAATAGATGAAAGTGTCAAAGTTTCACCAGAAGACAAATTAACGACAAGAACTTCTTGAAATAAAATTTAATACCTGTAGCTGAAGATTCTTTGATCCGATGATTAGCAGTTCCCGCCGAACGGCTTCATAAGGTTTTCCGCCAGGAGAAAAGAATTGTCTCCGACAATGACTGATGAAACATTGAGCTCTGGTGGGTCAGAAATTTGACTACTTTTGGAAGTCTTGCTGTTTTGTTATCAATGGCCTTTTGCAGAGGAATGCTCTGCCATACCCCAGCATCCCCTTGAGAGCCCGGTGAACCAACGTCAATATAACAAAACCGGTAGTTGGCATCTACAAGTGCAAAGAGCAAAGTATTAAACGTTTTCTTATAGTTGAAGAACAACGACCCCGACTTATTTGGCTTGACAATGCAGACATGCTTCCCGTCAATAGCCCCAATGCAATTTGGGAATTGCCACTTTTGCCGAAATTCTTACATTACCGCTTTCCATTCCTCTTCACTCTTTTGCGTTCTCAAAACTTCTCCTTTCAATTCCGCATAGATTGCTGCACAGGTCTCCTCCAGTATAGAGTTTACCGTAGAGTGGCCAAGTCTAAATTGGCGGATGAGCGAATACTGTGTTTTACCTGCATACAAAAAAAAAAGGAACGCGGTTAAAAGCTGCAGGCTGAAACCTCCCTTCCTAACGTTAAATACCCTGTTTAAAAGCAACTACAACGGGCGAAAATCCATTCGAAAGCTTGGTACTGCTGTAAATGCTTTTTTTGCCGAGGTAAAAAAAAAAACTCATCTGACGCTAGAAAACGAAGTGTCACCTGCAGCCTTATTTTCGCCGGCACAGATGCATGCATGACAGTGTCCTGCCGCTCAATTCGGTGCTGTATCCGAGACAGGATCTTATAAAATTGCTCCGGATTAACTCGCAACAAGCGCTTGTATTCCGATTGGTAGCATTCAAGAAGGTCCTCGTACAGAAGGTTCAGAATACCAAAACACGTTTTCTAAAGCCACGAGTTGGTACAACATGAACGCTTATTCGCGGACGCTTCCTCGTCGCCCTCGCACACTTCAAGTAGAACAGCCAGAGCAGTGAAGCGATGTTTTCGCTCGGAGTCCATGTTCAAACTCTCGACAGAAAGGTTTTCGGCAGCGTGCGAACAGCGCTAGTACGCTGGGGAGGAGGGTACGCGCGAATAGTCCGCTGGATTCGTGTGAATACTCGACGGCCGGATGAACGCACTGACGCGGGGTCACGTGGCATCAGATGACGCGCGAGGATAGTCCTCGCTCCGGTCCTCCCGTCTGAAACCACCTTTACTTTCATGTGAGATGTTTATTGGAATCGGGGATACCTGAATCCTGTGTACTCCCCTGAAGCGAATCTTTCCCTCATTTTACACAGGTTGGTAGCGCTACCCTGTTGTATTTCCCAAGCCCGGGGTAGACCCACCCCATAACCCGGGCGGTAAGCAGCAAATTCGTAGCGGCTGAAAAAGGAAAGCATGATTTAACAGGTGTGAGAAAACTTGACATAATTCCTAAGATAAACTTTCGCTGCTTTTCGAATTTATTGCTGCAGCTGTAAGCCGTATTACATATCTTTGTGTTTTAGCACAGATGTAATATTGCTTACACACAAATGCATTTTTGAGAAATGTTTGTTTTGATTTCTAGGATTTTACTTCCAAAGTGACTCGGTCTACGATGAACGCCATGGTGGAGACTTTGGGATGTTTCGAACACCTAGGTTTCTTTATCGGGTACTGACATTATACCGTATACGGATGCCTTGTTTTTAAAGAAAAATACGTGGCTACTGAGATTGTCATATCTGTCTTGAAAGTGGGCTTGCGCGTTGATAGCTTTCCGTTAAATATAAAGCGCGGATCCAAACATGTCCGAAATAAAGTTGAAAGCTCAGCGCAGTTGTGTGTATCCTTTCATTGCCCTCGTCTGCCAGAGCGGCGCTTCAGTTAATAATACAAACTCGTGCAGAGGCGCTTTATGATAAGAGAACCGGTGCACTTAGAACAATGACTAAATATTGTGATACGCTCTCGTCACATACCAGTGTATTTCCCGCTGGTCTTCCACAGCGGCAGGGCCGGTTTTCCATTTGCTCGTAGTACTCCACCTCGATGGCCTGAATGTTGCTCCCTTCTGCATGAAATGCAGCGAGCTCACTGATGCATCATGCGTCATCCTCCAACAAGGAGATCACACGCCGCTACTCGCAACAGCAGATGATTTCCTCCCGCTGGATGCTCAGTTGGCGGCACCGGCTGCACTGGCACCTAAGACAATGTTCGGCAACGTTCACTTCCGCCCTTTCGCATAACACACAGCGCTCACGAGGATCAGCGAATAAACAGACGCATAGGCGCGTAGTTATTTACATTGAATGAATTGACAAACTTATTTCACTAATGTATTCGGTAGCTTTTTCTAACATCACCCACATGGCACTGTCCGAAAACATACACCCGTAGACAAAAGTGGTATACTCCACGCGCTGCGAGAACACTGCTCGCCAGATTTTTCCGACGAAGAAGCATTTATTTCTCAGATATGCATAACGTGCCCTCCTTGATATATTTTCCATCTTTTCCAAGCAATTTCGTGTGGCACATTTTTTATACTGAAAAAATGCAATTGTTTCGGTTCGCATGGAGTATACCACTTTTTTCCACATGTGTACGTGTGCCTAACATGCGTACTCATTTCACTCAAGTACTCGTCAGCTTTGTTTGATAACTCGCATATGGCGTTGTCCGAAAGTCATGCGGTACGCTCTTCTGAAATAAGCCACGAATACCAAAAATACATGTAGCTGTTACATAAGATCACAGCTCTGCGGTGCGTTGACCACGTACCAGTTGTTGCCTCGGCAGACATCCTAGTCGCCGGCCTCCTCGTTCTCAACGACGCTGCCCGGACCATTGGGCTACCGGCTGACTAGCGGGTCAAACCTTTAATGGTTCTGTTGGCCAGTATTGGTCAAAATTATCTCATACAACATCAACGTCGCTTGATGACGGCGAGGACGGCTAGGAAGGAAACGATGACGACGATGAAGGCGATGAAGGCGAAGACGGCAACAATGTCATGGTCAATGAGGATGCATGTGGTGTGTCCCGCATGTGTTTTCAAAGTAGGTGAATCCTTATACCTCCGCGTCACAGGTTCTAAAGGTCACGTGATCACTAACTTGTTGCTCGCGCGCGTCGCCTACGTCACACCGCAGTTCGTGCTGCTAAACTTGGAAACCGCGTCTGACCATGGTAAGTCGCTGCGTAATTACTTATTCATGGAGCGCTGGACCTTTTAATGCCAGGTGTTATGATCACTGGGTACCAAGGCATCAAGTAAAACCATGAAACAAACTCCAAATGTTGGTGTCTGTACTCCTTTAACCCAAAATTGTTTTTCGCTTACGCCTACTAGTGGGAACGCATGCGCGCATCTTCATAGGATAGGTTTTCGTATACTTAGCCATCGCTGAATGAGAGAACAAACTGGTTTGATGGAGCGAGCGGAATGACAGATAATGAGGTGATTCGCGTGTACAAGACATTATGAGCTCCCCATCGCAGCTCCCGAGCAAAAATAACCTTACAGGCGGATACTGGGACAAGTGAATAGGGTTTGGCACAGTTGAACTGAGGGACTGAGATTATCACACAGGTTGAATTCCTATTGAGCTGATCATCCAAACATGCACGAAAGTCTGTGTAGCTACGCTTCAATTTTTATATGGCCTATTGGAAATATCATTTGTTGAAATCAATTTCCTTGATCAAGAAACAATAAATAAAAAGGTACTTTGATTTCAGCTCTTAAGAGTGTGCGAGTTTAGGCATTCTGGCACCAAACGCCATTATGTTCATTTAGTTACCTTGATCCTGATAACTGACTGCAGCTCATGGTAGAATTACATCCATGCACGGTTTTGTGAAATAGAAGCTTGATTTTAAGGCAGAAAGCGCAAAACGCAATGCACCAGAAAATGCTCTCTCTAAAGGCACACAGCAGCTGGCCAACAACAATAAGAACAGGAACGTTGACCTATTCTTGCATTAGGATGTTTCACATAATTTTCAAAACGATGCCTTTCAGTGATATGCTGGTACAAAAAAAACAACGTACAGAACGGAGTTAGTGGAGGCGCACCATTATTTTCATTATATGCAGCAAGACGAAAAGTGGCTAACACCCCGTACCCTTTGCACTTCACACAAACTTTCAGACAGCAGCGCTATATCGGAGTTCTTGTAGAAGCAGCCTTGGAAGGAGCAAGGCTTTGAGCCTTTAGAAAGGGTGTTGGAAAAAAGGAGGTTTCAATACTGCCAAAATGTGAAGCTAAGCTTTATGCATAAGGAGAGGTGTACATGCATACATTTCGATGCACAGTAGTTCAATAGGCTCTGGGGCGGAGCATATAAACGAAAGCGTAAACGAGCTTCACAGTTCGAAATAAAAGCCATTGGACATGTTCCCAGGTCACTGACAATGCATAAAACAAAACGCAATGCATGATTCTTTTCATCTTCTCATCAATTAAAAAAAATTACGTCGATCACTTCATTGATGTCCAAAAATGCAAAATAACCAATGCAGATCCCAGTTTTATCTAACGAATAAACACAATTCCAAAGCATACTAATGAAAGGCATGAGTGATCAATAACGGAAAACGAGCATGCTAATTTCCGGATTTATATCTCCTTTTTATTCATTCGTCACACTTCTCTTTTTTAGAGTACAGTCTACATTGAATTGTTTTCTGTTCGTTTTTCATTCATGGTGCTCACACCCGTTTTTTTCCGTTCGGTCGAATCAATCGTGTGATTGTTCATCTTAGGTAAAAAGCGCAAAAGCACGCATGAGCGAAAGAAACACAACGGAATGAGCGCCTAACGACTGTTTGTTAAGCGGTAAAACACAACATACATTTTCCATTCCACACAAAAGCAAGTCTTGTGGATTATGGTTGATATGATGACATACATAAAGAGAAGCTGAAGGGACACCAACGAGCATGCTTCCAAGTAGAACACAGGACAGGGCCCTGTGGGGCTCGTGTGGGCATGTTGGGCTGGGGAAAACACTATAGTACAAATAACAGCCCCGTTCAGGGAACATGCGGCCAGACAAAATTGGGCTTTCCTTGTTTACACCATTTCGACATAGCTAATGTTACCTGAGTACTATCGGCGTCAAATGCAATGCGAACAGCAGAGTGCGTGGAAAATGGCACACCTCAGGCAGCCGGCATGTCGCCATGATGCATTGCCACGCTCATCTGGTTTTTGATAGTTTTGCCTTTCTTGTTTTGCCACTCGAACGTTCCATTAATCCTTTCTAGATATGGTCACTTGCACCGCGCGCAATGAGGCATAGCAGCCACACGCTGATGGCACGGCGATAACGGAAGTGGAATCAATGCACTGTATGCCAGCGACCGAAGAGCTCTCGATTCATCCACGCGTGCCAGAGCCACTTACCCCTTTTTACTGCCATGCGTACGTCCCCATTCCTAAAGGAACGAATATGGCGCTACAGTGGAATAATGACAAAATAAGCGCATAATAAAAGGGAAGCAAACATTGCGTGCATCTTTGATGACAATAGATAGGAAGGTGGACTGTCTTAGGAAAACAAAACAGCACACTCTTGATACATGGACAAAGAACGAAACGATAACACAGCGCTGATTTCAGCTGGTTCTTTTATTGCAGAGCGACACAATATACATTTTCGAAAGGTGGACGGGAAAGCATGGGAACAGCTCCTGTTTTTTTCACGTGACAGAAGGATAGCGTGACCAAATTTGCAAAGACGTGGGATAACAATACCAGTCAAAATACGATGGGTTTCACTGTAATATGGTGGAGCTCGATGGCGATAAAGCCCGCTTGCTTCCGACATCGGTCTATTTGGGGCGCTGTGCTGTAAATAGGACGCATATGTGGGTCTTGAGCAGATAGAAGACAGTCATCACCAAATGCGGCTGCCTACTAAAACCGGATAGTACCCTCTTGTGCCAAGGCGAGACTGGAAATCGGGCTTGCCCGCAAGTTGGCCACTCGCGCTCTTTCAGCTTCTTACGGGCACATGCAACATATCTTGGGATTTTCTGTATTCAAAATAAGCTGAGCCCCAATTACCACTCCAAAATTCTGTCATTCTAACTCCTATGATGCATTTTAATTGTGTAATTCATTTTATAATAACCGAGTAATTACTCATTGACGTCCTTCCAAACGCAGCCATGCGGCTACAAGGAAAAGCTATACAGCTTTCCCAGAAAATTCGTAGTTAAAAGAAAATCTGGAGCTGGTACGGGGATCGAACCCGGCACCACTGCCTTTCTGGGGCAGTCGCCCTACCAACTGAGTTAACCAGGACAATCAGCAGAACATTCGGTAGGGCAAGAGCAAATTCATCTATGAATCGAAAAGGGAATGATGTTGCTGTTTATATTTGGTTTGGTTTGGTTTGTGGGGTGTAACGTCCCAAAGTAACTCAGGCTATGAGAGACGCCGTAGTGGAGGATTCCGGAAATGTCGATTACCTGGGGTTCTTTAACGTGCACTAACATCAGCAAACGGGCGCCTTGCTTTTCGCCTCCATCGAAAAGCGGCCGCCAAAGCCGGAATTCGATCCCGGCCTCGGCGGCCGCTTTTCGGTGGCTGTTTATATTATAGAAGTGTTTATAAGAGTCCTTACATTATACAAGCCGGTAACTGCCTCTTTCAAAGATTTCATAAAATATTTTAAGCACATTTGTGCCATTCCTTAGGACTATAGCCTTTGATTCTAGCAAATATGCGAATTATGCAGTATTAGCAGTAAATATAAAGGAGAAACTGTTCAGTATTGCGAATATGTTCAGGACTACCGTCCAATTTTTTCAGCGGCATTATTATTTGGATCGGAGTGTCGAAAAAAGAACTTTAACACCGATGCCGAGTGTTATCATAGTCTAGTATGAATGTTCATTGGTTGTGTAACCAATTTATTGTACATATGTATATAGACTTTTTGTAAACACACATATAGTTTGCAATTTGGGCCAGCCCATATTATTATAGTTGTGGTAATTAACTTCTCTTGTGTTGCTGAGTACAAAATACCAGTTGAAGAAATTGTGTTCAATGTTTCGTACTTGATTGTTAATGGGACGTAGGCAGCCACGAAAATACCAACCTGCATGCATGAGGGCAGCACATAGGCCAGCCCAAATCGGTCGGGCTTCCATGGAGTCCGCGCCTAGTGCTAGTCCTTTTATTTATTTTTTATTTCAAACACTTTCCGGGCACGAAGGCATTACAGAAAGGAGTGGTACACAAAAAATATACAGTGCATAGTTATACAATAGTGAAGTTAAATGATGGCAGAAAATACAGTTTTGAAATTTTCAACATCCGTAATGGCAGCGATGGAGAAAGAAAGGTTGTTCCAGTCAACGCTGGCTTTAGGAACAAAAGAATCGTAACACAATGTTTTCTCGAAAATGGAACACCAACTTTAAATGTATGATCGGAACGGGATGAAATGTATGAAGGGCTCGCAAAGAGATGATTTTTTAACAGAGGATTATGATGATACGTTCTGGGGAAAATACACAGTCTAAAACACTTTCGGCGCGGAGAAATTTCCGGTAAAGCAAGTGTGTTTTCATTGAAGTAATGCTAGCGTAACGGGAGTTGTTAGATAAGATGAAGCGTTCCACACGATTTTTTCATAGATTCTAGTATGTTTTTCACTGTGATTATATTAGGATTGCAAACTACGGATGCGTATTCTGACTTTGGTCATACTAATGTTTTATAAATGGGTTAGTTTTATTGGCAGAGGCGCAGTAGAGAAATTTCGGTGCAAGTATCCAACAGTCCTGTTGGCGTTATTGGTCACATGTTCGACGTGTCTATGCCATGATAAGTTACGCAAGATATGAACACCTAGGTATTTGTAAAAGTTCACAGGTTCAAGGTGAATGTCGTGGACAACATAAGTACGCTTGTTATCAGTGATGCTTTTGCAACGTTATACATGCATTGTTTTACACTTTTTAACGTTTAGTCGCATGAACCATTTATCACACCATTTGGATATGCTCGTGAGCTCATCTTGAAGATAAATAGAATCAGTCTGGTTAGATATTCTGTGATAGATGACGCAGTCGTTTGCTAAACGTCTACTAGAAGAATGAGAAATGCATTGAGGAAGGTCGTTAATGTATATTAGAAAAAGAAGAGGACGCAGTACCGATCCTTGGGGTACACATGATGTTACTGAAGTGCAAGAGGAGGCGCAGCCGTTAGCAGAAACATACTGGGTATAATTTGATATGGAGCTTTAATCCAGTTGAGTACGTTAGGGTCAATGTTAAGCATGCAAAGTTTAAGAATTGGGAGATTATAGGAAACAGTATCGAAAGCTTTCGCAGTCCAAGAAAACATAGTCTACATCACTGTTCAAGTCAATGTGGACAAATAGGTCGTTTCTTAAACATACGAGTTGCGTTTCTTCCTGAAACCGTGTTGTTCTGCTGAAAAGAAGGAATTAGACTCAAGGAAATCATTCAGATGAGAATATATGATATGTTCTAACATTTTACATGGTATACTTGTGAGTGATATAGGAGGATAGTTATTGGGGGAATTAGTGTTACCTAGTTTAGGTACTGCAATAACATTACCAACCTTCCAATACCAATAGCTTGGAAGTACTGAGGAACCTAGATACTGGGAAAAGAGCATTGAAAGCATAATGGAAGATTAAGGTTCAGTGACTTTAATCATTTTAGAGTTGACTGCATCTTCACCTCGTGAAGCAGACATTTTCAAGTTTCCAATCAACTTTTGTATGCCGAACCATTGTATACTGATAGAGTTTATTGGTAAATAAGAATAATTAGTTACAGGCAATACAATATTAGGAACACGTTTGTGGAAAACGGAAGCAAATACATCATTTAAGACGGAACAACACTGATTCGCAGGAATCGAGACATTGTCAGAACAGGCTAGTTGAATAACCTCGTTTTCATTGCGCCCAACACCACTCCGGAACTTACGCGGGTTAGATTACAGAAGTGATGGGAGGGTGTTATCAAAAAAATTCTTTTTTGCATCTTTAACAGCCATGAGAAATTCTGCATGAATGCGATGATATGCTTCGCAGTATTCAGGAAGGTTAGATGCTTTGGCGCGACGAAAAATATGCTTCTTTTTGTTGCGTAAATGGCGTAGAGATTTAGTAAACCATGACGAAGTAGGATTTGAGACAATGCTAATCTTAGGTACGTAGCGATCTATTAGTTCTAGCAGTTTATTTTTGTGCAATGACCAGTTTGCTTCAACGGCAAGTTCGGAAATTTTAGAGTGTAGTCGGCAATGAATGATTCTAGTTCAACTGTGAGGGACGCGGTGTCGGCGGCGCTATAATCACATATGGTCTTAACAACTTTCTTGGTATGGACATTCTTCTTAATTGTCAAGTGAAGCAGTGAGTGGTCACTCAGTCCTTCTAGGTATGTTGGCAGAGAGACCCAATCGGGAGTTGTAAAGAAGAGGTCTAAAATATTAGAGAAAGTGCTGGTGGTGCGTGTGGGTTTAATAATTGGCTGGGTTAGATTAAAATCGGCGCAGAAAATTGAAATTACCAAGTAAGAATAAATGTGATTTTGGGTACCGAACAACTAATTTGTTTAGGGCATTATGAATGTCAGTGCAGAAAGTAGCAGGTGAGGATGGGGACCTATAACACGCGCAAAGAATGAGGTCGACTGTTGGAAATGTAACGCTAGTGCAAACTATTTCTAATGGCGAATCGATAGAGATAGCAAAGGAATTGATAGCAGGTGATTGATTATTGGGTAATAGTGTTGATCAATGGGCCAGTATTCGCCTAAGAAACGTAGTGATAATTATGATGTCGTATGCCGCCCATATTCAGCTATCTGGCCCGAATGTGGGCTGCTCTATTTGGGCTGCCCACAGGGATACGAATTGAGACCGATCAAGGCATACATGCGCAACCCAGGCGGGGCACTTCAAGGAACGAGTTGGAAATCCCGCATGGGCATGTGCTACTTGAATCGCTTTCTTAATAAATATTTAAACAAATATTTGCGCACTTTGCTGCCTTAATTCTGAAAGAACCCGGGTACCAAAACACAGGCGGACAGTCAAGTTGTCTCTGTCTAGTTCCTATGAAAAATATCAGCAACTAGTCCAGCAATACATCCTTTCAACATTGTCGACCTTACAAGTTTTTATTTTGTTCGCTTTACTATGCATGTGGTTGAAACGAAAACACTGGTAACGCAAACATCATTCGAACATATATACTGGCAGGCTAGTTTACCCTGAGTCAACAAGTCTGAAATTATATTTTTCAACAATTTCAGAAAAGCGCACTTGCGGATAACACGCGCTGCAGTATAGCGAGGCTTGGCTTCAATTATGGCAATATTTCTATAAAATGAAATATAACCTGAACGACTCAGTGTTCTTCTAACAGAATATTTTCCGCCGAATGTCTAACACGGTTAATGGTAAAACATAGGCGAGTTGGGTCGAATAGAATACTCGCTCTCTTAGCTCTCCTTGAAATCTGATACATTATACCAGTTTACCGCTCCTTTTAAGCGGTGTTCTGCACAATATACACAGAACGTGTTCTTTAACCGTTTCATATGACTATAGTTCTCTTGAGCCCCGAAAAGTTGCAGAAACATGAAATTTGCCTTTCCGGCTATGTTTATGCTGTGAATGACAGCGGTGAAGCTCTCGACACTGTGCACGTGAGTACGGTGTTAATTTTAAGCTGGTCGAGGATGGGCACGCTGGCATTTTCTTCGTCAATATTTATTGAAGCGTCTTGTAATATTCGCAAACAATAAGCAATTACAATTACCAAGACATATTCTACTATATATTCATCGCTTTTCTCTCATCCTCCCTTCGCTGCTGTCTTCAAGGGTTTTCTGTGTCCATGTTTATGTGCGATAGCACTTTAACTATGATTAGGCCGAGGACGCTGACTTGCTTCGACTAACAATTTAAGCCTCGACAACGAGCTGGCGCCTACCGGAATTTAGTCCACTGTACGTGCATTGCCTAGGCTCTGCCAGCGCTAGTATGGTGGCAATCGTAAGTAGCCAGTCAGTCGAATACCATTAGCCAGTAAAGTCAGCTGTCTACCAGGAAACTACGCTTTATTTTTGCTATGCGTTCAGTCGATCGGCCTGTGTGACGTCATGTTGCTTTGAAACGCGAGATGATCTGCAGCTGATGATCTGGTTAAGTAGTTCGCAGGGGTTAAGTGGATGCAGCTAGCACAGAACCGGGTTAATTGGAGAAATATGGGAGCGGCCTTCGCCCTGCAGTGGGTATAATCAGGTTGATGATGCTGATTATGATCTGCAGCGTGTAGTACCTGTCATTAGTTCGTTCAAGTTACTAGTTTAAAATGTTCATGTCTTTCCGTGGTTTTCTGGCCCGGCATGGAGGACGACGTGCTATCCCTCTATGACAGGCTGCTCCCTTTCAAGCATATCGCACGGCCGTTATTTACTGTAGCCCTTCTATCGTTCTCCTGACGCGAATGACCTTCCGGTATGCTCATCTTCCCTCAGGTGATTATGTGAATGAAGATGCTGGACAGTTCCTTGTGATATAAAAGCAAAACGACCCGAGCTGTGTGGAGCGTAATGTTCTCATTTTCATGCTCACCCTTTGAGTTTTGTCGAGTCGATAACATCAGGCGGCATCTTAAATTTGCCACCAGAACTAGTCAATGTTAAAACCATTTTGTCGGGCGAAATTCCATTCAAGGTATCTAAAAATTGCTGAAAATAAGAGAAATAATAATCAGATGATTTAAAAACTTATTTGCTATCTTGAAATCAAGAATATCTAAAGTTGAAATTTGCAAAAGCTGGCATCAAATGAATCCTCTGCATTTTTTCTCTTGTTTCAGTGCGAAATAATCTACATTTTCTTTTAAAACTACTGTTATCAACACTTGGTATAGTTATCTGACTTTATGAAGACACCAAGTGAAACTACACCCACATTTACTGCGTGCTCGTCTAGTAGCAAGTGACCTACCGGCGGAAATTTCTGGCGTAGATTTTACAACAGCAACACAGGCATGCTGGCCGAAATTAATTCTCATGAAATAGCTGGTACCCTGTATTTATGAAATAATTCGTAAACAGTGTTTGCTAAACACTGTTACCGCAAAACGCGTAACCGACTAAGTTGTGTGTTTGCTAATGACGACGACCGAGGAGAGCGTGAAGGATGAAGGCTGTTCTAGACGACGACGACGATGCAGATGCTCTGGGTGCTCGACGGCCCTTTAAGTCTCTACGCCCAGTTATGCTCATTGTAGTGCAACTCTTAACCATTCCCGGTAAGATCTTTGGTGGAGGTGCTGGGTGCCAATACAGCGTCACCTCCGGTAGCTGCATTAGCTAGCTTCCCATGAAGGGGCAGGTGGAGGACGGTGAGGAACAGCGGCGAGGAAGAGGCGAACGGGGACGGTGGGCTAGCGGGGAGGGAGAGCGGCTGGGGGCAGGAGCCGCAGTGATCTCCATGCGGGGCGGGGCGCCTTATAACGTGGCGAGAAACAGTCGAGGCCATAGTTAGAATAGCGGTCAATGTAGGGGAAATGTCGAGGTGGTAGAGAGCTGCGGCTGTGGCAGTGGCGAGAGATCGGGCCTACACGGGAGCACGTGAAACAGTTTGACCAAAAGTCATGGCCACGCCACTCATCAGGACTGCGGTAACGGTAACGTTGTCTGTAGGTGCTTTAGGGCGTAGCGGAAGCGATTATGGGAGAGAAGGGGCTCGAACTCGGGTGTTCCACAGTGCGGCTACAGGGAACGCCCAAGTTGGCAACCTGCTGACGGACAATGGCTTCAATAAGAGATATAATGGTCATGTTGCTATCCGAGAAAGACAGGTTGGATGTAGTACAAGCGAGTGCTTCAAGTTCACGCCGCACGATGCGGCCCACGTATACAGGATTTGAAGATTGCCTAAGGGTCGGCAGATCCTTGAACGTAGAGCTAGCGGCGGTGTTAGGGAGCCGGGCGAAGCGGTGCGCAACGCGTCGGTGCTTGGCCTACTCGAAACGTTGACAAATGTGTAGAACGAAATCCACCGTATACCAATCCCGACTGAGTATAGGCTAAAGGCATTGTCGGCTATGCCTTTGATGATGTGCCCTACCTTCTCAGCTTCAGACATGTCTTTACCAACCTTACGTAATTTGAACGGATGATGGAGTCCTTACTCCGTGGCTTCAAGTGGACGACTTGTGTATGTTATATGTATGAACTGATTGTTTTCTCTTTCTCGTTGGAAAGCCACCTCCGTCGCCTTCCATCTTGGCACTTTCCCGCCGTGCCGGACTTCAACCAAACTCAAAGATGTGCAGTTTTGGTCGCCATGAACCTAAAGTGCTTGGGCATTTGATTAATGCAACCGACGTGAAACCCACTCCCAACAACGTTCGCGCTGTCAGGGCTTTTCCATCTCCCCGTTCAAAACGTGATGGCCACAGTTCTATAGGACTGTGTTTGTATTTTCGCCGGTTCGTCCCGCACTTCTCAGCGGTCGCTCACTCTCTCAGCAACCTGAAAAAAGGCGTTGCTTTCTCTTGGAGACCACAGCAGGCTAGCGCATTCTCCAGCATCAGCGCTGTGCTCACCAATCCTCTTGTGTTAGCCCATTTCTACCCGTCTGGCTCGGCAGAACTTCGCAGCAATGCCACTGGCCACGAGATTGGTGCCATTCTTGCAAAGCGACAACGCGGCCAACACAGCGTGTCCGCCTCCTATCTGCTGCAGACCAGAACTATTCTATTACAAAACGGGAGTGCCGGGCTCTCGTTTGGCCAATTGGAAAATTTCGATCCTACTTGTTTGGCCGACCTTTCACTGTTATTACCGATCAATCACCCCGCCTTGTGTTGGCTGTCTTCCCTCAAGGACCCTGCTGGCCACCTCGGCAGCTGGGAACTACGCTTGTAGGAGTGTAGTTTTCCGTTTTGCACACCTCTGATCGATGCCGTCAGGGTGTAGACTGCCTGTCACGTTAACCCATCGATCCCCCTTTCCCTATGGACCATGAATCAGACACCTCGGTCTTCTCTTTATCCATATTCACCTACATCGCACACGAACAGCGCTTGGACACAACGTTCAGCTCTCACATCAACCGCCTCCGCGCAGAAAGCCGTGACTCAATTATCACACCATGTTCTTGCTGCACGGAGACACGCAGTACCGCCGCATCAAGCGACCTCATGACGCTCTGCACTTTCTGTTAATTCCCCAAATTCTACGCTCTGCTGGGCTCAAAAAAATGCATGACATTCCTTCTGCTGGCCATCTTGGCCTCTCACGCACGTTGGTACGCGTGGACCAGCGTTTCTTTAAGCCTGGCTTTTATCACTCCGTCCAACGTTATGTAGCCGCTTGCGACCTCTGTCGCCGCCGGAAGAAAGCCCCTGGCCGGCCTCCTGGACAACAGCAGCCGATTGCTATCCCGACTGAGCCGTTTTCTTGTGCTGGCCTTGACCTCTAGGGCCCTTCCCGGAGTCCTCGTCATGAATAAATAGATTGCTGCGGCCACTGATTATGCAGCGCGGTACGTGATCGATCGCGCTATTCCAAACAGCAGCAGCACTAATGTTGCTCACTACCTTAAGCACGACGTTATACTCACCCTTGACTACTTACTGACCGTGGCCGCTGCTTCCTTCCCGGGTTGTTGAAATAGTTCGTGCTCCGTTCGTCACATATTCAACACGGCCTAATATTCTCAGACAAATGGCGTTACGGAACGTCCTAATCGCACACTCATCGACATGCTCGCCATGTTTGTCTCCAACGGTGACCGCGACAGGGACATTACCTTGCCATTTGTCACCTTCGCCTACCCTTCGCGCATGATGCTGGGTGGTACTCTCCACTCTACAATCTCTTTGGAAGAGACCCCTTACTGCCCTTCGACACATAGCTTCCCGCAACTGGCCCCGTCAATGCTTATGCCCGCGATACCGTCGTCCGGGCCGACGGCGCCCAGAAAATTACTCATCACAAGCCCTCTGCCTTCCAAGAAGCTGGAAAACGCAGCTACGACGCTAACCACCAGGATGGTAATTCATCATAGTCATCATCATTAGCCTGACTATACCCACTGCAGGGTGAAGGCCTCTCATATTTCTCCAATTAACCCGGTTCTGTGCTAGCTGCATCCACTTGACCCCTGCGAACGTCTTAACCTCATCCGCCCACCTAACTTTCATCCGCCCCCTGCTAGGCCTTTCTTCCCTATTAATCCAGTTTGTTACCCTAAGCGATCATCGGTTATCGTCTATTCGCGCTACATGTCCTGCCCATGTCCATTTCTTCTGCTTAATTTCCGCTAGAGTTATTCTCCCGCATCTTCGGTATTACTGTGGATACCGTCCCTCCGTGTGGGGTTGCGTGAAAAACGTCTTCAGCACTACATAGGTCCTTGTCGTGTATTACGCCCAGTGACCGCCGTATCATATAAGATTGCACTCTCCGCCCAGTCATCATCGTCTACACCCACTTCCAAAATGGTTCAAGTGACCCGCCTGAAGCCATATAATTCGCACTCCACACCGCACGCCCAACACGCACCGGGACGTTGTCTTTGCTGAGGGGGCCAGTGTTACCTGGTGCGCGTGATCAAGTAAGTGGTGTGCTCGCAGACGATGACGACCGAAGAGTGCATGAAAAATCGACATTTCTAAAAGACGACGCAGACAGCATGGATGCTCGATGGCACTTGAAGCCTTTGTGCCGAGTTGTGCCAATCGCAGCGTAATTAAGTCTAAGCAAATACTTCCCCGTAATATCTAAACGATACCATCTCAAAGGAAATGATAGGTTTGTTGAGTAATTTATTTGCCCGTAATAGACAAACGATATGGCCAGCAGTTCTATCGACGACAATGCATATAGTGGTTGATTTCTATCAAATAAATCTAAAAACTACTTTATGAGCGCTGGTACACCTTCAAGTGACAAAAACCTATAAAGGCCCAAAGATACCACATCAGCTAGCTGATTTTGTCTCACTTTGTAATAAAAGAAAATAAATAATTCAATCGCCTGTTTTCGTAACAGAGTGCCCGTGGCATACATAACACCTTAAGAAGGCCTAATAAATCAAAAGTAAACATGATCACGAGGAAGCCGACACATATGTGTAACTGCATCCTGAGCACCAGCTGCTTCCCGGGCAAAATGAACATAGGTGGTGTTGCTCTTGTGCACAAAGGGTGTAATGTCAATGATCTAATAAACTATCGACCCATTTTTGTCTGAGCAGTATTTTCACAGTGCCCTAAACGTAACAAATGTTCGCTTGGGCAATCATTTAAGAAGCAATAAATAATAACCGCACAACTGAACCTCAGCAGCTAGCAATGCTAGAAACATTGACGATGTCTTCGTCTTTCTCTCAAGATGGCGACTAAAGTGAAAGCCGCTTCCGAAACCATCTCAGTGTACAGTACAAGGCCAGAACAACGCGGCTCCACACATGGCCCGGCAGATGCGCTAGCTCATACGCAGGAACTGTAGCCCCAGACTACTAGGGCTGGGGTGTCGCAATGTTTCCTTCCCATTTGGCATCCATCTGATAGTCAAGTTACAAGCTAGTTTGCGATAGCGATTCCGGGTATATCGAAAACGTTGTTAGCGAGTTTGCGAGAGCTGATCCTGAATATATTGAACTCGAGGGGATCGCGAAATAGTTCAATATATCGATGATTCGATATACAAAACATGCTAATAAAGAAACCTATTGATAACATTGAAAAGATACTAAAAACTTTTGCGATACAGTTTTTACTGCTTAATCTGTACACATAGACTTGATAAATTAAGCCGATACGGGATTAGAGGTATCGCACTTCTGAAATCTACCTAAGTAACCGGCACCAGTAACTAAAGTCAATGATGTAAAATTCCTTCTGGGCCTTATTAGCACTGGAGAAACTCAATGGTCTATTTGGTACTAATGCTCTTTATGCTTTGCATAAATTGCATAGTTAATTTACAGGTACAAAGAACATTATTATTTATACTGGCAATACTACTGTATTTTGTCCTGGCCTGAGCCTACGAGAAATAACAAACGATTTGACACAAGAAATGTATTTAACGCTAAAAAAAGCAAAACGAGTTGCATATATGTGGCTAACACTAAGTACCTTGTGGGCAAAGCAAAAAACATAAACATAGATAATCAGATGTCCATCATTTTAATAGTGTCCATCTAATCCAAGTAAACTGAACAAACTTCTGGCGGGATGCATGAAGGGGATGTTGTAATAACGGCTAGCGCGAAATACATTCATCCTAAAATCATCCATATTCTTGGCTTAATAAGCAGTTTCAGGAACATGTTAAAAAGAAGAGAAGACTACAAATATATTGTTACGTTATTTGGAATTACGTTATTTCTTACGTTATTTGAATTAAGTAACTAAATAATTAATTCTGGAGATTCAGTTACTGTGCGCAGGAATTCCAGACAGTACATACCGTGGTACTAAATAATCAAAATTTATTTCTTTGCTGTTCAAAACAATTGAGCACAAAGGCAACTTACCGTATCATATATGATACACTATGAGGTAAGTGGCCCATAGGGGTAACCTGAATGCTAGAGTCCCAGCAGGCTGATTCTGGAATAACCGTTCCATGTGAAACGAGAGACCCAAGTTGGCAGCTCCTGCCGGCCCACCTATAAAGCCCCGCTTTAACAAAGCCGTGCGAACGTGCCTGACGTCACGTATCTCGTGAGCACCAGCTGCGCACCTAGCGTGCCACGCCGACCGCTTGTGTCACGTGGGGTATGACGTCACGCGCTGCTCCGTGGCTGCGACCGCGCTACGCCGACCGCTTGAGTTGGTAGCCAAGCTGTCACCCTAGTATCATGTGGAGTGTGACGTCACAGCGTCACGTGGGTGCGGCCGCGCCATGCTGAAGGCTCGAAACTTAGAGTAGTATTGATGTCGCGATAATAGGTTTGACGAATTCGGGCGAGTGTGCGCGCAAAGCCCAAGTGGACAGAGGTGAGCTCATCATGGCAAGCAAAAAGGATGTCGGCACGTCAGCCGGCACTACGAGGAGGTATGCTCGGTCAACTGTGCTGGAGTTGTTCTTGAATAGAACGCCATCCTGAAGCCAGAAAGAAGACAGGTTCCGCCGGGCAAATTATCGAGGGATATAATAAGCGGTACGATCCTCCAGGTGGTCACTGACAAGTAGATGGTACGGGTCAGCTCGCTGTGGGGTCATTACGTCTCAGGCACTCAGGAGTCCAAGAAAACCGCTCTAGTCGCCCGTGCTCACACCGAGCGAAGCAACATATTTGTGCTTCTGGCCACATTTATACACAATATACACAGGCGAAGGCTCCATCGTACTAGGCACCCCGTTGGGTCACGGAAGTTGGCCCGCCAGCAAAAAGAATTATGACTTTTAACAGCGGCCATAGAGCTAAAGCCTAAATTTCATGGTTGGCCACACAACCGCAAGGCATTCCTTTTCCGTAATGTAATAGTTCGTCTCAGCGCCGGAGAGTGTGCGGCTGGCACAAGCAATTACCCTTTTGACGCCAGCTTGGTGTTAAGGTCGACGGGCGGCTGCAGTGGTGAAATCCAACGGCCCCTGCTTAGGAACTAGGCCTAGGTTCCACCGGCTAGCACGATGCACAGGAGTGTCGACTGGCACAGGACCTGAAGGCTGGGCGGGCGTGCGGAGGAGTACGGGATATATTGCCTCGAACTGTTTAAATCTTCATTTATCCCTGTTCGACAGCCGCTGGCATGCGGCCTTATCATTGTTATTCTCGCGCGCTTATCAATTCTGTATTTCGTGTTTGCTCATGCTCGTTGTCGCGATACGACGCGTTATCATTTTGTTTGTCACGAACGATGCGCCGAGATCTGTCTCGAAGATTCTGATCGCTCGCATTGAGCGTAGACGTGTGCGACTGGCAATCTTTGTTCGACGATAGACGAGCAAGTTTGTTGCTATCGCCGCCGCCGAGTTGCTGAATTCTTTTGCGGTAGCAAGTCAGCCCAATAAAGAGTTAATTTCAGTACCTTCAAGCCTGTGTCTTCTTTTGGTATCAACGACCTTGTCACCCTTAAGTGACAATATACTGGGATCGATACCCGGTGGTGATACCAAAATATGTCAAGGACAAAACGGCTAGACGTAACTAAATGACAGGGCGAAACCGTACGAGCAGGCTGTTCCGCACACAGCACGCGAGCCGCCTTAAGCGTCCTTTTCTTCCAGGCGCCACCTAAGAACATCATGAACACCATGTGGCAATATGATTGTTTGCGCGCAAAATGTAAGTAAGGATTGAGCAAAATGTCCGAATATTATTTTTTTACCCTTTTTCATGTTCGTTTGTTCTGCTGCCTCCTCGAACGTAATACTCTCGTGCCTGAATGTTCATGCGCTGATGCCGGTGTTCGGATTCCTTGGAGGGCATAAAGTCAGTTCGGTAGTTTAGCCATATCCGACGCTTCATCACCCGTATACCATATCAAGCCAAACTTTCTAGTTGCCCATTCCCTTCCAAAAATAACAAATTTTCATCTTCAATGCCTCGAGGATGCCTAATAATTGAATTCACTGCCTACCCTTCTCCTGCGTCCCTCATCTTTCCCGGCTTCAAAGTTTTCTCTAGCGACTCCTTTCTTCGTGTCAGATGACAAGAGTAGCTGAGCGTTAACTTTGGAATTTCACCATTGAATGAGCATCCAGGGTTTATGGTCATTGATATCGACAGCTTTGGATTTCTGGCAGTGTAAGAAACTCTCAAGTCTCCGCCAGCATCATAATAAACAAGTGACAATTCTTGAGCGGTCCTTATTTGTCACTTTCGACTCTCCGATCCATATTACACTACTGGAAGAACCGTAGATTGTAATGTTCGGATTTAGGTCATCATTGTCATGTCTCTGCTCTTTACTTGGTCACCAAGGATAGTCACGGCTCTTTCCAGAAGGAGACGTCTCCTAAGTGCATTCCAAATCACTTAACTGGGCTAATTTTTGCTACATTCGGGTATAAAGGCTAGTGTACAGGAAAGATAAACACAGAAGGTAGAGGAATGGATTTATGGGGAAGGTGGGGCGCCTATCATGCTTCCTGTCCCCTGCCTTATGCGTGCGTTTTGCTTGTCGGCTGGCCACTATGTCCGAATCCTACTTGTGGCTGCAGTCACTTTTCAAGAAATCTTACAGCCTATGAAGAATTCAGTAACAGCTTGTGCTTATTGCCCCTGTATGTTCCAGGACTTCACAGGGTAAGACGCCATGATCTTTTTTTCTTAATTCTCAATTCATTACCAACCTTCACTCCCTTCTTTCATGAGCGTAAGAATTTCTTTGTGTTTTACTTTCTGCCGTCAGTTGCATCATATGCATTTATACAGTTGTTGATCCTTTTCAATCAAAATTCATTCTAACTGAAGGATCGTCCTGTCCGGCCTTCCTAATGATGCGTTCATGTTACAGATGAGATATGCAGGGCGATAGTATGAAGACGTAGTGGAAAATGTTTGTGTGCGTACTGATGCTCATTGATATAAATACTTCACCTCTGCCTATTTCTATCAAGTAAACTGAAGATACATTGAGGTAGACAGCAATATCTTTTTTTTAAATTATACACACATATGACTGCTTCCTGCACTGTCGAAAGTATCAAAAACTGATTCGATAATTTTGACATCATAGGATAAGTATTACATTGTTTGAGAGGAACAATACTCATTGAACTTTACAATTTATCAGTCCTTCACATGCAGAAGAAAATATTACTGGACATCCTTGAATAAGAATTACCTGCACACAAATTTTTACCCATTGTTTCACAGTTCAACACGTTACCCCTTTATGAGTGATACTACGGTTTGTGTGCTTTTTTCTATATCGGAATTAACCTTACAGCGATTCGCCCAGAAATCGAATAAATGCAGTTTTCTGCAGATGTATGCAGGAGCAACGCAGGGTCGTGTCTTCAAACTGCTACTTGTATCTTTATTACAACAACATTTTAAGCATATTATCCGCAATAAAAACTGTAATATATGTAAGAAACTATAGCTTCTTTATCGCCGGATTCACTACTGAAGACCCGTTGTATATTAGCATGACTGCATACCAATATCCATGATTTGGGGCTATCCAATTTCTTAGTCAATATCTCAGAATAGCAAAAGCTGGTGCCTTACGAACAATACATTCCAAACTAAATGCTACCCATAGCATGTTTTTTACTAATGCGGGCCTATCTGTGCGATAAATGAAATACGAGGCGCAATATTTAAGGAATATTCACTATGAATTTTAGGCATCAAATTGATCAGCAAAGTGTGGACAGTTAAGTTTTGTGAGTCCCATTTCAGCATTTAAATTGTGCTCAAGGCAATAAGGGCCTCAGTAAACACAGATCATGTCGTAAAAGAAGGCTAATTTAGGCAAATTCAATAACATTTTGTTTTTGATGTTAGGTTTCCGAACTATTTTTCCAACATTATGAGTGAATGAGATCTAGTTAGGCACACAAACTCTCCAATACATAGCTCATTTTCCAGTCGTCATTTTGGTTTGTGGACCAGTCTCGTGCGAAATTTTACGTGAAGTAGAATTACGTTTAGCAAACCTATTGCATGTTTTGTCGCCCCACGTGATCTCATACCACTTATGACATCAAATCTTGGCTGTGCCATTATCAAAATCCTAAGAAGCTCACTTGACATTCCGGTTTCTCCATTACTCTATCACAGTGATTCCGTATGTAGGGCTCTGGACTGCTGAACGCAAGTATACCGGGATGAAGTCCCAGCCTCGCGGCGCGTTTTTCCCGAAGGCGAAAAGCAAGACATTTCTGTACTCTGCGACTTCAGCATCAGTTAGACATCTGGAGTAGGTCTAAATTTTCTAGCATGTCTGCTGGAGCATCCCGCATAGACTGAGTAACTTTAGTTAAAAAGATTGCCATCCTAAACGTAGGCAAACTTTGTTCAGCCAACTTGCGGAAGTTAACTGAGCATAAAGTACCATGAAATGCCAACTTGAAACGTTTCAGAAAAATTAAATATGCATCAATTGTAACATCGTATTTGGCTCGCCCAGTGCACACCTATTCAAACAAAACCCTACTGAAAAGTCCTGTATAAAATTCGTGCAGGAAATCGTATACAGGTTTACTGTACAGGATCTGGGATACAGGATTGGGGGCTATGTCACAAAATTCCTGCACTGCCCTGGAAAGTCCGGAATGAAACCGAGCGGAGCTTTGATACCGGAATGACCTGTATGGTTGATGGCCCTCGTTTCCAGAAAGAAACGCGTCGCTAGGGTGGAAAAAGCATGCAACAATATCAAATAAAACGACATTTAAAATAAAAAAAAGAATTTTACTACCGAATGTGGAATCGAACCACGGTCCTTATGGTCTTCAGACGAGCACCTTAACCACTACTCTACACCGCTTTTTTTTTTCTTTATTTCCGAGGTATGCATGAACAACAAATTGTCACACTTAATAAAACACTTCAGCTGCCCTTGAGCTGACGCGTGTGAGGTTAAAATTTCTTCAATTTTACCAGGTCATCTAGAACTTCTGCCCACTGTGGTGCATCGGGGAGCGCGCAGATACATTCCCGTAGATAAACAGCACTTTCAACAAAATTTTCACGTACACTGCGAATGTTAATATCTTCATGCCTTACTTGCATCCGTGTTTTCTACAAGCTGTGGAGGCCCAGAAGCATTAATATATCATAGGGTACGTCTTCGTTCTCCTCCGGTAAAAGCCGGATGCCATAAGGGTTTAGTGGTAGCTCTTTTTTAATTGTTCTTTGTTGCCCGTCCCAATGAAATACTGCATCCCAGCAGTCTAAGAATATGTGTTCAATTGTCTCTGGCTTCTTGCAAAGCAGGCAGTTTGTCGTCCAAGGGACATAGATTCCTTTTTCGTGAAGCCAGGTTTTGACGGGTAGAGTGTTCGAGTGCAACTTAAAAAAGAACGTTTTGGCAGCCGGTCGAACTGGCATCCTCTTCACTCGTTTTAAAATATCCTGCCCTGGGCCTCCACGGTAGGGCTCTCGATACAAAGGTGCGGGCAGCATTATTTCCACTAGGTCCTTATACAGCTTTTTCTTGCCAACACTGTACAAATATTCACGGGAAAAATGCACTTCTAACAACTTGTAAGAGAGAACTACCTCGCGCAAATATCCTGTGACAGCACCACGCATGTTTTAACTTGAGGAGACAACAAATCCGGGTAACAGCCTTTGCAGCCGCACTTGCATGACTGTTCTTAAAAAGGTGTCATTTTGGTCGCGAAGAAAAAAAAAGCGCTATACCACTTGGCGCAGAAACAAATGAATCAAACCGACTCCTCCGCTTTTTAAAGAAAAAAAAATAAATTCGTTCCCCTCGTCTTTTCCCAGGTCGAAGTCCAAAGAAAAACCGCAAACACACGATGAATTTTTTGAATGGCAGTTCGTGACGCACATAGAACATTCATTACATACCATATCTTTGAAATCAAAAAAACATTGCAGATGAACGCGCGTGAAAAGATTGACAGTTGCCTTCCCTGCCATGCTTCCGCTTTCTCTCGCACTCTATTTGTTTCTTCCTTCCAATGTAAGCTAGGATCGCAATAACATTGTAGGGGCACACCCAGATACTGCATTGGCACGGAAGACCATTGCAATCGGGAGAAAGAAGCCGGTTCAGCATCCCATAGGCCGTGCCAAAATCCGGAGCTTTTTTCCCAGTTAGCCCGACATCCAGTCTGGTCAGAAAACTTTTCAACAACGTTAACCAATTCACAAATGCTCTCTCTGTTTTCACAAAATACTGCAATGTCGTCCGCGTATGCAAGTAGCTTCACATGAGACGATTGAAGCTTGAAACCCGAGATGCATTCATTATTGATAATGGCCAAGCATAATGGCTCGAGATAGGCTGCAAAAAGCAGAGGAGAGAGTGGGCATCCTTGCCTCACCGAAGAACGCACTGCGAGACTGTCAGTGAGATCGCCATTCACTATAATACGCGTCGAGCAGTTTGCGTACGCCATTCTCACTCCCTCCACGATTACCGAGCCCAGATTACAATGCTCTAGAATGAAGAAAAGAATGTCGTGTGATACGCGATCGAACGCTTTTTCCAAATCCAGTTGAATCATGGCAACCTGATTTCCAAGCGTGTCTACACACTCCAGTACGGTTCGTGCCACATGTATATTTGTGGAGATGCTGCGACCTCTTATGCCGCACGTTTGGTGCGGTCCCACTAATTTGGCTATTACACTCTGCAATCTCTTCGCTAAAACCTTCATGAAGATTTTGTAATCAACATTTGTCAGGCTTATTGGCCTATAGGACTTCACCAAGAGGCGTTTCTCCGGACCATCAGTTTTTGGAATAAGTACGATGTGTGACGTAGTAAATGATAATGGCACTCGTTTGCGTTCGTAGGCTTCTCTTATCACTTCCAACATAAGGCTGGAAACATGGTTTTTAAATGCTTTGTAAAAGGAGGCGCTCAGCCCATCTGGTCCAGGGGCTTTCCCACATGGGAGGTCATCTATGGCCTTTTCTATCTCTTGCAATGTAATAGGCATTTCAAGGCTCTCTTTCACATGATCTTCGAGCGTTGGCATTTAGCCGTAAATATTCTTTTGGAAACTCTTGACTATGTTCGCGCGTATTACTCAGAAGCTCAGTAAAATGTTTCAGAATCGCACACTTTATATCTTTAGCATCGTTTGTAATCTGCCCTTCATGTCTTATTTGCCTGATTTCCTTCTGGCAAGCATACCTTTTTTCATCTGATAGCGCTCGCTTTGTCGGCGCCTCGCCAGCCCACAGTTTATCGCTTCTTGCACGTATAACCGCGGCTCTGTACTTCTCAGCGTCGATTCTTTCTAAATGAGATTTCACATCTCTTATTTGCTTCGTGAACTTTCCTGGCGCACAGCTTTCCATGCACAACAAGCACTCAAGTTGTCCATGAAGTTCCTTTTCTGTTTCTTTCTGTTTGTACCGAATAACACTGCTCTTTTCTATTGCTTTTATCTTCACCTGCTCTTTAAATCTTTCCCATTTATCTGCATGGCTTTCTTCATGCACCTTAAGCAAACATTCCAAATCGTTCTTAATTGCCTTAACAAACTCTTCGTCCTCCAAAATTTTTTCGTTCAGTTTCCATAGATGCCAGTTGAAAACAGATTTCTTAACCTTCATTCCAAAAGTCGCACTAACAAGGCAATGATCACTAAACGAAATAGGTTTTACATTATAGTCGGTACAGATTGGAACGAGATCAATAGATACATACAGCCTGTCTAGTCTCGCATGACTATCGCGTTGAAAGTGCGTGTATTCCTGACGGGTTCCAGCAGAAAACACATTTCCAATGTCTTCCAAGCAATAGTCATGCACCAATGGTTACAGTGGTTGTTACTTAATATATGTAGCTATCTTTGCTCTTTGGTACTTGTATTTTCCTTGGCAGTAGAATTTGCGGCCGTAATTCACCGATCGCCCTTTAAACACGCTGAATATCTTTGCAGGCTATCACGAGGGTTCACAAATGTGCCGTATGTTTATAATGCGTCGCTTTATTGAAGGTAAACCTCAAGATATCATAATTTACTAGTGCTGATGTGTTTTTCATCGTCTACGGACGCTTCTAAGTTTTCCTACATACAGAGATATCCGGTGCACTAATACTTGTAATACTGGGCGTTTTAGCTTCACGTGCTACCAGCGGAGCATCGATGTCAATGAATACACTTCCGACTGAGCGGTTTCAATATGTAAACATTCGAGAACGCGTCGCCCGGTGTGCGGCTATCTGCGCATCTTTAGATGGTCAGCGATGTTTGTTTATTTTTTCTCGAACAGTTTTTTGTCATCGCTAGCGAAACGATACGTTCGTGCTTCTACTTTCGCGTTGTAGGCGGCAGATCTTCAGACGCAGATATGAAGACGCACCGCAAGATCGTACGAGCTGCAGCGACTGTTGTACACGCAAAAGCGACGCGACGCGCGTATATGCTTGCTAGCGCACACTTCGACAGCTTCGCATTTTCGAGGTATTTGGGAAACGAAGCGTGCCCTTTATATACTGAACAGTTGTATAATACGTTTGGTATTAGGCTTATTTAGTGCGCTGGCGTGTCCGGCATGGTCATTCTGGTTGAGCTTCGTCGATCGGCCCGGCTTCTGTTCAGAAGCGGAATACTCTGCCCGGTATCAGTTCCAGAAATGACGCGTTCGTCCGGTTTCTGGTTAATTGATACAGGCTGAACACTACATAACACCACTACATTCGAAAAAGAAAAAAAAAGAAAAGAAAAAAGAAAAAGAAACAAAAAGAAAATAGAAAAGGAAAAAACATTTACATGTGACTCGAACTTCGGTCTTTTCAGCCAGCAAGCACACACTTTAACCACTACACCACGGCAGGACACGGTGACGGTGGTTATATGTCATGTATACGATGCATACTGGAAATGGTCTGCCCTGTATTAACTCTATACCGGACTGGACCGTCCGGTATCCATATATATATATATATATATATAAATATATATATATATATATATATATATATATATATATATATATATATATATATATATATATATATATATATATATATATATATATATATATATATATATATATATATATATAGGGAATGGGTCCGGTAGGGCATAGACTTAAGGTAGGTGACACACGGTAGAAAAAACAACACTTTATTCCGACGTTTCGGCCGGGGTCCGGCCTTTGACATTCCTTGACATTCCTTGACATTCCTTGTCTACATTCCTTGACAAAGGCCGGACCCCGGCCGAAACGTCGGAATAAAGTGTTGTTTTTTCTACCGTGTGTCACCTACCTTAAGTCTATATATATATATATATATATATATATATATATATATATATATATATATATATATATGACAATCAATGAGCACACGCATATGCCTCGTCATTCACACATGGTCTCATCCTCCCCAGCCTCTTCCCTTGGTGGCATAGGATAGCAAATATAAATTCTTTTCCTATAAACGCAAGGAAAGGGGTGCTAACACACATGTCACCCGCCTTATCGATTCTTCAAACATTTTTCTTTCTGTTTTATGCGCCCCCACATACATCACGGACGTAGCATCAAATACTGGAAAACGATCTTTGTAACCTTACACATGCTTCACCAATTCCAAATTTTAACGAAGTCCGTTTGTATTTTGCATGCGCTGTTTGCAAGCAGCAGTAGGACTAATTTCTGCAATGACGGGCGACGGTTATTCTTGGGAGGGTCTCTAAATTATAGTTGCTGTAATATTCACGTTAGCTATTTTCTCAAGTGCGGCAGATATGGAGTATCACACAGAAGTGAAAATGGATGCCCACTGCGTAACTCGTATTATTTTGCCAATATGGTGTGCACCCGCTGCGGTGGCAGAGTGTGTAGAACGTTGTATTACTGTGTGTGAGAACGTGGATCAATTCACGGACGCGGCGGCTGCTTTTCGACGGAGGCCAAAAGTAAGGCGCCTTGTCCTGTGTGTGGTCAGTGCACTGAAGTACCCCCAGGTGGTCGAAACTGATGCGTCTTCTATTATGGCGTCTTCCTTAGCGTTAGCCGCTTTTAGAAGTTACACACGACAAAACCTAAATGAAAACCTTCTCTTTGCGTCAGTGCGCATCCGACATAATCAGCTCGTTTTCAACTGGCGGTATAGATACGTTATTTTTCTTCATGACAGAGAGCTATTTGAAGTCGGAAGAGAAAAACGTACATGTGGAATATTTCAGTCAGCGGCATGCTATCGGAGCGTATTTTCAAGCTGACTGCATGGACTGCGTTGGCGGCTGTCCTTCGGGTCGCAGTACCTTTGAATAATCCCCTATCCTACATTGGTGGATGTACTATGTGAGGACATTGATCCTGAAACTCCATAAAACTAATCTCCTGACACCCTTAATACCTGGATTTCTGTCTGTTTTTCACTACTATGAATTGCGCCCGAGCTCAAGTCAGTTTCCCGGCTTTGAAAGAAACCTTGCCACACAGTGCTTCGTACAAACCCTGTAATAAGGACACTGTTGCTGAAGATATCGAGATATCACTTGTGATTGTATAAACAACACAACTGTCCTCTTCAAGACAGCCCATGCTTTCCTCTGCCAGAAGTGTTTTCAGCTCCCCTACGCTGTGCTTTTGCGCTGGCCTTCTGATGTTTTGTATCTGTAACCTGTTTTAATTCTTCTACTGTTTTGTCACGTGGACTCTTGGGCAGTATCCAGCCCATCGCCTCTCTTCTATTCTGCGAGGAGCCTTACAGGGCACTGCACTCAGCTATTACTGCGCTCGGCCCCTTTTATCTCTACCTGCTCCCTCCTCTGCAGATTTGTTCCTCCGTTCCATAAACGCAGTACTTCCTCCGCTGCAGAGCGCGCAGTCTGACCCTACTTAAGCACTTCCGCTCCACCTTCGACTTCTATCAAAGTTCACTGGGCCCAAATTCTACTGTCACTCGTCGCATCGATACCGGCATCCAAGAAGCATAGCCATAGCACCCGTTTCCTGCGTGCGCAACGCAAGTCCACGCTATATAGGAGAAAGTCAACCTAATGCTTGAAGGCTCCGCCTTCTAGAATACGGGTCCGCGAGCGATGGTCTCGCCCGACGAGTGAAAAACCAAGTCTTTCTTGAAAACACCAGCTTATTCCGGACCAAAAGAAAATTATTCAATAAAAAAGAAACAGCATCGGTCAAGCTGCACTGAAAACACGCTGTCGAAGTGCGTGACAATGGACTATGAAGAATAAAAAAAACTGGCAGAGGCTTAGCTTGGTTAAGCCCGGTAGATTGCGAAAGCAATACCCATGGCTACGCCCAGGTTCAGCTAATGTTCGGCTGGTGGCGGTACTTATGGATATGCTTGTTATGGTTAGACTGTGGTGGTTATACAATGATTCACTCTGGATACGATATGGCGTCACTTTATGTTTCAATTTTATTTAAGCCAATAAAGACGTTTTGGTGTGTAAAGTGGCTCTTTGTTGGCACTTCTCTTATTGCATAGCGATGCGCGTTTCTGTACATGACCATCTGTTCCTCCGTCTCTGTAGCTCGCTGATATCTCTTACGCTCATTGCGACGAGCTTCCCTAGCGGTAGGTGGCATCGTCGAAGCAGATGTTAAACCACCGGCTGAGGCACCGCCACTAATCGCAGGCGGCGCGAGATGGTCGCCCACCTCTTCGGCCTGACGTCACAACACCTGTTGCGCTCCTGACGGACAGCGCGAGAGTTAGGCCGACGGTGGTGGCACCGCCACTACTCGCAGACGGCGCGAGATGGTCTCCCAGCTCTTCGGCGTGACGTCAAAACACCTGTTGCTCTCCTGGCGGACAGCGCAGGAGTTAGGCCACCGGTGGTGGCACCGCCACTACTCGCAGACGGCGCGAGATGGTCGCCCAGCTCTTCGACGTGACGTCACACAGAGGTCACGCGAAAGGTTAATGGTGGCACCGCCACGGTACGGCAAAGGCTTGAAAGTGCAAGAAGTATTGCTTTCGCAATAAACACGGAACATGGGTCAGGGCTTCATCGCGGCAACACAAAACACTGCGGCGCGAATAGGGCGAGTAATAGGGCCAAAATGTTGACGACAGTACAAAAGCATTGCATCTCGCGTGGCAGCACTTATGCTAATACTCGTACGACATTCTTGTAGGCACCGCGTCCGTATTTGTCTGGCAAGGCCCCGCTCCGTCGTCCGTGTACAGGGGGGGTCAAAAGTTCTCAGGCCGCAGGTTTTGCTTCTGTTCAGCATATTCTGACACGTGGGATCCCATTAAGGTTATAAATGATCTCCGAGGTTTGAATAATTCTTCTTCTGCCCTCTACATGTAATAATGCCTGACTACTGCTCAGAAGCAGACCCTGTGGCCTGGGAACTTTTGACCACCCCTGTACATCCCGCCGGCTTGGGACGCTGCCTGGCCGCCCGGCACAAAATCCCTGAGCCATGCTTCCGACACGCTTATCTATGCTCGGTCTCGCGCCGATAACATAGCGCCCCCGCTCCAGGCAGCTCGCTCATGCGTACTCGTGCAGTCCGGGCAGACACCAACACAAACAAGAAAAAGGGCTTGCGGTCTGAAAAATAAAAGGGGGCTGTGGGGCCCCACATGCTCTAGAACATAGTGATGCGAATACTAAGCTACCCTTGGGCTTCGTCCGTTCTGCTCGTCGAGAAGAAAGATGGCTCGATCCGCTTTTCTGTAGATTACGGCCACCTTAATGACTTTAGGCGAAAAGATGTCTACACTCTCTCGCACACAGACAACACTGTTGTAGAAAATGGAGGATACACGTGTCGAAAACGCTGCACTTATGGGGGCACACGAAGAGCGCAGGAAGAAGAAATGAGAACACAAACGGCTTCCAGGAATTAGTCCGCACTTCGAACGCGCAAGCGAAACCCGAGCCGAAGCTGCAGATGGCCCGCTCCTGCTCCGCGAAGACCAGCATGCCGAAGCCACAGCAGAAAGCTCTCTCCCTCTCCCCCTTTCCTCCTTTCATGTTTCTCTCCTCTCCAGTGCTGTCCGACTCTTGTAAAATAAACTAGTCTCGTAACCGTTACTGAACGCGTGTGTGTCGTTCTTTCGAGGCTCCTGCGTGCGCGGCCCTGCCGCCCGAACGAGTAACGCGCAGTAAAGGAGAATCGTGGCGCGACTTTACTAGCATCGCTCCATAGTACTCGCTGTACAGTGAGACTAACCTAACAAAGAAAAACTAGGAACTCTACATTTTGGTGCCGGAACCAGGGAAGTGTTGGTCAACTGTCCTCAACAGCGACATGGAGCGACTTCAAAAGAAGCAAGTAGCACTACGACAGGCCATCGACAAGATGGTCGCAGCAGTCGCCAACCTTCTACAAAAGCCTGCAGTCGAAAGCGGTGATCTGGAAGAACAATTTCACCTTCTTGTCGAGCAGTCAGAAGAGTTAAAAACAGTCAACGACAGCATTGAAATGAAAATCGATCTTCAGGAACTTGACGCAGAGTTGTCCACAAGCTCCATCGACAACTCCATCAGTAACGGGGGTCTCTTGCGAGCCTAATTCTCAGTAGTTAGTCCACGCCAACGTTACCACAAGCTGGCTTCCCTTGACAATAACGAAATTGCCGAAGCTCGAAATCGTCAAATTCAATGGGGACTTGCGATCATGACAGATATTTTGGAACCAATTCGAGGACACTATTCACGAGAACGGAGCTCTATCACCAATCGATAAATTTCAGTACCTAACAAGCTATCTTACAGGGAAGGCTGCCGCGGCTATTGAGGGTTTGTCATTAAACAATGAGAACTATGTTGTTGCCATCAAGACCCTGACAGAAAGATTTGGCAAGGAGGACGTCATCATCGAGGAACACATGTCTCGCTTGCTCGGTGTTCGTCCGGTGAACACCCTCCATGACACAGAACGGCTCAGGACCCTCTATGATGAGGTACAGTCTGGGGTCCGAAGCCTCGAGTCACTGGGCGTGACATCGAGCACGTACGGCGTGTTGTTACTGACTGTGCTTCGGAAAAGCATTCTAGATCAGCTTTGCCTTGAATATTACCGAAGGAAGGCCAGTACTACAACCGTTCCCCAAGACGAGCTCCAATATTTCATCGAGTTCTTAAGAATGGAAGTGGAAAGCAGAGAACGAACACAGTGCAGCAGCCGACAGACCCTGAACAAGGACCTTAAACCAAGAGAGTCACGCCTAAAGGGAAGACCGCCAACTGCATCAATCTTTGTTGTAAAAAACCACGAGTCACACTGTTCTTCTTGTGGAGCAGAAGATCACGTTACAGCAGACTGCGTGGCCTCCGTTTCACCAGACGTCAAGGGAGAAATAATGGCCAAAGTGAGACGGTGCTTCAAATGCACGAAAAAGAACCATCGTGCCGCCGAGTGCAGAACAGTCAAGTGGCTCAAGTGCGCGAAATGCTCCGCCCGGCACGCGACAGGCGTCTGCGAAGTTAGCAAGTCGACAGCACCCGTCACAGGAAACAATTCTGCACCTCCTCAGACTACCATGCATTCATCGTTGCAAGGTGCACAGACTGGCTGTACGCCTCGCGTGCTTTTACAGACGGCACAAGCCTGGGCAGAATCGGGAGAGAAGCGCGCCTTGGTGAGGATTCTACTCGACGGTGGCAGCCAGAGAACGTTCATAAAACAAGGCATTTCTCAGCGTCGCAAGCTTGGAGTGGTTGCAGAAGAACTTCTCGCTATTCACACCTTCGCGACCACCAAGCCAAATGTAACAACATGCAACAGAGTCGAGGTGTGGCTACGGAGCCGGCATAACGACCATGTAATTCGAGTCGAGGCCCCCGAGGTTCCAGAAATTTCTGGGGACTTCCTGCCACCCACTGACGCTGCCGCTACTCGCCTGGTTGCAGACCAAGGGCTGCAACTCGCTGACCTGGTCCCGGACGAGTATCGACAGGACGCCGGAGTCTGTCTCCTGATTGGCGCTGACCACTACTGGGGCGTCACTACAGGAGATGTCAAGCGGGTCACTAGCAGGCTCGTCGCCGTGGAGACCATCTTTGGGTGGACACTGCAAGGCACATTGACCAAAAATGTGGCGGCGACCTGTCTCATAACGACCGGAGTCATGCGCGTGTTGGTGACCGCCGAGCAAGATGATGATCTCTCCAGTCAGCTGAAATCATTTTCGGAACTGGAGCACCTCGAAATAGTGGAGACAGAAGTCACAGGAAAGGAAGACGATGTTCTGCGAAACTTTCAAGAAAGCACTACTTATAAAGACGGCCGTTATCAAGTCGCCTTGCCCTGGAAGGAGAATGCCTCAGATTTAGCAGATAACAAGGTCATCGCTACTCAGAGGCTTCGGTCATTAACAACAAAGCTGATGAAAAACAAAGACAACATGCAAGCTTACGATCAAGCGCTAAGAGAGTACCTGATTGCTGGGCATGCGGAGAAAGTCAACAAAAATGGTGAGTCCATAAAGGGACCTATTTATTACCTCCCGCATCGAGGCGTTGTCAGACCGACTAGCGAGACCACTAAGCTAAGGATTGTTTTCTATGCCTCTTCGAGCGCAAGAGGTGAGCTCTCGTTAAATGATGTGCTCTCTGTTGGACCAAGTTTGAATCCAAGCCTCGCAGACATTCTAATCAGGTTCCGAACACACATCGCTATCATGTCAGATATCGAAAAGGCATTCCTCCAGGTGCAGCTCATGGAGAGCGACCGTGACGCTTTGCGCTCTCTTTGGTACGAGCGAGCTCCCAAACAGTCAGAAGCTGTGCCTCCTATTAAGGCGTACCGAATGACTAGAGTGCCATTCGGGGCAACATCAAGTCCCGTTTTGCTGGCAGCAACTCTGAGGTACCATATAGGGTCAATGCAAGACCTTTATCCCAGCACAGCCAATATTCTCAAGAATGACTTATATGTCGACGATTTGGTAACAGGCGCCGACACCTTGGAGGAGGCGGCACGCATCTGCGAAGAATCGCAGCGCATTATGCACAAGGCTGGCATGTACCTACGCAAGTGGCGCTCGAATTCGGCGGAACTTTCGACGATGTTCGAGAGTGAGAAAGCACGAGGCAAATTGCCGGAGCTCAGCATGACCAAACTTCTCGGTGTCGAATGGCGGCCTCACACAAACGACTTCGTGTTTGAAATGAACACCCTAATAGATTTTTTGAGTTCACGGCAAGACACGAAGAGATTTTTGCTGCAAGCATCAGTGCGTATTTTCGACCCCTTTGGGTTCCTTGCGCCAGTTTCCACACAGCGAAGGTTTTGTTTCAAACCCGTTGGGAGCGAGGTACGGGATGAGAAACTGCCTTCAGACGTACTTAATAAATGGGAAATTTGGTGCAACAGCTTCCTGAGCTTCGCCACATCTCCGTACCTAGAAAACTAGCCGTGAAAGGAGAGCATGACGAGCCTGAGCTTCACATTTTCTGCGATGCCAGTCCGAAAGCTTATGGTGCCATCGCTTACATCCGGACAAAAAACGAAGATGGGAGCTTCACTGTATCCCTTTTGATGGCGAAGTCAAGGGTGGCTCCGCTAAAGCACCTGTCACTGCCGCGGTTGGAACTAATGGGGGCCTTGATAGGAGCTCGGTTGGCAAAAACGATTCTTCAGCAGCTGAACGTGAGAGCCATTTCGATTCACTGCTGGAGTGACTCAACTGTGGCCCTGAGCTGGATAAAAACAGTGCCTTAAGGTGGAAACCTTTCGTTGCCAACAGAGTGCAAGAGATTCAGTCTCTGACTGATCCAGCGGTTTGGAGGCATTGCCCTGGAAGGACAAACCCCGCAGATCTATTAACAAGGGGCATTATGCCTTCCGCTTTGGTTGAAAGTGAAACATGGTGGTGTGGGCCGGCATGGCTGAGGACGACCAACGAGCACCCCGCGTTTCTACCGAACACTGATTGCAGCTCTTGCGCAGAGGAAGAAAGGGTTGTGCAGGTGCTCAATGCAGTAACCTGCAGTGCACTGGAGCCACTGTTGGATATTGTGAATATCAGCTCCTTAACCAGAGTTATTCGGGTAACCGCGTGGGTACAGCGCTTCCTAAGTAAGTCTCGAAACCCTTCCCAGAAACAAGAAGGAGAGTTAACTGCGACAGAGCTGCAAAGGCCAGGAAGTACTGGCTTCGAGCGTCACAAAGGACAAGCTTCTCTGAAAAAATAAGTGTCATTCAATCGTCAGCTACGCTGGACAAGAAATCACCCATTCTAGCTCTCAACCCTTTTATCGACGCTGACGGCATACTTAGAGTTGGTGGCAGACTTCAACATAGCGCGGAAAAGGAGAGCACCAAACACCCCGCTATACTCTCCTCAGCACACCGGTTCACACTGTTGCTTATAACGCGAGAGCAAAAACGGTTGCTTCATGCGGAAGTGCGAGACATGCTATGCCACCTTCGTGAGCGCTACTGGGTACTTAGAGCGAGACAGACTGTAAAATCTATAATCCAGCGCTGCCTTCAGTGTCAGAAACAACGCTGCCGACCTGCTGCAGAGCCTGTGGCCCCCCTTCCCTCAGACCGTGTCACAAGGGCTGACCCATTTGAGATCACAGGTGTCGATTTTGAGGGCCCTTTATTTTCAATGACAGAGGCACGACACGCAAGGGCTATGTGGCTCTCTTTACGTGCGCAGTAACCAGAGCAATCCATCTCGAACTCGTCGGCGACCTCACTTCAAACTCATTTCTCATGGCATTCAGACGATTTGTCTCCCGCCGAGGAATGATCAAAGTCATGCATTCAAATAACGCTCTAACGTTCAAGAGAGCATCTAAAGACCTCGAAAAGATGTTCCAAGCAGCGCGAGGAGCTGAACTCCTCCCCTAGATCAGACAAAATGGTATATCATGGAAATTAATTCTAGAGAGAGCGGCATGGTGGGGCGGCCTTTGGGAAAGGATGGTGCCTACTGTGAAAGCCTGTCTTCGCAAAACCCTTGAAAGAAGCTGTCTCGATTTTAACGGCCTGCTCACAGTCCTAACAGAGGTCGAGGCGGTCGTAAATTCCCGTCCCCTAACGTACGTCCACTCGGATGCGGGGGAGCCAGCGCCCCTAACACCAGCCCATTTCCTTGTCGGGCATCGGCTTACAGCTTTGTCATCCACAGCTGCAGCCACTTCTGCGGAGTCAACGCGTGAAATACTGCGAGGGAGATGGAAGTACCGCGTCACACTCGTTGATTCATGCTGGAGACGATGGAGGCGCGAATACCTCCTAGAGCTGAGGTCTGCGCACTGGACCAAACCCACACGGCAGCGAAGTGTTACGGAAGACGATATTGTGCTTTTAGGTGACGAACGGACGCCCCGCCAGATGTGGCCAATGGCTCGAGTCAAGGAGACCTTCCCAGGGAGGGACGGCAATGTACGCGCCTGCAAAATTGCGCTCCCAAGCAAGAGAGAGCTTCGGCGACCAGTGCAGGCCCTTTTTCCTCTCGAACTCCAAGCGAGGATGTCCCACGCTCAGAACAGAAATGAGCTGAAGCTCATTTGGGGGGGAGGATGTAGAAAATGGAGGATACACGTGTCGAAAACGCTGCACATAGGGGGGCACCAGAAAAGCGCAGGAAGAAGAAACAAAAACACAAACGGCTTCCAGGAATTGGTCCGCACTTCGAACGCGCGAGCGACACCCGAGCCGAAGCTGCAGATGGCCCGCTCCTGCCCCGCGAAGACCAGCATGCCGAAGCCACAGCAGAAAGCTCCCCCCCCCCCTTTCCTCCTCTCATGTTTCTCTCCTCTCCAGTGCTGTCCGACTCTTGTAAAATAAACCTAGTCTCGTAACCGTTACTGAACGTGTGTGTGTCGTTCTTTTGAGGCTCCTGCGTGCGGGGCCCTGCCGCCCAAACGAGTAACGCGCAGTAAAGCAGAATCGTGGCGCGACCTTGCTAGCATCGCTCCGTAGTGCTCGCTGTGAGATTAACCTAACAAAGAAAAACTAGGAACTCTACAACTGTTGACTGTTTGCAAGGAGCTGAACAATTTTATTCACCAGATTTACGTTCCGCACAAAGGCAGCTGCTTATGGAAGCGGCTGATCATCCCAAAGCATCCTTTCTAACAACTGACGGCTTGTATGAATGCACAGTGTGCCTCTGACCGTTTTAAGTCACCGGCAATATTGTAGAGGATGATGACGCAGCTGTGAGTGGACTAAAGTTGAGAACATGCCTATGCCACCTCGATCACAAGGTCGTCTTTTCTCTCGACCTAACGCCTACCACTACGTCGGAAGAAAGTTTTGACCTTTGTCTCTGAAGCCGGACTGCAATTTTAGAAAAAAAGATGGTAAAAAAATAATAATTGCTGCCCTTACTACCTTTTTGAGTCATTACTACATTTATACTACCTTATTACGGCCTTGTTGCTACCTCCAAGGAAAATTAGGTACTAAAATGGCAGTAACGCCTGCTGTCACACCATTTTTTACCCAAACTGCCTTTTCGACCTCATTACAACCCCTGTGGGAACAGAGGTAGTCAATGGTCACTAACTGTTACTACCTCGATCAGAAAATATCTTATAGTATACACTATAGGAATATTCAAGTATACACTAGCTGCAACACTCCTGATGACGTTGCTACTCTATTTCGCTTTTTATATGATAAAAATGGCTTTCTAAATGGCAGCAAGATTTAAAAATGCCATTCCTGCTCATTTCGTTTGGGATAACATAGTGTATACGCCGCGCCCACAGATTTCATTGTTTCCCTGGACGCCACAAATTTTTCTTGCTACGAAGGATTCACAAATATGCCTAAAAGTCCCGTTAGAACTCTATGACTGAAATTAATCCGCTTGACAGCTCCCTTCAAAGACAGTACAGACCCTGACCGTGCCTTCATCACGGAAGATGAGTGCAAAAACCACTTTCCTTCTGGATGCCAAATTCGTGCTTAATTATAGCGCTGGACGTATGCTGTACGCTGCTTTTCCAGCAAGAAGAAATATCACCTAAATTGGCTTCCGAAAACAAAAATCACTCAAGGATGCGGCCGTAAAAAAAGCCAGAAATGTCACTTATAGTTTACTCCGATCCGACCCGAAGTCCTCAGTGGCGGAGAGTTGCAATGCCGCCCTGCTGTCTTTGTTGTGCTGCGGTGCGATTGAGGACGTTATTTCCTTACGCTGTGCTGCTTTTTTGTGATATGGTTCTTTGAATTGGCCGCCGAATTTATGTGCGACATGTGCACTTCGACAGAAGACCTGATTATGCAGTACATGAAGTAGTGGTAAATAGACTCAGCGTCGTAGAGCTCTTGCACCGCACCATGGATATGGCTGCAACAACGCGGAAGAAGGAAATTGACTAGCGTTATTGCTTCCAAATGTGAGAACGCCGCTAGAAATCATTTTTGTTTACTTTTGCTATTGACTGATATAACCGCTGTTAATACGGTTGCGTGTGACCTCAAAATTTCTTACTATACAAGCTGCGAACTGTACACGACGGCTTCAATGACCTCAAAATTTCTTACTAATACAAGCTGCGAACTCTACACGACGGCTTCAATGACCTCAAAATTTCTTACTAATACAAGCGGCGAACTCTACACGATGGCTTCAATAATCTTCCTGCTTTATTGTGAGGGCGAGGCAATCAATCTTCGAAAAGCGTCGCTTTTCATATGTAGATCAGTATGTCCGTTCCTACCGCGAGAACCTTGTGCGATATAAGTATATAATTTTATGCTGTATATTTCATGCTGTAGTTCTGGCGGATGTCTATTGGATGCGATAAGTACCTTGATGATCACTCGTGTGGTCATGTTCGAGGCAAGTGTGGGAACAAATAGGCTTTTATCTGGTAATTTATTTATCTCTGAGTAAAAGCATTGTGACTAGCAGTCCTTTGTTTGAGATAAGTGCTTTCTTAGAGTCATTATTAAAAAGTCGCCTTTTTCCAGCAGTTCAGTGTATTAATGCTCTGACTAGCGCCAGTGTGCAAAAAGCAGGTTGATACGGTGACGCACGTTTCACAGTGATCGCTGCATTTAGTTATTTAGTTTTGATGATTATGTGCATGCAAAAAAATATTCCTATTTCTGTAAGACATGGTCGCGTAATGCCAAGTTACACTTATGTACTCAGTCATTGGGTGTTTGGCAATAGAAGGACAATTCGAAAGAATTATTTGAGTGACCGCATCTAGTCAAACGTGCATGACATGACCGACTGCTTTCATTACCAAATATCTTTTTGTAGTTTTGGTGAATGAGGCGTATCGTAATGCTGGGCACCGCCCAGACGGAAACCAACTTTCAGTACGTAGCTCAATTCGTTGATACTTTGTGTCGAAGCTTTTAGTGGAAGCTTTCAACTGATGCAATAGTAAACAGTTTCAAAGCAATAATGAAGAAGTCATGTCACCTGCCTTAATGACATATTTGTTGTGCTTTCCGCTAATTTGATAACCAGTGCTCCATTTTTGCAGAGGTCTTTGGTTGCACAGTCGTTAGCAGCCGACAGAGTTTGAAAGCAGGAATACCAGAAGGGTTCATTATTTCACAATAATTATCAATTTAACAAAACGTCTGCTTGCGCTAGATGGTGCATAGCTTAATTTGAAATTAATACAAGCGCACAAAAACACGCACACAAAAAGGAAAACACACAGGACAGGTGCTACTCCTGTGCGTTTCCTTTTTTTTGTGTGCGTGTTTTTATGCGCTTGTATTCATTTCAAATTTTCAATTTGTTTATTAATGACTTCGCGATTGCAATTTCAAACTGCGTGGTCGGTCCTTTCGTCGATGAGACGGTCGTACTAAAAGCATTGCCCACGAAACAGCTGTTCCCTTAATACAAGAAAATGTCATTATTCTAATGAAGTGGTTGTCTTCGAGTTACCTTTCCATAAACCCACTGAAAACTAAGCTGGTATCTTTTAAAAGATATCTTGAACATAACTGCGTTGAATGATTAAGCTTTTTTGCATTGATGCAGCGCTCTGTTTTCATTGTACTGCAGTAAAAGGTTTTCACTGGAAAAATGTCTAGGTGTTAATCTCTCAAAGCACAGTCACATGGCACATATTTGTAGCATATTACGAAGCATGCCGTGGGTATTGTTTGGAGCTAAATGTTTTCTTCCTTTTGCAAAAAAACAGTCATGCAATCACTTGCATACAGTGTTGTAAGCTACGTCATCACCTTGTTCACACATTTTCAAAGGTGACATAACCGCGTAAATACCCTTGAAATATACGTTAGAAAGCATTGCTTTTGGACATTTTATTTCGTCTCTCGTGAGCTTAGTTTCCTTCGTCTTCTAACCTTTGAGCACCTAAACAGTTGCTCTGGACACTTGTGAAATCCTTTCTTCGTGATTAAATCAGTCCCTCCCCGATCTCTGCCGCATTGTCAACGCTACATGGTGCCAAGATCATCAAAACGATATGAAAAATAAAAGCAATGTATGTGTATTTACAATTTTTAAACGTTTACCTGATTATGTATTCTCTGCCACCGCAAAAACAATCCTTAAAAGGTTAAATTTTCTTTAAGACATTGTCATATCAAACATGCACTTTATGCAATATGCTTTGTATGAATTTTTTCAGTGTGCTTATATATTGTGACAATATTTACGAACACTGTTCTCTCGACACTGTTCCGGGCCTAGTCCTATAAGACTCATGTAAGCTTCGGCACTGCAGATGAAGTTATGTGATGTTAGGAAGATAGTGAGAGACCGGAAAGCGTGGCGTGACATGGTCCATAGGGTCACGAAGAGTCGGACACGACTGAACGACTGAACTGAACTGAAGCTTCGGCAGCCCACACCTGAATGTTTGTCGAAATGCTGTGCCAATAAACTGATTTTAATCTTATTGCAAGGAAGATAAAAACACTCAATGCCGCGGCATCTCTGTCGTCATCGCTTGTCTCCGGAATCCATGTCTCGCAATGGAACTGCTACCTGCGGCTGGTAAATATTCTCAATTATGTCAAAAGTAATGGGAGCGTTAGCCAACGGACCAAGTCATTAAACCCTCCTTTCCCATGGTTGAGGCTCTCCAAGCTTCCCAGTACCATTCCAGTCCTGGAACTTCGCATTCGAACGCTCTCCGCCGCAAGGACTGAGCCGACCCCAAAGCATCTAGCTCGGCCCGTCACGTGCACTGGTACCCTACATCAACGGTGCCCCGCTAACTTTGGTGGCAGCTGCGTTACGGACAACGACGTTTGGCTGTCCACCTATGAGCGGGTGGGCCGTCACAACAACGGAACAACAACTGAAAACACAACAACGTTGTATTTTACTTGAGCTACGTAGCCAATCTTCCGTTTGGAGACCATGAGTCGCACATCACCACCTGGGTTCACTTAAAGACCAATTGTTTTGAGGTGTTTTGCTGCGCCACCGTTCGCAACCTCCGCGAGGAACAGCATCTTCGTTCTCGAGCTTACCTTGCCGGTGAAACGTCCAAGAATCATGTTGAGTACGTTGTTGACTTGTATCGCCACGTCAACTTGGTTATGAAAGAGGCCGATAAAATAGAGCATATTGTTAATGGAATTGACAACGGCCCCTTTACCATGCTCTTCGCAAAGGGTCCCATACGGTCAAAAACGTTTTCAACATCTGCCAAAGATTTGACGAGCTGCGCAAGGAGCGTGGGTTCATTCGCTGTCCGCCTGACGCTTCGCTCGCTGTACCGTCCGCCCAATCTACGCCATCTGGCTCTACGCTGAAATCAAAGTTTTTGCCGCGAGGCATTCGCTCGACAGATGTGTCTGCTGCCGTCGATGACGGAGTCAGCAAAAGGCCTTGCTCCGGATCTTCGCCGTGAAATCCAGAGAAAAAGCCTCAAAAGCCATCGATAATTCCGTTCTACTAACTCTGGTCACAATCTCACTGCCATTCACTGCGCCTACAATTCCACCTTCTGGCGCTGCCTTGATGTGTTACGCGGCAGCATTCGCGCCGGCCGATATTAGAGAGGTTTTGAATAGGGGTCCAAGCTTTGAGGCCCCCAAGGAGCTTAGGGCGTCGAAATGCGCATGCGCAGAACGTAAGGCGCGCTTGAGGTCTTGGGTTAAAGCTAGGGTCGGCCTCTATTTTTCGAAAATAGCGTTTGCCCCAAGCCGCCGTTGGGTCGCTTGGGTTACGCCGACATGGCGGCGTCCGGCCAAGCGGCGGCCGCTCGCCTCCGCAAACATTCGTTGTCACCACTCCATGGTGTCACGCGTTTACGGCAAACGAAAGGCCAACGAAGCTTATGTCTCATGATGCCCGCACCACCAAAGCTTAGCTATAAAACGCACTATATTTGCTGATTGCTTCCGGATTTACCGAACTGCTAGGCTTAGCGAGTTCGCCTCGCTTGGTTACCATGGGGAACAGACGGCGGAAAGCGGGGAAGGTTCAAATGGGGTTTCCCGACACAGACCTGGATTTGCAATTGGCCGATTTCATTTTGTCTGACGAAAACGGCTTATATAACTGGTAGTTATAATATAGTTCTGCGCAATAATAGTACTTTTTGATGAATAAAATAGCGTTGTTGGCTTTTAAATATTTAAATGTTTTTCATTGCTTTACCGTCATGGCGATGCAATCGAAGAACGCAATCCCGGCTCCGCTGCGTGGTTAAAACCCATATTTTAAATCTCGCCGCTTAGCTAGTCCGTTGCGCCGCCGCACGCTATTTTCTTGGGGGACCCAAGCCTTGGGTCCGCCTATTCTAAAACTCCTTATTCAAGTACTGCGTCGCACATATGCCGAAGTCGCTTCACGTCTAGCTCCTGTGACGGCATATGCCTATATTTCGCCCTCTGTGCGTTCGGCATGCACCGACATCGTTTGGCACTTTTTTGGCACCAACCTCATCTGCAATTCTGACAACAGGCCTATTTACTGTTCTACGGCATCCCTGGACACACTTCTGGGTGCAGCCAGCGCCACATAATTATGGCCTTTGCTGCACGGCCTGCGCACCTTACTTGGCCCCCCAGTCGAACCCGGTCCGCCAACAGCGCTTCCTGATCATCAGGACCTCCTCCCTCGTCGCTACTGTTCACCACATCGCCGCTGCTTTCGCCCATGCGCCAACGATGGGCCACTGAGCCAGAAAACTAACTGCCACAGTTCGCGGGGTGCGAACTTCGTATTCAACAAAACTTCAGTCTTCACTGGGTTTTCTCCCGCGAGTGTGATTGCTACCATCACTGAAGGTGTTTATGCTCTGGCGCTCGTCGACACCGGTGCCGTAGGGTCTATCATAAGCCGATAACTCTGCCGCCCCCTACGAAAGGTGACTATGACAGTATACGGTCGTCAGCTTCTGCACTGCACGCGTCGTCACTGCTGGTACCTTGCCTCGTGCCTCATCGACTGCGTTGTCTTCCAACGCGTTTTCATGACATCATTCTCGGTTAGAATTTCCTGTACCAACATCATGCTATTGAAGTGACGCGTGGACTCCCGGCGGTATTTGCCTACATCGACGACATCCTCGTCGCGAGTCGTTCTCCACAGGATCACGTCCGGGTCACCATTGTCGCGATTTGCAGGGTCGCAGCGGAGCAAGATAACCAGCGGGGCAGGCTTCTCATTCTGAACAGCTCGTGCCGTGTTTGCGGTCCGAGCACGCGCTCTACATCTTTATTTTTTTTCTAACACGTGCTGGTAACGCTGATCTCCGCGCCTCCGCTTTATAGCGTCGGCGGGCGCTATACTATCATTGACTGCTCTGGCCCTAAAGTAGAGCTCACTGAACCCATTGAGGCACCCCTGCTTCACGAGCCATGTCCTTGTTCTGCATAAAAAGTTCTCGTCGCTCATGACACAACGATCCCAGCAGTTAGCCCTGTATTTGCTCCGCTCACTGCCCCTTCTGCCCCCTAATGTCGCTTACCTCCGCCACAACGTACCGTTTCCATTTACTGCCCTTGCCATGACTAATGGTGCCAGCATAGCTTTGGTGGCCAGTACTGTTACGTTTCCCGCTATATTGGTTCCAAGGCTGCATTAAGCCTACGGACATTCGCTTCGCCATGGGTGATGTCTCATTCCCTTCTTTCAAAGTTGATGCTCTGACTCTAACTCGTACGGCTTCTGATCCGCTGCAGCCGGACCTTTTTGGCCATCCTGTGGACAGCGCTCTAGAGCCATGCCGCCACGAGCAAGTTCTCGAACTTTATACCAGTACTCCTTGCATGACACCCCACAATCTTCCGTGGGCTATACGAGACGACAGTTTTATACCTCATCGACACTGGCGCTCACCTTTAGTCGTCGTATCGTTTTTCCTGAGTGAGCACAGTGTTACTGCCGAAAAAATCGACGATATGCTGCAACGCGGAGTAATTCGATAATCCTGCAGTCCAAGGTCACCTCCTGTGGTCATTTTTAAGTAGTTTCGTGGCCGTATCGTTTGTTCCCGAATGAGCGCCGTATTATTGCATAACAATTCGATGACATGCTGCAACGCTGAGTAATTGGATAATCCTGTAGTCCATGGTCACCTTTCGTGGTCATTGTTAAAACGTTTCAGCGGCCATATCGTTTGTCCCCGAATAAGCGCAGTGTTATTGACGAACAAGTCGACGACATGCTGCAACGCTGTGTAATTCAATAATCTGCAGTCTATGATCACCTCCTGTGGTCATTGTTAACAAGGAGGGCTTAATGCGTTATTGTGTTGTTTATCGCCGCCTAAACAAATTGCTAGTCGAGATGTTTACTCCCTTCAACTAATCGACGAAGCTTGCAGGGTGAAAAATTATTTTCTTCTCTGAATTTGCGCTCCGGGTATTGGCAGGTGCCCATGACAGCATGCGTTTGTGCGAAAATCTCCTTTCGTACCCTAGACGTATACGAATTTACCGTTAGAAATTTAGACTGTGTAACGCTGCAGCCATATTCGAAAGACTCATGGAAACTGTATTGCGCGACCTGAAATGGAACATCTATTTGTGCTAACTGGATGATATTGTCTTTTGAACCGAATTCTCCACCCGCCTGACTAGACTTTACTAGGCCTTCATCTTCCTGACGCCCGCCGGTCTACAACTGAACCTCAACAACGTGCCGCTTCGGTGACCGCCAGCTCTAAATATCTGACCAGATCGTGTGATTCTACCTGAGCCTAAGAAGTTGTGCGCCGTTGCGGACTTCCCGAAACCGACCTCTCTGGAAGAACTGCGAAGCTTCGTGGGCCTCTGTTAGTGCTTCCCTTGTTTTGTACGAAATTTCGCATTCATCATAGCCCCCTTACACAGCTCCTGAAAGGCACCCCTAACCGTTCCTCCAGGACGCCAGCCTGCGATGATGAATTCGCGACTCTGCGTCATGTTTTGATGTCACCGTCAGTCATTCGTTACTATGACCCTACTGCCTATACAGAGAATTCCACAACGATGGTAGTGGTGTCAGCCTAGGTGCAGTACTCGACCCGCTCAAGCCTCATTACTGCGAATAAGTTGCCCTCTACGCAAGCCATGCTCTTATCAAAGCGAAAACCAATTATGGAAAAACTCTGCTTGGATTAGTGTGAGCTATCACGAAGTTCCGCCCTTAGATTTACGGCCATTCCTTTGAATATATTACGGAACATCACGCTCTCTGCTGGCTTGCGTCATTGAAGGATCCGTCTAGCCGTCTCGGCTGTGGGTTATCAGGCTTCAGGAATATGACATCCGTGTAGGGGATCGCTCTGACTGGGAGCACTATGACACCCGCTCTCTTTCCTAGTCACTAGTGTGCTCAACTGCATTGTCGCCCCCACTACGAGGATATGCCTTCTGAGTAATGACTCGATCCTTGGACTTTTTCTCTGCTTGATACCATTCGCACCATTTCCGCCGCTACGCATCTTCGGCACTCCACCATAAAGCCTCCCATTTCACCGTTCGGAGTGGCCTCCTGTACTGATGGAACTACAACTCAGACGGCATAAAATTGTTCCGTGTTATCTAACGCAAACTCCGCTGCGATATTTGTGCCCGTCACTATACCGGCTCGAAAAGCGCTCACGCCGGCATTCCTGAAAACTTATGATCGAATTCATAAAAGCTATTACTAGCGGATCTTGTAAAATTTCGTACGTCGCTACATTTGCTCTTTTAGCGTTTATCAACAAAGAAGTTTTCTTGCCACATCGCTTGCTCTCTGCAGCCTTGACCGTACCCAGCTCGCTCGTTTCATCGCGTAGGAATAGACCTTTCTGGTCTGCTACCATGCAGCGCAGCTGGTAATTGATGGGTAATCGTCGCCGTATTTCATCTGACCCGTTGCGCGGCGACCGCCACACTTCCAGCGCCGACAGCCTGAGACATTCCTCATTTTCTTCCCCATCACTTCGATCTCCGACACGGCGCTCCTTGTAAGCTACTGAGGGACAAAGGTAGTCTTTTTCTGTCCGAAGTCGTCCAAAAGCTCCTATCCTCTTGCAAAACCATATATTGTGCTACAACAGCGTACCACCCACAAAAGATTGGTCTCACGGATATATATATATATATATATATATATATATATATATATATATATATATATTAATGGCAACAGGAGATGTCTGCCTGGTGGTGACCCTAGCATGCTACACCTGATGAGAGTTGAGGGATGGGGGTGACAAAGTGTAGGAGGGGAAGGGAAAATAACTAAAAAAAAAGGATCAATGTCGCACGCTTTCACACGCACATAATCCCACACAGATGAGTTTTAAATGGTCTCGATAAACCCTGTGGCCTTGCCTAAAGGTAATAAGGCCTTTGTAGCTCGCGCAGCCGAAGACCCGTCACACCAAGGACCCAGGACATGTCCAAGGCACAAGGCTGTGTCTTTAGCTTAGCCTAAATAATAACGCGAAAGTGTTACTTCGCTATGGTCAAAGATTTCTGTCCGCAGACCGCGTCCACAAAATCGTGTGCGCAGCAGTTGCGGGTAATTGAGAAGTGGTAGAGGTTATTGAGTGGTGTTAATCGATATAGGCCTTTGTAATGTTACTGCAGAAAAAGTAATTAGGCCAATAAGTTAATTAGGTAAAGTATTAGAGGCCAAAAATATAAAAGTTGTCCGCAGCAGTTGCGAGTAGTTGAGAAGCGGTAGAGGGTAATCAGTAGTGTCAATCGATAGAAGGGGACGTAATGTTCTATCCAAAATATTATTTAGGTCAATAAGGTATTTAGGTAAATATTAGAGGCAAAGCACGCCAACTCTTATCCGCAGCAGTTGTGAGTAATTGAGAAGTTGTAGAGGTTAATAGGTGGTGTCAATCGATACGGGGTGATTTATTGTTGTCTGCGAAAAAATAATTAGGGCAATAAAACAATTAGGTAATCACTTATCGAAAAAAAAATAAAAAGTAAAGGGGAAATAGTCTCATTAGCGAATGGCTAGGCGCCACAACTTGAATGTATCCGATAATAAAATAGTTATAAAATCAGTCAATTAGGCTGACGACAAATATGTGAGGTCAGGCAACCGGACGTAGAGCCGAAAAAGGGCATAAGGAGGGATTGGCGCGAAATTTGAAAAAGCAAACACTATGATGGGCATACAAGAATTGAATTAAGCAACTAGAAGCAACCAACAGCAGCATCCGTGCTTTCGCATTACTCCAATGCAGATTCTGCAGTGCTTTAATTTTTTACGCAGTGTCCTGCGATGTGCAGTAAACCTTTGACAGGAGGTTACTAAATGTTCAAAATCTTCACACACATGACGTGTAGAACACAGAGGGCTGCTGGCTATGCCTATTTTATGTAAGAAGTAGTATGTACATTCAAGCGTATTCGATGTGGACAATTACGATCGCGTCCGTTCAAATTGTAAAACATTAGAAAGACGCAAGTGGGACCTATTCGGTGTAGAGGTCGGTATTGATGATTCGGGTCACACTACAGAGAGTGCTGCAATCACCATGATTCAGAGGCTACAAGTCTTGCGGCATCTCTTTGTGAGAATGGAACTGAAATTGCCCTTGAGGAATTTACTGGTAATACTTTTGCAGCGGCGTCGGCGTAGTCATTCCCTGCAATGCCGCAGTAAGCAGGTAACCACTGTAGCATAGTGCCGTGACTCAGATCATAGGCCTCAGTGTGCAGCTTATTGAAGTCGATGATGAGCTGTTCCTGAATTCTTTACGATTTAAGCAATTGAAGTGCAGCGCAAGCGACAATCACTGATAATTGATTGGTCACAGCTTACCCCGATAGTTAAAGGCGCATTCATCGAGTGTAACTGTTGTGAATCTATGCCTTGACTTTGGCCTAACGAAAATTGCATCGCAGCTCACCAGAACTGGTCCCAATTAAGCCAATCTATTTGACCTAACTGTAGCAACTGCCCCCGAACTCGTGAACTCGATGACGTTTTTTCCAGGCTTGAGTGACCACTGCTTTATCTACTTTATAACAGCTAACCGCATAATACGCCCAACTTGTGCATCTAAAACAATAAGAGACTATGGCAAAGTCAATTATAGTGCAATTAACCAAGAGTTAGAAATCGTTGTTGACACATGCATGCCAGATTTATTCGATCGTTCAGTGGAAGAAAATTGGACCCTGTTCAAAAACAAAGTTATGGCATTAATCAACAATTATGTGCCATTATATACACTCTCGAGGAACACGCCATCTCCGTAGTTCGCTAAAGAAGCTACTTAACAAGAAAAAAGGTTGTTCCGCAAAGCCAAACAAACCAACAGTCCATGAAGCTCGCTTGCATACCGTGACGTCATTTTGAAGTATCGCAATGTCCTTAAAGAAGCAAAAACGTCATTCTTCGCGAATACCCTTCCCTCTCTCCTTTAAATCAATCCCTCGAAATTCTGGTCTGTCATCAATCGGCCCAACAGCCACACCATATCGCTTGTTGACGGTACTGGTCTAGTCACCTCCAACAATCAATGCTGTAACATATTGAATGATACCATTACTGAGTCTTTCTCGGATGCCACACTGCTTTTGTACCCTTACTATGCCCACGGTCATTCTTCCAGATGGATCCTATTATCATTGATTCAGTGGGTGTCACGAGGTTGATACAAGGTTTGAAAATTTCACCCTGCTGTGGCGTTGATGAGATTAACTCAAAAGTTTTGAAAAACACTGAAATATATTTATAGATAATTTTGGAAAACCTTTTTCCCCAGTCTTTACAGCGCAGCGCGCTACCACAGGAGTGGAAGGTTGGCAAGATGGTACCGCATTTCAAGTCTGGTAACACTCATTCTCCCCTTAACTACAGACCAATCGCAGTAACTAGTACCCCTTGAAAATATTAGTGCACATAATATATCAGTAGTACTTGCGAGCGGGATAGTTGGCTATGCGACGCCGACTACCTCCGGCGCTGCATGTTTATACACAAAAAACAATACACACACAAGAGAATTAAACCAAGACGGTAACACGGATGATGCGCTCGCTACCAACTGCTAGTTGTGGTACGAAGAAGAAGACGGCTTCACACAAAACGCGGGGTTACAATATGAAGAAGTAAACAAGATTCAGAAAAAAAAGATGCGAAGAGAATGAGAATGAAAAAATTAAATGAAAATAAAACGAAAATAATGACAAATTAGGTCTAACTTCTTGTCACATTGTCCAAACGGAGAAGCATCACCTCCTGGCTGTTGAGAGCCACCGACGGAACACTCACGCATTCCTCTTCTTCCTCCGAAATCAATTTGAAGGCTTCAATAATCTCTCTTTTAAAACTGTTTTTGCGCCTGCCAGCACCTTGGTTTCGGTGAACCTTGGTACACAATGGGTGCCCCTCAAGTCGTATTCATTGTCATCCGTTTTACACCGGGAGCAATGGGTCGCCAGGCTTCCTGGAGCAGACATTGCGGCACACGAATTTCTGTGCTCCCTTAGCCTTTCATTGATGCATCGCCCTTTTTGCCCCACATAGGCCTTCCCAGATGTCAAGGGGATCTTGTACACGACACCCGTGCGGCATTTGACAAATCGTTCCCTCCGCATCCTTCCTTAGTCTCCCTCGTTTCATTCACCTTCCTGCACATACTGTTTAACCTGTTTGGTGCGGACAGCACGACCCTAAATTCTAATCGGCTGGCTATCTTCTTAAGACTGTGTTATATGCCATGTACGTAGGGCAGGACAACAATCTGTCTTCTCTTTTCAGTCTCTTTACGATCTTTTGTACTGGGTCGCATGTTCTTCAAACAGCTTTCAGTCGCAGATATCAGCATGCTCCTCGGATATCCGCTTCGTTTCAACCTCTCAATCTGTATGTTGACATTGTCGCCCATCAAGTGCAGGCAGGATTTGATCAGCGCCTGCCGTAAACAAGAGTTAATTAAGCCAGATTAAGCCTAAGTTGATTAAGCCAGTCCCCGCTTAATCAACTTAGTATGACCGGAGTCGTATGAAAGGCCTTTTGCCCCTCGTGTCCTATAAAATCAACATGCGTGGTCTTCTATCCACGCACGTCTGATATCCGGGTACTGGATCTGTGCATTTTCTCGTTGATAAAAGGTGAACTCAAGCCCCGGATGTGCTTTAGGGAATAGTGCCACAATGCTCTCAACATTTGCCCCCTGTGTAATCTTCATACGGCAGGCAAACCAAAAAATCATCGACATATCGAAATTCCATAGCAACTCCAGCTTCATTCATTTGGTTTAAAAGTGTCCTATCACCCTTAGCAAGGAATAGGTCACTCAATATAGGAGCAATTGAAGAACCTATGCAAATTCCATTTTTTGCTCCAAAACACTTCCCTCAAACTCAACATACAAGGATCGGAGGTAGAGCTTCAACAGACCTAAAAACCGGTCAGTGCTCATTCCACTTTCATTCTGAAACTTCATTGCACCGTAGACATCTATTGCTTCTTCGACAGCGAGGATGTCCAAATGCTGTGCAACGTTGTAATACAGATATTTTGCGTCAACAGAGAAACACTTGATAGGTGCGGCCTGTTGAAGAAATTCAATCAGCTCATCTGAATTTCTCACCAACAAGGGGTCTTCTATTGGGAGACAATTCATGTACTTCTGGAGAAATGAAGCTGTGCAGTGCTGCCATGTGGAACGGTCCTCCACGATGACTCGGAAAGGGTTTCCCTCCTTGTTTATCTTAGCAGCAAAGAAAGGTGTCAGGGTAAGCTTCTTGCATCCCTTAATTTCTTTTGTAATGCTTCCTTGCCCACCTCTTGGAAAATATCAGCCGCTTGCTTACGGGCTAAACAAAGCTGTCTCCTAGAAATCTTTCTTTTCGACTCGAAGTTTTTTAATATCCCAGCCTTTGCCTTGGCCTGGCAATCATCTCTGTGCATGACAGCAAACTCTCCTGTCTTATCAGTGAGAATCGGTCGCAGATTCATACTCTTCAACCAATCCAGGGCTCTTTGTGGACTGGGCTGTGCTCTTTTAGAACCTCGACCTTATAGGAACGCAGAAGCAGCCTCCACACCTTGGTACAGGCAAGCTTCCCTATCCTCTTCGCAGACATTTGAGGCCACCTTGTGAACCATGCTCAAAATATCAGCAGCGTCAACCTTTGTTTGCACCGCATACTTAGGTCCCTTATTTAAAACATCAAGAACATGCTTGGGAATAGCCTGATCATTGAGATTGACACCCCCGCTATTTCTCTCAGCGGGATCTCTTTCTTTTCTGGTGAGCTTATTCAAAGTATAATTCCACCACCGATCCGCAATTCGGTCTGCAACTCCAAGAAAGAACTTTGTCATTACCTTTGATTGCTGAGGACCAAGGTAGGAGCTACACACATTCTCGATGGCGAGCTTGTACATCCGCACCTGGTGTCATGACTCTGAGCGTAGAATCTTGCCGACCCTCCTCGAAGATCCTTGGGTTGGAGCCAAGTGCCCGAATACCGAAGTAAGGATCGGAGATGTCAGTCCTCTGTTCAGCCCATACGTCAAAGCACGAGTCCGCGTCTTTGCTTCGGCTATGTAGTCCATGAGAACACATACTTGATGAAATGGAGAAATGAATATATAGAAAGGCCCAATGCACACGAAATAAAACCCCTTCATGGATCACTGCCTTGTCGTGGCGGAGGGGCTTGCGAAACTCGATGAAGTCGTGAGCTCTGCTGTGTAGGGCCACCCAAGATAGACAGGTCACGGCAGAGAGTTCTGACAAAATGTGATTCACTGGAGAAGGTAATGGCAACCCACTCCAGTATTTCCTGCCAAGAAAACCCTATGGCCAGTCACAATACCATTAATGATATGGCGCCGGAAGATGAGCGCCCCAGGTTGGAAGGCGTCCCACATGTTACCGGGGATGAACAAAGGGCGATTCCTAGTAGCTCCAGGACGAATGAAGCGGCTGGGCTAAAGCCAAAAGGATGCTCAGTTGTGGATGTGTCGGGAAGCCACCGGAAAGTCCGATGTTGCAAGGAGATGTATCACATAGCAACATGGAATGCAAGATCTATGACGCAAGGTAAACTGGATATCGTCAAGCGAGAAATGGACAGATTGAACATTGATATCTTGGGTATCAGCGAGCTCAAGTGGACCGGAATGGGAGAATTTAACTCCGGCGACCATTATGTCTTTTATTGTGGGCCCGAATCCAAGAAAAGGAATCGGGTCGCTCTCATAGTAAACAGAAGAATGGGCAAAGCAGTGCTAGGGTACAACCCCAAAAACGACCGAATGATTTCACTTCGGATCCAAGGTCACCCTTTCAACATAACAGTTATCCAAGTCTATGCACCGACCACTACTGCTGAAGAAGCTGACGTTGAGAGATTTTATGCGGACCTACAATACCTTTTAGACCGCACCCCATCATCAGACGTCGTTTTTCTCCTAGGAGACTGGAATGCTAAGGTAGGGAGTGAAGAAATATCCGGAATTACAGGCAAGATCGGTCTTGGTGAGCCAAACGAAGCTGGGCAGAGGCTAGTAGAGTTTTGTAAAGAAAACAACCTGACCATAGCGAATACTCATTTTCAACAGCACAAGAGGCGCCTGTGCACATGGACTTCACCGGACGGTCTGTACAGGAATCAGATCGATTATATTATTTGCCGGCAGAGATGGAGAAGCGCTATACAAGCAGTGAAAACAAGGCCTGGGGCCGATTGTGGCACCGATCATCAGCTTCTTTCGATTGAGGAAAACGCAGAAAACTAGAAGGCCTTTCAGGTATAATCTGGATCAAGTTCCATTAGAATATGCTGTGGAAGTGTGGAACCGATTTTAAGAATTATATCTAGAAGACAAAGAGCTCGAAGAGATGTGGACTGATGTTCGTGATATAATGCAAGAAGTTGCTACTAAGGTAGTTCCAAAGCAAAAGAAATGCAAGAAAGCAAACTGGTTATCTGAAGAGGCTTTGCAAATAGCTGAGGAAAGGAGGATGGCAAAGGTTATGAGGGAAAGAGAAAGATACAAGGTTCTCAATGCGGATTTTCAGAAAATAGCAAGGAGAGATAAGAATTCCTTCATGAACATACAGTGCCAAGCAGTTGAGGACAACATCCAATTAAGAAACACAAGAGCTCTGTATAAGACAATCAAAGATATCAAAGGAAGCTTCTGTGCTAAGCTGGGCGTGATAAAGGACAAACGAGGCAAGGACCTCACTGAGGCCGCAGAGATAAAGAAGAGGTGGCAGGAATACACAGAAGAACTGTACAAGAAGGACCCGAATGTGCAAACCCAACATAAGACGGTTGTGATCACTGATCTCGAGCCGGGCATCCTGAAGAGTGAAGTTGAATGGGCCTTAGCCAGCCTTGCTAAGAACAAAGCTAGCCGAATTGATGGCATTCAAGCTGAGTTGCTTCAAAACCTCAACCATGACGCTGTTAACATTCTGCATACATTATGTCAGAAGATTTGGACAACCCTGCAGTGGCCACAGGATTGGAGGAGGTCAGTTTACATTCCCATTCCAAAGAAAGGCAGTGCCAAAGATTGTTCGGACTACCGCACGATCGCGCTTATTTCGCATGCTAGCAAGGTGATGTTGAAAATCCTCCAAGGTAGGCTGCAGCAGTATGTGGATCGGGAGCTTCCGTACGTGCAAGCTGGGTTTCGCAAGGGCAGAGGAACTAGAGACCAAGTTGCCATCCTTCGCTGGATCATGGAAAAAGCAAGAGAGTTCCAGAAACCCATCTACTTCTGCTTTATTGATTATGCGAAAGCGTTTGACTGCGTAGATGACAGCAGATTGTGGCAAGCTCTCCAAGAGATGGGAGTTCCAATTCACCTCATCTGTCTCCTCAGGAACCTGTATGAAGGGCAAGAGGCCACAGTCAGAACTGGGCATGGTCTTACTGATTGGTGTCCGATTGAGAAAGGAGTGAGGCAAGACTGCATACTGTCGCCCTGCCTATTTAACCTATATGCAGATTGCATCATGAGGAAGGCCGGTCTGGACGAGTCTTCAGCTGGAGTGAAGATTGCTGGAAAACGTATCAACAACCTTAGGTATGCGGATGATACCACTTTATTGGCAGAAAGTGAAGCGGAACTCAAGAGACTTCTGATGCGCGTACAAGAAGAGAGTGAGAAGTTTGGGCTTAAGCTGAACATTAAAAAGACAAAGATCATGGCGTCTTGCCCTATCAAGTCCTGGAGCATCAAGGGACAAGAAGTGGAAGCTGTGACAGATTTTCTGTTCTTGGGCTCCAAGATTACCTCGGAAGGACACTTAAGCCATGAAATTAGGAGACGCCTGCTTCTGGGAAAGAGAGCAATGGTTAGCCTTGACCACCTAGTAAAGAGCAGAGACATTAGTCTGCCAACCAAGATCCGTATAACTCGTGCTATGGTCTATCCAGTTGTGATGTATGGATGCGAGAGTTGGACTGTGAAAAAGGCTGACCGCCGAAGAATTGACGCGTTTGAATTGTGGTGCTGGCGAAGACTCGTGAGAGTTCCTTGGACTGCCAGAAGATCAAATAAGTCAATGTTGTCGACGATAAACCCTGACTGCTCATTGGAGGGTCAAATTCTAAAGATAAAGCTCAGCTACTTTGGTCATCTGATGAGAAGAGAGGAGTCGCTGGAGAAAGATTTGATGTTGGGAAAGGTTGAGGGTCGCCGGAGAAGAGGTAGTCAGCGAACGCGATGGTTAGATGGCATCCTCGAGGCACTGCAGATGAAGTTATGTGATGTTAGGAAGATAGTGAGAGACCGGAAAGCGTGGCGTGACATGGTCAATAGGGTCACGAAGAGTCGGACACGACTGAACGACTGAACTGAACTGAAGTACCAGCGAGCGGGCTAGTTGGCTATGCGACTCCGACGACCTCCGGCGCAGCATCTTTATACACAAAAAACAATACACACAAAAGAGAATTAAACCAAGACGTTAACACGGATGATGCGCTCGCTACCAACTGCCACTTTTTTGGCACGAAAAGAAGACAGCTTCACGCAAAACGTGGGGTTACAATATGAAGAAGTAAACTAGATTCAGAAAAAATGCGAAGAAATTCAGAATGAAAAAAATAAATGAAAAGAAAACGAAACAAATGACCAATTAGGTCTAACTTGTCATATTGTCCAAACGGAGGAGTATTACCACCTTGCTGTTGAGCGCCACCGACGGAACACTCACGCATTCCCCTTCTCCCCCGAAATCATCTTGAAGGCTTCAATAATCTCTCTTTTAAAACTGTCTCTTGCGCCTACAAGCACCTTGGTTTCGGTGAACCTTGGTGCACAATGGGTGCCCCTCACGTACTGTTGATTGTCATCCGTTTTACACCGGGAACAATGGGTCGCCAAACAAGTTAAAAAGTATGTGCAGGAAGGTGAATGAAACGAGAGAAACTATGGAAGGGGAGTACTGCACAGGGAACGATTTGTCAAATGCGACACAGATATCATGTACAAGATTATCTGATATGTGGGAAGGCCTATGTGGGGTCATAGCCTCCTTTATACTCTGTGCCTCTCAACGCGCCGCGCGAATCATAGAGCGGCGCCGTTGGGTAAAGTTGCGCGGCGCTGCCGCTCCCCTCGCTGAGGGCGCCACTGACGTAGGGGTCGAGGGGCACGGATACGAACATCGGCGCGGTGCGGTAGCGCTGTTATTCGCTAGCGGGATAACTGTTGCTAAACATAAATTGTGCATATTCAGCATATTTACTTGTAAGGCTGACCTCCAATAAAGATAACAAGTGATCATGATACTTGTTAGGTAATAACACCAATGCTATATGCATTTTATGTCAGGCAGTTTCAAGAAATTGCGTATGGCTCCAAAACCTGCATGACTGCATGACTGCTCTGCTAGCGCCCATCGTAATATAAAAATTACAAGGCTAGTCTACGGATGCAATAAAACAAAGTTTCAGAAGAAAGTCATCAGCATTTATTTACACATTTCCCAACAGCGATTGTGCTGCAAGAGTACCATGTAGAAGTGGTGTGATGAATAGTTGCCGCAAGTAGGGAAAAATGTTCACGGTGACTGCTGTCACTGATAGCACTTCAGAAGCCAGCTTGATTTACAGATGATTGGAACAACTGCATCGCAGTATGCCATTGAGATCTGTAAGGAGAACTATTTGGTATCAGCTGTTACTTTCAAAGATTCAGCGCGTCGTAGAAACGTGTTTTTCTCTTTAACTTGAAAAACAAGGGAAGACAAATATACGCGTTGCATCTTTCTGTTTCGATCACTCCGTCACAATAGGCAAAACTTGTGTTTTTATTTTTTTCACAGAATTGCGCAGTTAGCGAAACAAAAATACTAACTTGGAGCACATGTAACGTACCACACAGACGAGCTAACGAGGGCGGAAGTTAATTAGCATCGCAGTCCAGAAAATACACGTGCACATTTAATAATAGTATTACCTTACTGACTCGTAATAAACACAGTTCTGGTGCTGTCATTATTTTTCACAAGCCTTAATGCGGTTGAATACGAGTTTTGCGGTTTCCGATGCTAGAGAGGGATAGTGATTTAGTTTTTATATAGGCGTTGCACGATTCGGTTTTACTCACTTTAAAGTAGTTATCTTCACAATAGGTAAATATTGTTTTTATGTTATCACAAAAATTTCCTAATGAGTGTATACTGCAAAAAGAAACTTCGCAGGAGCACATCTAACACACTACGTAGACAAGCTAGGCAGGGAAGCAATTAGCATTACAGCCCAGGAAGCACAGGTGCACATCTTAAATTACAATTGCAGTATTGACGCTTAATAAGCACAATGTTTGGTGCTGTCACTATTTTTTACAAGCCTCAAAGAAGCTGAACACTACGCAGCGATCGCCGGAAGGACAAAGCAAAGCTTGAACGTATACCAGTTGGTGCAATGCTGTATTCCTGCAGCACCCGAAGCCAGAGAAAAGCAGAAGCATGACCTTGCACACTGCAAAACAGTCCACGAAACAGCGAGAAAGCGGCAGCGCGTGGCTATCCGCACCGCTTTGCAACACTGCGCACCCGCACTCGCCTGGCGAGAGTGACCCTACGTCGCTGTCGCCATCTCGCGGCAGCCAGCGGCGTAACTTGTCAACGGAGGAAGAGCGGCGGCGACGGCCGCGGAGCGTGGTATTGCCAGGCACACAGTGTATAAAGGAGGCTATGGTGGGGCAAACAGGCCGATGCATCAATGAAATGAAGGGAATACAGAAATTAGTAGCCGCAATGTCTGCTCCAGGAAACCTGGCGACCCATTGCTCCCGGTGTAAAACGGATGACAATCAAAATGACTTGAGGGGCACCCATTGTGTACCACGATTCACCGAAACAAAGGTGCTGGCAGGCGCAAAAGACAGTTTTAAAAGAGAGATTATTGAAGCCTTCAAAATGATTCCGGAGGAAGAAGAGGAATGCGTGAGTGTTCCGTCGGTGGCGCTCAACAGCCAGGAGGTGATGCTTCTCCGTTTGGACAATGTGACAAGACGTTAGACCTAATTTGTCATTATTTTCGTTTTTTTTTTCATTTATTTTTTCATTCTGAATTTCCTCGCATTTTGTTCAGAATAGTTTGTTTACTTGTTCTTATCGTAACCCCACGTTTTGTGTGAAGCTGTCTTCTTCGTACCACAAAAAACGGCAGTTGTCAGTGAGCGCATCATCCGTGTTAACGTATTGGTTTAATTATGTTGTGTGTGTATTGTTTTTTATGTCTAAACATGAAGCGCCGCATGTCGTCCGAGACATAATATATTCCAAACATATATTTTTCCTCGAATGAAATTCATGTTTTAGTCCCGCGCAGCACGGCTTTCGCAAACCCTACTAATGGGAAACACAGCTAATAACTCTTCAGTGCAGTTCAGTCGTTCAGTCGTGTCCGACTCTTCGTGACCCTATGGACCATGTCACGCCACGTTTTCCGGTCTATCACTATCTTCCCAACATCACATAACTTCATCTGCAGTGTCTCGAGGATGCCATCTAACCATCGCGTTCGCTGCCTACCCCTTCTCCGGCGACCCTCAACCTTTCCCAACATCAAATCTTTCTCCGGCGACTCCTCTCTTCTCATTAGATGACCAAAGTAGCTGAGCTTTAACTTTAGAATTTGACCCTCCAATGAGCAGTCAGCGTTTATGGTCGACAATATCGACTGATTTGATCTTCTGGCAGTCCAAGGAACTCTCATGAGTCTTCGCCAGCACCACAATTCAAACGCGTCAATTCCTCGGCGGTCAGCCTTTTTCACAGTCCAACTCTCGCATCCATACATCACAACTGCAAAGACCATAGTACTAGTTATACGGATCATGGTTGGTAGACTAATGTCTCTGCTCTTTACTAGGCGGTCAAGGCTAACCATTGCTCTCTTTTCCAGAAGCAGGCGCCTTCTAATTTCATGGCTGCAGTCTCCTTCCGAGGTAATCTTGGAGCCCAAGAACAGAAAAATCTGTCACAGCTTCCACTTCTTGTCCATTGATGCTCCAGGACTTGATAGGGCAAGACGCCATGATTTTTGTCTTTTTAATGTTCAGTTTAAGCCCAAACTTCACTCTCTCTTCTTGTACGCGCATCAGATGTCTCTTGAGTACCACTTCACTTTCTGCCATTAAAGTGGTATCATCCGCCTGTCTAATGCTGTTGATACGTTTTCCAGCAATCTTCACTCCAGCTGAAGACTCGTCCAGACCGGCCTTCCTCATGATGCACTCTGCATATAGGTTAAATAGGCAGGGCGACAGTATGCAGCCTTGCCTCACTCCTTTCTCGATCCGAAACCAATCAGTAATACCATGCGCAGTTCTGACTACGGCCTCTTGCCCAACATACAGGTTCCTGAGGAGACAGATGAGGTGAATTGTAACTCCCATCTCTTGCAGAGCTTGCCACAATCTGCTGTAATCTACGCAGTCAAACGCTTTTGCATAATGAATAAAGCAGTAGATGGGTGTCTGGAACTCTCTTGCTTTTTCCATGATCCAACGAAGGTTGGCGATTTGGTCTCTAGTTCCTCTGCCCTTGCGAAACCCAGCTTGCACGTCCGGAAGCTCCCGATCCACATACTGCTGCAGCCTACCTTGGAGGATTTTCATCATCACCTTGCTAGCATGCGAAATAAGCGCGATCGTGCGGTAGTTGGAACAATCTTTGGCACTGCCTTTCTTTGGAATGGGGATGTAAACTGACCTTTTCCAATCCTGTGGCCACTGCAGGGTTGTCCAAATCTTCTGACATAATGTATGCAGAATGTTACCAGCGTCATGGTTGAGGTTTTGAAGCAACTCAGATGGAATGCCATCAATTCCGCTAGCTTTGTTCTTAGTAAGGCTGGCTAAGGACCATTCAACTTCAGTCTTCAGGATGCCCGGCTCGAGATCAGTAATCACAACTGCCTTATGTTGGGTTTGCACATTCGGGTCCTTCTTGTACAGTTCGTATGTGCATTCCTGCCACCTCTTCTTTATCTCTGAGGCTTCAGTGAGGTTCTTGCCTCGTTTGTCCTTTATCACGCCCAGCTTAGCACAGAAGCTTCCTTTGATATCTTTGATTGTCTTATACAGAGCTCTTGTGTTCCTTAATTGGCTGTTGTCCTCAACTGCTTGGCACTGTATGTTCAGGAAGGCATTCTTATCTCTCCTTGCTATTTTCTGAAAACCCGCATTGAGAACCTTGTATCTTTACCTTTTTCCCATATATTTTGCCATCTCCTTTCCTCAGTTATTCGCAAAGCCTCTTCAGATAAACAGTTTGCTTTCTTGCATTTCTTTTGTTTTGGAACTGCCTTAGTAGCAACTTCTTTTATTATATCACTAACATCAGTCCACGTCTCTTCGGGCTCTCTGTCTTCTAGATCTAATTCTTGAAATCAATTCCTCACTTCCACAGCATATTCTAATGGAATTTGATCCAGATCATACCTGACAGGCCTTCTAGTTTTCTGCGTTTTCCTCAATCGAAGCTTAATTTTGGCAACATGAAGCTGATGATCGGTGCCACAATCGGCTAATAACTCTTACTAACAGCATAACTTCCTCACTTGGCCTAGGTTTATCAGTAGACTGCATTTTCCTCGATTTCGCACAAGCCTTCGATATAGTTTCTCATAAGTTACTCCTTCTGAAATTACGCACCTTGAACATTGATCCCAGCGTCATACAATAGATTGAGTGTTTCCTCATTAACTGTTCTCAATTTGTAACAGCTGTGAAGAAGAAGATGGGCCCCTTCGCTGCACGCTGATGAGAAAGAAGCAGTTGTGGAATTGTCATCGCGCAGATCGTGTTGGTCTTGATCACCCCGCTACCCCGCCGACCTTGATGCCCTCCTCAACATCCTTCTACATTTGGTAAAGGTGCGGCCTTATATTTTTGTTTCACGCTCTAGCTTCGCATCCACACGCTCCCGGTAACACGTATGGCTGATGACGAACAACCCCGGCCACCCCGATGGCCACGCCGCTGAGCAGCTCCTCGCTGCTTCAGCAGCTCAGACTTCATGCGGGAGGAAGTTGCACGCAAAATATCTCTGCTGCGAGCTCTCTCGCAATTTGGCGCCCCTTCGATGGGTCATCGCCGACCGCGCCGGTCGTGGAGCCCCTCGCACACGCCGACGTCCCAGTCGCTCCACCATTGACATGCGGCCCCACTCCTGTCGCACCGCTGACGTACGCTTCCGTCGCTGCCCGACCACCGCCACCTAGCTACACTGTGGTGTACGCAACGCCTCCATGGCTTCTGCAAGAATTTCTTCAGGCACCACAGGCTTTGGTTCCACCTCGTCCGCAGCGACACAATCCATGGCGAACCAGTGATAACCGTCCCATCTGTTATTCCTGCGGATTTGCTGGCAATATTTCCCGGTACTGCCGAAATCGCACTCCCGATGATTGTCTACCGCGCCGAATGTCAGCTTCCTGGCAGCCGCCCCGAAATCAGTACGCGGCCGGCGATCCATCTGCAAGTTCTGTCGAGGATGACCGCGCCACCTTTCCTCCTCGCCACTCAACGTCACCACGTCGCCGTTCTATATCTTTTCTGCGACAGCGTCCCGATCTTGTGCAAGAGGAAAACTGAATGCCGCAGTTCCTGAGGCGAGAACTGCGCAACGAGCGAACTGTCAAAGGCCTCACGTATAGCCCGCAAATCTGCTTGAAGTTTGTGTCGAGAGCGCTGTACTGGCTCTGGTCGACACCGGTGCTGCTGTTCCTGCCATGGCTGCAAGTCTTCGCCGTTCATTGCGCAAAGTGACGACACCAATTTCAGGATTCTCGCTATGCATAGCAAATGCCCAGCTGTAGAGCCTATAGTGGTCTGCACAGCACGAGTCATCATTCAAGACGTTGTGTACGCATTGGAGTTCGTCGTTTGGCCTTCCTGCTCGTATGATTTTATCTTGAGCTGGGATTTTCTGTCGCGCCTTAATGCGGTGATGAACTGTGTTCGTACCGAATTGGAGCTTTTCGCGCTAGGCAAACCGTCGCCGGAGTTTCTTTTCTCAAAGTCTTCGTTGCCGAAGATACTGATTTCCCTGCGTGTTCTTTCGTTCCTGTGTCCACCGCTTGTGCTTTTTCCCGCAGTACCAATGTACGTTTCACCCCATCACTTACCTTTATAAACCGCAAATGTCTCCCCCGGCCTTTTACCGTACTTTCGATATCACCTGGCCTTACCGCGCTCTGGATTTCTAATCCGTTCTCATTCCCGTATCCCTGCGTCGCGGTGAATGCCTCGGCACCATCCAGCTAATGGATTATATTCTCACCGCTTACGAAACACCCTCTTCGCAGCCCGCTGACTTGGGCGTACTCACACCGCCAGTTCTTGTGCTGGACCAGTCTTCTGCCGACGTTTTTCTCCCCTCCATCGATGCCAGTCTTCCTGGGTTTCAACGCTCTGAACTCCTCGCACTGCTTAATCACTCTTATCAGCCTGCTTTAAGCCGCACATCAACTGTTATCCACCATATTCACACCGGTTCTCATGTTTATCTGCGTAAGCGTCCCTATCGAGTGTCTGCCATCGAGCGCCGAGTTATGGAAGCCCAAGTTCATACTGCCGCGAAACATTCAAAACTGTATTTATGGTTTTTAGCAGCCGCCAGCATCCAGGCTTATCAATGTGATTCTGGACCGCGTATCAGTTCCGCAATCTTTGTTTGTTAATGCTCGATGGCGCGAGTCACACCTTTATCAGTTTTGTTGTAGCGCAAGATGCACCGAGATCTGTCTCGAAGGTTCCGGCCACTCGGGTGTCTTTCCACAATGTTCCAGCCCATGCTGGTAGCTGTTTGCGACGTTATCTAGATTGTTCTGTGCAGCCTTTAAATTGAGCGTTGACGAGTGTGACTGGCATTGTTTGTTCGACGACCGACGAGCGTGTTTGTTGCTATCGCCGCCGCCGAATTGCTTATTTCTTTTGCGGGCGCAAGTCAGCCCAAATAAAGGTTTCTTTAGTGCAATCATCGACCCCTTCATTTGTGTCGTCGACCTTGTCACCACTACGTGACATCTGGTGGACGTGCTGCCTTTGATCCTTCAAGCGAAGACCCAAGCCATGTTCCTGTCGCCCTGGAAGACCAGCCGACAGGTCACCGAGCCAGCCGCCGACTTCAAGGCCTACAACCCGAACACGGTCTGCTGCCTGACCCGATTCGATCTCGAAAGGCATCGACGCTGACAATGGCCCAGACTACTACAGCACCGGTTGTTTTCGTCCAACCCCGAGAGCCCCAATGCTTCTATGGGTGACCGGATGAAGATGCTGGAGACTGGATGGACCTTTTCGACCGTGTGGCAGAATTCAACAGCTGGAACGACGCTGCGAAACTCAGGCAGGTCTATTTTGTTCTTCAAGGACATGCCCGAATTTGGTTTGAAAATCACGAGACTTATTTCAAGGATTGGGAGATATTCAAAGCACAGTTCTTGATGGCCTTTACAAGCTCTGTCCGAAAACAAAGAGCTCAGGCCCTACACCAATCAAGAATTCGACTACCAAACGAGCCCGTCCTGGTCTACGTAGAGGAGATGAAACGCCTGCTTCGCCGAAAACTGTGGAAGAATTTGAAAGTGAAGCATCGACCACCGAGAAGACGTTGGACACCCGGATGCGCCACTACGAGCGACCACTTCAGCCGGACTGCTCAACCCACTACCCCAGCGCATCTGCAAGCGGGGAGAACCTCCGGGACCTCATTCGGGAGATCGTGCGAGAGGAGCTTCGCCGATTGATGCCATCCTCGCAACAACCCCAGGTGGCGAAGCTTGCGGACGTCGTCCGTGAAGAAGTCCAACGGGCGCTGGGCGTTCCTCAAACGACGGCTGCGACTGTTCCAGCACAAGAGGCAACAGCGATGAACTAAGCTGGTGCATTACGTCGACCTGCGCCCCGACGTGATGACTTTCCGAGCCCTCACCGTTACCGCCCTGCTCCTCAAAACCGCCCCTTGGCCCCCGCCCGCCAAGCCTACCAACGACCCCCAAGCCCCAGAAAGTGCGACGCCTGGAGGACAGCAAACAACCGACCGCTCTGCTTCCATTGTGGTGAGGCAGGACACATCCCCCGTCACTGTCCGTACAGGCGGATCGGCCTCCGTGGTTTCGCTGTCGACGCCCCACGACCCCGTCCTGGCGAGCGACCACAGGAAATCTACGACTTCCTGCGAAGCGGAGAGCACTCGTCACCAAGAGGTCTGTCACGCTCCCCATCACCGTACAATGCCCGATTTGCGTCGCCGGGCCGCGGTTCCGTGCAAGGACGGTCTCCTAGCCCCGTAGGGGAAACTAAAGGCAGCAACCTTTTAGGTAAGGTTGCTCAACGGCGAAAAGACGAAGATCCTCAGCCGCCGACGACCACTAACGACGACGCAACCATTTCATCGCCGCTTCACACGACGATATCGACGACAACGCGACCAGAGTGCAAGCAGACACCGCCGCCCAGCGAAGTCACAACGATATGCCCCGGCCATGACCTAAAGAAACGAAGCAGCCGAGATCGGACACTAAGGCCCACGTACAATGCGAGGACGCGAACAAGTGACCTTGAAGTTGATATCGACGGTCGCAGTCACTGCCCTAGTAGACACCGGAGCTGACTATTCAGTCATCAGTGAACCGTTGGCTTGCCAACTCAGGAAAGTTACAACCGCTTGGGATGGCCCCCTGATTCGCACCGCAGGTGGCAACCTGATTACCCCATCGGGACGATGTACTGCCAGAATAACGGTAAATGGACGTACTTACCCCAACAGCTTTGTGGTCTTGCAGCCGTGTTCCCGCGACGTGATTTTAGGCATGGACTTCCTAAATCAAAATAGGGCTATCATCGACCTCCGATCCATGCTCATCAAGCTCTCTGCAGACAAAGTCATACCTGCTACGACGACTTCGACGCAACACGTCGCTGTAAACGTCCTCGACGGAGAACTGACCCTGCCGCCCTGATCAAGCGTCGCCGTCAGCGTAGGTAGCACAGACATCGAAACCGCTGAAGGCATCATCGAAGGAAATATCCAATTGCTCTTGGAACGAGGTATCGGCATCGAAAGAGGCCTTGCGAAATTCCGGAGAGGACAAGCTCAGGTGCTGGTAACAAACTTCACTGAAGAATACCGGCATCTCAACAAGGGCACGACCATGGCTCTTCTCGACGAATTAGCGGACCTCAAAGATGTATTCACCCTCCACGACCAAACGCTGGAAGACGCACCGGACCAATTCCGTCAGCCCACACTTGACATCAACCCAGTATTGACCACAGCAGGAAAAACCAAATTCGCAGTCTTCTTCGAAACTACTGGGAGTGCTTCTCGTCATCATCGAAGGTACGACAAACACCACTGGCCAAGCACCGCATTATAACGGACGAACACGACCGACCTCTGCGCCAAAGCCCTTATTGTGTATCACCGCGAGAACGGCAGGCCATTCGCGATCAAGTTGAGGAAATGCTGCGTGATGACGTAATCCAGCTATCGAACAGCCCCTGGGCGGCACCAGTCGTTTTGGTCAAGAAGAAAGACAGCACACTTCGCTTCTGCGTTGATTACCGCCGCTTGAATAGCATAACGACGAAGGATGTCTACCCATTTCTCCGCATTGACGACACTCTCGACCGGCTCTGCAATTCAAGGTACTTCTCATCGATGGACCTCAAGAGCGGATATTGGCAAATTGAGGTCGACGAAAGAGATCGCGAGAAGACTGCATTCAACACACCGGACGGCCTTTATGAGTTCAAGGTGATGCCATTTGGCCTCTGCTCCGCACCAGAAACGTTTGAACGAGTAATGGACACAGTTCTGGCAGGCTTGAAGTGGCAAATTTGTTTGGTGTATTTGGACGACGTTGTTGTCTTCTCGTCAAACTCTGAAGACCACCTAAAACGACTAGAGACAGTGCTGGAAGCCATCAACTCATCGGGACTAACGCTAAAAGCAGAAAAGTGTCACTTCGCCTACGAAGAACTCCGGTTCCTAGGTCACATCGTTAGCAAGGACGGTATTCGCCCAGACTCGGAGAAAACAGCTGCAATCGCACAATTCCCACCGCCTGCCGACAAGAAAGCTGTGCGGCGATTCCTTGGGTTGTGCGCTTATTATCGACGATTTGTCACAAACTTTTCGCGGATCGCCGAACCGTTGACGCAGATTACAAAGGCTGACGTACCTTTTAATTGGGAAGCGCCGCAAGGAGAAGCCTTCGACGAACTTAGGCGCCGCCTGCAATGCCCTCCTGTACTTGGCCACTTTGATGAAATTGCCGAGACCGAAATCCACACCGACGCGAGCAGTGTGGGCCTAGGAGCCGTTCTCGTCCAGAAGAGTGCCGGACAGGAGAAAGTAATCGCCTACGCGAGCAGGTCTCTCACAAAAGCCGAAGTCATTTACTCGAAGACCGAGATTGAATGCCTCCGGATCATCTGGGCCAAGTCTAAGTTTCGACCATACCTATACGGCCGACCATTCAAGGTGGTAAGCGACCATCATGCGCTCTGCTGGCTGGTTAATTTGAAAGCTCCCTCCGGCCGCCTTGCCAGATGGAGCCTACGACTTCAAGAATTTGACTTGACTGTAGTTTATAAGTCGGGCCGGAAGCATTCCGACGCAGACTGCTCATCACGCGCTCCCGTCGACGCTCCCCCGAAGGACGATGACGACGACGCCTTTTTGGGACCGGTAAGCGCCAGCAGTTTCGCAGAACAGCGAGCAGACCCTGAGCTGAAAGCGCTAGCCGATTACTTGTAAGGAAAGACCGCCTCCCCTCCTGGTGTGTTCAGGCGACATTTATCATCGTTCGCGTTAAACAATGGCCTCCTCGTGAAGAAGAACTTCGCACCCAACAACACCACGCAGCTTCTCGTAGTGCCTAAAACCCTCCGTCAGGAAATTCTGCAGGCGTTGCACGATGAGCCCACAGCAGTTCACCTCGGATATGCGCGCACGTTGCATCGAATCCAGGAGACGTACTACTGGCCGCGCCTGTCTGCCGAAGTTGCCCACTACGTGAAGACGTGTCGTGAGTGCCAACGACGCAAGACGCCGCCGATCAGACCAGCAGGACTGCTAAACCCGATTCCGCCCCCAATCATGCCCTTTCAACAAATTGGGATGGATGTCCTTGGCCCCTTTCCAGCTTGGTCTATGTGTAACAAATGGATCATCGTGGCCACTGACTACCTTACCCGTTACGCCGAAGCAAGAGCACTACCAAATGGTACCGCCGCAGAAGTCCCCAAATTTTTTGTCGAACAAATTCTCTTGCGACACAGCGCCCCAAAAGTGTTCATCACGGACAGGGGAACGGCGTTTACGGCAGAGTTGACGCAAGCCATCCTGGAATACAGTCACACAAGCCATCGACGAACAACTGCGTACCATCCCCAGACCAATGGCCTTACGGAGCGCCTGAACAAAACGATCGCGGACATGATCGCTATGTACGTCGACGGTGAACACAAGACCTGAACGCCATCTTGCCGTACGTGATCTTCGCGTATAACACGGCAGTCCAGGAGACGACGAGAGCAACCCCGTTAGGCTTGTGTATGGCAGGGAGCCCACGATGACGCTCGACGCAATGCTGCCGCGCGTAACCAGCGAAGACAACCTCGACGTTGCCGCCTACCTGCAGCGCGCAGAGGAAGCCCGACGACTCGCACGGCTGCGTATTAAAGACCAACAGCGCACCGACAGACGACGATACAATTTACGACGATGCCACGCAGAGTACAATCCAGGAGACTAAGTGTGGGTTTTTACACCAATCCGCCGTCGCGGAATAAGTGAAAAGTTGTTGCGTCGATACTTTGGGCCGTACAAAACCATTCGCCGCGTCGGACCACTAGACTATGAAGTCTGTGGTGTTTAAATTTCGCAGTGTTTATGTTTAAGTTGCTTTGTTTTGGAACATCGAGACGATTTTTTTAGGGGGGAGTAATGCCGCGAAACATTCAAAACTGTATTTGTGGTTTTTAGCAGCCGCCGGCATACAGGCTTATCACTGTGATTCTGGGCCGCGTATCAGTTTGGCAATCTTTGTTTGTTAATGCTGGATGTCGCGAGTCACACCTTTATCAGTTTTGTTGTAGCGCAAGATGCACCGAGATCTGTCTCGAAGGTTCCGGCCACTCGGGTGTCTTTCCACAATGTTCCAGCCCGTGCTGGTAGCTGTTTGCGACGTTATCTAGATTGTTCTGTGCAGCCTTTAAATTGAGCGTTGACGAGTGTGACGGGCCTTCTTTGTTCGACGACCGACGAGCGTGTTTGTTGCTATCGCCGCCGCCGAATTGCTTAGTCCTTTGCGGGCGCAAGTCAGCCCAAATAAAGGTTTCTTTAGTGCATTCGTGGACCCCTTCATTTGTGTCGTCGACCTTGTCACCACTACGTGACAATACTATGCTTCAGAATGGCATGATAGGCTAACAGTCCGTGGTCCTCTCCAGTTGTCCTGTGGAGGACGAAAGACGGTTATATACGCTTCTGCGTCGACTCCGTCGCCTAAACAAAGTCACGAGGAAAGACGTCTACCACTTTCCGCTTAGAGATGATGCATTGGACTGCTAACAAGGTGCTGAACTCTCGTCATCGCTCGATTTACGATCCTGCTACTGGCAGGTGCTCATGGTGGCGGACGATCGCCCTGAAACCGCATTTTTTACCCCAGATAGCCTCTTTTAATTTACCGTCATGCCTTTTAGTCTCTGTAATGTGTCTGCTACATTCGAGCGTATGATGGATACTATACTGCAAGGCCCTAAGTGGAAGGCGTGCCTCTCTTACCTTGACGACATCGTGGTGTTCTCGCCGGACTTTGCGACCCATCTCTTTCGCCTGAAGGAGGTCTTGACATATATTGTGAACGCCGGCCGGCAGCACAACTTGAAGAATTGCCGTTTGGCAGCTCGTGAGCTGACCATTTTAGGCCACGTTGCGTCCAAGGTGGGTACACGTCCTGATTCCGGCAATCTTCGAGCTGTGCCCGAGTTTCCGAAACCTACTACCATGAAGCAATTAGGAAGTTTTGGGGGCCTGTGCTCATACCTTTGGCGCTTTATACGGAACTTTGATTTCATTGTCGCCCCGCTGACTCAGCTCCTCGATAATACCTCAGATATTTCGCTGTGGTCACCAGCATCCGACGACGTCTACGACACATTGCGCCACCTCCTCGCAGTTCCGCCCATCCTGCGCCATTTTGACCCTGATGCGCCCATCGAAGTGCATGCAGACGCAAGTGCTGTCGGCATCGGCACTGTGCTAGCTCAGCGCCCCTCCGGCTTTGGCGAATACGTAGTTGTGTGTGCCAGCCGTACTCTCACAAACGCCGACGCCAACTACTCTGTAACGAAACAGGAGTACTTGACCATCGTCTGGGCTCTCACGAAGTTTCGCCTTTACCTTTACGACCGTTCGTTTTATGTAGTCGCGGACCATCATGCCCTCTGCTTTCTTTCATTGCTCAAGGACCCCTCCGACCGCTTGCCACAGTGGGCTCTTCGTTTACTGGAATATAACATCCGTGTTATTTACCGACCTTGTCTCAAGCATACAGACGCCGACGCTTTGTCTCGCTGACCGCTGCCAGCCGACCTTGCTAGCCTCTTCGTCTTCGACTCCGCAGCATCTTCGCTCGACATCAGTGACATGCCCGCTGAACAAGGCAAGGATCCATGGATCGCATCCCACATTGACTACCTTTCCAACAATTCAGCGATTACCCCTTCACGCGCTCTTTGCCATCAAGCTTCCAACTATGAGATTCGGGATCACATCCTATACCGGCGCAACTACAACTCATGTGGTCGAAAATGGCTCCTCGTGATTCCGCGCCATCTACGGACTCAAATATGTACAGCTTTTCACGCCGATCCGCAGTGCGGTCACGCCGCAGTTTTCAAGACGTACACTCGAATCCTTCTTCGCTACTGTTGACGTGGTATGTACAAATCGGTTCTTAGGTACGTTCGACGTGCCTGACTTGCCAACGCCACAAACCTCCCTCTCACCATTCCGCTGGAGAGTTACAGCCTTTCACATGCCCGCTTAGACCCTTCGACCGCATACTGTGCTCCTAGTGAATTGCTCAGCGACAGAGGCCTAGATTTCTTATTTGACATCGTTCAAGCCCTGCTCGCTCACTGAAAAATCATTCACCGGAGATGCACAGCTTACTATCCGCAAACAAACGGTCTTACTGACTGATTTAATCGCAACCTTGGTGACATGCTCGCGAAGTACGTCGGAGCCAACCAAACAAACTGGGACATTGTTCTTCCTTATACCACCTACGCATACAACACTGCTACGCAATCCAGCACGGGTTTCTCTCCGTTTTGCTTTACGGTCGGCAACCATCTGCTCCCCTTGATACTATCCTCCCCTACAAACCTGACGCATCAGAATGTACCACAGTGACCGAAGCTGCACAGCACGCAGAAGAATGCCGAAAGGTTGCACGGAAATTCACAACCGGCTCTCAGTGGCACCAAAAATATCGCCATGACACCAATCAGAAGAATGCACCGCTCCTCGAGCCCAGCTCATTCGTGTGGCTATGGTTTCCATCCGGCAGCCCCGGCCTCTCAACAAAACTGATCTCCAAGTATCAATCAATCAATCAATCTTTATTTCCATTTGTACATGCGAACTGTGGACAGTGAGAAAAAAATACACCTCTTGACGGGCCTCACCACCTTTTGAGGTCAGCAGTAGATACAAGGCAAAAACAACCACTGGTAAAAAAAAATTACATGTGCATCTACAGAAGAAGGTTGACAGAAACATGTCTCATAACTGGCAGAAATAATAGATGCAGAAGACCGTGAGGCTATGACACAGAGTGGCATAGTACGTTCAAACACTTGGTCACTGAGAGAGGTATTTAGGAACTTTGGCACAATAAATCTCAACATGCGAAACCCATAGTTAGTTCTGCACTTTGGTAATGCAAACCTACTCTACAATCTGATGTTGTATGATGAGTGGTGACATGTAGTTGGAACAATTTGAGAAAAAAAAATGATCCACCCTTTTTTATCTTTGATTTATAAAGACATGCAAATCTGTAGTGCAATAATTTGTTGAAAGGTACAATATTATAATGCAGGTAAATGTGTCCAGTAGACAAATAATACGTCCCATTAACAATTGCGCGAAGCATTTTTTTGCAATGTTTGCAGTTTTATTACATATTGCCCCAGACAAGAAGGCAATAGCTAAGGTGAGGATGAAAAAAATGCATAATATAAAATATTTTCAGTTTTGATAGGTAGAATATGCCTGTTACGTGAAGTAATACCGACAATGCTAAAAAGCGTTGACGCAATATTAATAACATGGGAACCTCATGTCATCGTACTGCTGAACGTTACACCCAATGATTTGAAGGTGTCCGCGTACTCGATTACACTGCCATTGAGATATAACGAGGGGCGATAAAGTACATGCTTTCCTATAGGAAGAACACTGCTTTAATTTTTTTTGTTTATCTTTAATGAGTTGGCAGTGACCATGTGGCAAGCGATAAGAGCGTGCGGTTTGCGGTGTCTGCTAAGCTTTGTGCATCACTGGAAGAACAGAATAGGCTGGTGTTGTCTGCATATATAATGTATTTCGCATGGTTACTGCTATTAGGGATGTCATTTATTAGGGACGTCATTTTTTATAACAGGAGTGGCCCTAAAATGCTTCCCTGAGGGACGCCATTCAAAATTCTTCGAATCTGTGAAGAGGAATGATTATTCACGACATACTGAGACCGTGAATTCAGATAAGATTTGATTATAGGCTTTGATTTCATTACCGCGTCTTCGAGCGCACTTCACCAGTGAACTATATTGTCACGACTCAAGTCACAGGGAGCCGTGAAGGTACACGTAGCCGAGGACCCGAGAATAAGGTCAGCTTCTAGTTCCGATCAGAGAGTCCAGCCCTAGCACCTCTCGAGCCACCAAACACTTAGTCTTCGTCGGCACCAAGCACGGCAGTCGCGCGGCGCTAGGCACGTGGCTATTCTCCCCCCCCCCCCCCGTGAAAGAAAAACATCGTCCCGATGACAAGGTGAGAGGAGAAAAAAATTAGGTGTGAGGTGAACTGTATAATAACTCAGTCTCCCTTGCAGAAAGCGTTCAGTCACGCGAAAAGTACGGCTTTAAGCACACTTCATGCACAATTTCAGGCCGCTGACGGCGAACACTGACGGTCACAGTTCCATCTAGAATAACTTCATACCAAACGCTGTTTAAGCGGTGCAGGACTTTATAGGGTCCGAAATACCGGTAGAGCAGTTTTTCGCCCAAGCCTTTGTGGCGCACGGGGGTCCAAACCCACACTTGGTCCCCTGGTTCATAGTGGACTTCCCTGTGCCGAAGGTTATAGTGTCGAGCGTCGGTGGCATGCTGCTCCTTGATGTGCAAGCGGGCCACTCGACGGGCTTGCTCGGCCTGTTCTGCGAAATGGGCGGCATCGGGTTCGACCGCTTCATCCCCGCAGGGGAGCATCGCGTCCAATATTGTGCGGGCCTCCCTGCCATATACGAGACGGAACGGCGTAAACTTCGTGGTTTCCTGCGGCGCCGTATTGTAGGCGAAAGTGACATATGGCAGGATTTCGTCCCACATTTTATGTTCAACGTCGATGTACATTGAGATCATGTCCGCCAAGGTTTTGTTGAGTCGTTCCGTTAGGCCATTTGTCTGAGGGTGATACGCTGTTGTTGTGCGATGCTCGGTATGGCTGAGAGTTAAGGTGTCCCGCAGTAGCCGTGCTGTAAACGCCTTTCCTCGGTCAGTGAATCAAGTCGCACCTGGAAAACGAACAATGGTACCCGGACAGCATGTACGGGTTCAGAGCCAACCTCTCTACGCAAGACGTGCTCCTCCAACTCAAGGAGGAAGTGCTCGAGACGATGCCGAAGGCGGGCGAAAACGTCGTCATGGCCCTCGACATAAAGGGGGCTTTCGACAACGTAAGCCACGCGGCCATCATGGAAGGCATCAACAACACTAACTGCGGGAGGAGAACGCACGATTACGTCAGAGCTTTCCTGAGCGACAGAACGGCGAACGTGGGGCTGGGCGAGCTGAGAAGCGACGTCTTCCCCACGCCGTGCAAAGGCACACCCCAAGGATCCGTCATATCGCCCGTCCTCTTCAACGTGGCAATGATTGGACTTGCAAGACGGCTCAAGGAGATCCAGGGCATCCAACACGCGATATACGCCGATGACATCACGATATGGGTCACCCAAGGATCACTCGGGGAGAAGCAAGAAAAACTACAGGAAGCGGCAACTTGCGTAGAAACTTACACCAGAGAGAGGGGCCTAAGATGCTCGACGGAGAGATCGGAACTCCTCAGGGTCGGCAAGCATCCCACCCAAGCGACACTGGAGGTCGTTCTCGAGGGCCAGAACATCCCGGAAAAGAACATGATAAAGATTCTGGGCATGTGGTTGCAAGGAAGCCGGAAATGCAGCCACACCATCAGCCTGCTGAGTAAGGCGGCAGAGCAGGTGGGCCGTATGATCAACAGAGTCTCCCAAAAGAGATATGGAATGAGAGAAGAAGACACTCTCAAGCTAGTTAACAGCCTAATTGTCAGCCGAGTCACGTACTCCCTGCCGTACCACGCGACGACCAAGGCGGAAAGAGAGCAAGCCGACATCATTCTCAGGAAGGCGTACAGGACTGCTCTGCACCTACCCAAGCACACGTCGAACGAAAAGTTGCTCCAGCTAGGCATCAGCAACACCTTCAGCGAGCTCGCCGAAGCTCTGCTGGGAACGCAAATCACGAGACTCAGAAGCACCCCCACGGGACGAGCGCTCCTAAGAAGGTTGGGTCGGGACACGAGCGGACTGGTAGACAGATACGCGGACGTACCGGACCACCTTAGGAAAACCATTAACGTGGGACCATTGCCGAAAAACATGGACCCCAATCTTCACGAAAACAGACGAAAAGCGAGGGCCGAGTACGTTGAGAGAACGCTAGCCCAGTTAGACAACACCGTATACACGGACGCTGCCGTATATCTGCGCGAGAGAGAACGCGTAGCCGCGACGGTAGTGGTAAACAAGGACGGAAACATGATCACGTGTGCCACGGCAAAGGTCGCCGGCACAGCGGAGGCCGAAGAAATTGCCGTCGCGCTGGCGGCAGCAGAAGACTACAGAACGGGCCGATCTCTCAACATACTGACGGACTCGAAGGAGACGTGCAGGAACTACACGAGGGGCAGGATCAGCAGAACAGCCCTTAAAATACTCAGCGGGGCAACCTCCGCCGAGGAGAAACCCAGGCATAACCTAATCTGGATCCCGGGCCACACGGGCATAGGGGGGAACGAAAGAGCAGACAGCCTAGCTCGAGGTTACGCATTCCGAGCAGGGCAGTCAAATGCTCCGGAGCTCCGCCTACAGGCTTGCGAGGGGGGATACGCAGAGATCTTGCACTTGCATAGGGGAGCTAGAATTAGATATCCACCACCACACAAAGCCCTAACAAAGGAGGAAGCGACCGGCTGGCGCAGATTACAGACCAACTCCTTTCCTAACCTACACATACTTAATAAAATGTTCCCGACACAATACAGAGCCACCTGCCCTTGGTGCGATGCCACACCTACACTTTATCATATCTCGTGGGAATGCGAACGCAACAAAGCATTCCACCAACACGAAGACCCGAGTGCGGAGCAATGGGAGAGTCGGCTCACCAGCGGCGAGCTCGCGACCCAAAGGGCCTTAGTGCAGCACGCGACTGATGCAGCACGACTCAGTGGAGCCTTGGAATAGGGGCCCACCCTTGCTGACGAGAAGTCTCAAATCGCCAGCGCCAGAGAAGACGACGGAGACTTCACAACCGCGAAACCCTTAAAATATTCAATAAAGTTTTCACTCACTCACTCCTCGGTCAGTAATGATGGTCGACGGTGCACCGTGTCTGAGCACAATGTCGTTCATAAAGAATCGAGCAACTTCGCCGGCAGTACCTCGGGCAAGGGCCTTTGTTTCAGCGTAGCGTGTTAAGTAGCCTGTGGCGACTGCGATCCACTTGCGTCTGTTCGAGGATAAAGGAAATAGGCCTAAAAGGTCCATGCCCACTTGCTCAAAGGATATGAGGGGTGGTTCCATAGATTGTAACATGCAGGATGGCTTGAGCGCGGGTTTTTTTTTTCGCCGCTGGCATTGTCGACAAGTCTGTACGTAACGTCTAACGCTCGGAGAAAGATGTGGCCAGTAATAGTTTCGCCGGACTCGGCTTAGGGTGCGTTTAAAGCAAAGATGGCCTGAAGTTGGTTCGTCGTGGCAGGCCAGGAGGATTTCGTACATTAGATCAGCCGGTATGACTAGCAGGTATGTTTTTGCACTTGACGTAGAATTCTTCTTATAAAGCACCCCATTACGGAGGCAATACGACGACCCCCGAGTAAGATACCGGGGTATTGTAGGATGCCCACCTTCAAGATGGTCAATAATCAGTCGCAGCTCGGCGTCGGCACGCAGTTTGGAAACCAGGTCGGACGTAGTGACTTGCTCCGAGGAAGCTATCGGTGGCATCTCACGGAGGGCCGACGGGCGCGCGGGGCAGGCTCACAGCATCGGTGTGCTTCAGCCAGACTTATAAATAACATCGAAATCGAAAACTTGCAGGCGCAATGCTCAACGTGCTAAGCGGCCACAAGGATCCTTTAAGTTTTTCAGCCAACACAACGAGTGATGGTCAGTGACGACACAAAACGGTCGGCCTTAAAGGTATGGGCGGAACTTGGCAGCGGCCCATACTACCACCAAACATTTTTTTTCACTGGTGGAATGTTGCGATCAGCACGGGAAAGTGCACGGCTGGCGTAGGCAATTACTTTCTCGACCCCGTCTTGGTGCTGAACTAGAACGGCACCAAGGCCGACGCTGCTCGCATCCGTGTGTAACTCTGTGTTGGCATCATCGTCGAAATGTGCCAGGATCGGGGATGACTGGAGCCGGCGTAGTAACTCGTCGAAAGCCATCTGCTGCTCGGCGCCCCAGGAAAATGATGCGTCTTCTCGAGTCAGGAGAGTCAAAGGGCTGGCCATCTGTGAAAAGTTTTTGATAAAGCGACGATAATAGGAGCACAGCCCCCAAAACCGTTGGACTGCTTTTTTGTGGGCGGGAACGGGAAAGGCAGCAACGGCAGAAAGTTTCTCGGGGTCAGCTCGAAAGCCACCAGCACTCACGATGTGCCCAAGAAACTTATTCCGTGAACCCGAAGTGGCACTTTTGAGGCTTGAGAGAAAGGTTGGCAGACCGGACGGATTCGAGAACAGTTCCAAGGCGGCGCAGGTGTTCCGTGACCGTCGATGAAAACATTATCACGCCGTCGAGATAAACAAGGCATGTCTGCCACTTAAGACCTGTGAGCACAGTGTGCATCATTCGCTGGAAGGTGGCAGGAGCACAGCAGAGCCCGAATTGGAGGACGCGGTATTCATAGAGTCCATCTGGTGTTACGAAGGCAGTTTTCTCACGGTCCCTCTCATCAACTTCAATTTGCCAATAACCACTCCTGAGGTCAATGGAGGAGAAGTACTTGGCTCGGCGAAGTCGGTCGAGAGAGTCATCAATCCGTGGCACGTGGTGGCATGACAAGCGATCGAACACGGCGACACAACAGATACAGAACGACCGGGTGACATGACGATGAAATATGCTTTAATGGCCAGTGGGCCTGGCGCGAGCGCTCCGCCTCGTGCAACTGCCCGCTTCGTCATCTTCGTAGCATTACGCGGGGCCACCGAGCGATCGTCCCGATCGATTGCTAGAAATCCAATGCATGACGTGACGATGAACACAGACACAGGATTGAGACATGAAACGCTGGACACCACAATGAAGGCGGAGATGGGAAGAATGCTTGCACCGGAGCATCAAGTCCAATCTTCACTGTTTGCCGAAAGGCAAGACTCATGGACACGCCGAACGGCTTGGGCGGGGGTGCTGTCTTCGCTCAAGTGGTCGTGAGGTCGCTTCGTTGTGGGGGCAGTATGGTCAGTAGGGTCGGCTTTGGTCTTTTCCTGGTCGTCGTGTGTTGTGGCCGGGGCTGGGGACGAAGCTGGGGACAGCGGCTGGTCGGGTCTGAGCAAAAAGAACTGGGGCAGAGCTGGGCGGCGATCGCCACGTGCTTTCGGCAGATGGACCCGGCGTACGTTTGGCTTCGACGGTGCAAGGCGACGATGGGGATCAACCGTACCTCCAAACAAACGTTACGTGGTGGCATGACAAGCGATGGAACACGGCTACACAACAGATACAGAACGGCGTGATGACATGACGATGAAATATGCTCTAATGGCCAGCGGGCCTTGCGAGAGCGCTCCGCTCTGCGCCGCTGCCCGTTTCGTCATCTTCGTAGCAGTATTTACCTGCGTACGCCATCTTCTAATTTGCGACGCCGTGGCCGTGAAACTGTTCATGTGCAGCGCCTAAAGGCGTTCTATGACCCAATTGTGTGTTCGTCCCCTTTAGTCGCCAGGATGGCTCCTTTTGCCCTGGGGGCATTGTGAAGAAGAATTTGGGCACCTTCGCTGGACGCTGATTAGAAAGAATCAGTTGTGGAATTGCCATCGCGCAGATCGTATTTGTCTTGATCGCTCCAATCCCGGCGGACGTCGACGCCGTCCTCAACGTCCTCCTACACAGCTAATAACTTTGTATCATCTACCGCTCCTGTAAAATTTGTTGTCCGCCAAGGCTTGGTTTCAGCTCCTTTATTATTCCTAATCTATATATATGACCTTCCTGAGTGTGTTTCCTCATCCATCAGGCTTTACGCCGATGACTTTGTTCTTTATCGTGTAGTAACTAACCCTCATGAGCACTTGCTTTTGCATTCCACTCTTTACGCAACCTCTAGCTGAAGTAACAATTGGCTGATGCCCCTAAATGCTAGTAAATCTAAAAGTAAATAAGAAGGTAATGGCAACCCATTCCAGTATTTACTGCCAAGAAACCCCTATGGCCAGTCACTCATTTTCAACAGCACAAGAGGTGACTGTACACAAGGACTTCACCGGACGGTCTGTACAGGAATCAGATTGATTATATTCTTTGCCGGCAGAGATGGAGAAGTGTTATACAAGCAGTAAAAAACGCAGAAAACTAGAAGGCCTTCCAGGTATGATATGGATCAAATTCCATCAGAATATGCTGTGAAAGTGAGGAATCGATTTCAAGAATTAGATCTAGAAGACAGAGAGCCTGAAGAAATGTGGACTGATGTTCGTGATATAAAACAAGAAATTGCTACTAAGGTAGTTCCAAAGCAAAAGAAATGCAAAAGAGCAAACTGGTTATCTGAAGAGGCTTTGCAAATAGCTGAGGAAAGGGGGGTGGCAAAAGTTATGGGGGAAAAGAAAGATACAAGGTTCTCAATGCTGATTTTCAGAAAATAGCAAGGAGAGATAAGAATGCCTTCCTGAACATACAGTGCCGAGCAGTTGAGGACGACAGCCAATTGAGGAACACAAGAGCTCTGTATAACCCAGGTAGCACAGAATGTGGGGCCCCGGTAGGTCCGATGTAGGCAAGTGGGGCTGGGGCAACCATCATAAAACCTGCATCGGTCCCCGATGGGGCTAAAGTGGGCAAGCCCCTTTTGGGCTTGCCCCTGCTCCTCCTGCATGGGTCCCATAGCGGCGTTTCTTGGGCTAATGCAGAGCACATTCCTGCATCCAGACCACAAGGGTCCCTTGCCGGATATTTGAGGGCAATCCAACCTAAATGTGGGCTTTTTATGGGAAAGCCCTCATAGATCCGAAGTGAGGCCGCCCCCATTAAATCTTTGTGGGACCAACATCGTCCATAGTGGGGCAAGAAAACGGACATGCCCACATACTGCCCCAATCGGCCCTTTGTAGGTTACTTGAGGGCAGGTGAAATATGAATAAGGGCTCAATTTGGGCAAGCCCTCGTGAAGCCCAAATGAGGCAGCCTTAGCTAAACCGCTTTAGGTCCCACATAGGCTGTAATGGGGCTGGAAGGCGGGCGTGCCCGCATGGTACCAAAATCGGTCCTTTGTGGGGACTTTGAAGGCCCGTGCCACTGCAGGTGGGCTCTAGGTTCAAAAACAACGTCCAGCCCAATTGGGGCTGCCCACATAAAACTGCTTTATATCCCACATGGGCCGTAATGGGGCTGGAAGGCGGGAGGGCCCGCATGATACCAAAATTGGTCCCTTGTGGGGAATTTGAAGGCACGTGCAACAGCAAGTGGGCTTTAGGTTCAAAACCAACACCCAGCCCAATTGGGGCTGCCCACATAAAACCGCTGTAGGTCCCACATCGGCCGTAATGGGGCTAGAAGGCGTGCGTGCAATTGCGTAATCATTGTTTCCAACTTTTATTTGCATTAGATGTTGCCCTAAATTACTATTATAGATGATTTGTATAACAGTTGTCATGTTTAGTCGATTAGAAATTTACATGGCTTTAGCTATCGCGCTCATGCAAATTGCGCTACAAATAATAAAACAAACTGATTGCTAACTGTTGCCTCTTATGTGGTTGCTTTGGACAGCCTGCAACTCGCAGCATAATATTACTGTTCAGAACACACATCTCCACAGCCTGAACAAGATGCACATGAAGTCATTTCGGCTAGATGAATGTTATGAATTATTGTAAAATTTAATATTGTGGCTGTTTAGAAAGTGCAGACATGTATAAAATAACTACTTAATTATGTGCATAAATATTGATTGGGAAAATTTGGACTAGGGCTTTCCACCAATTTCCTACGTCGGACCCTTATGAGAATAATGTGGGCAAGCCCAAGTGCGGCTAGCGCTATAAAACCCGCATTGGTCCTATGTCATTATCTGAGGGGCTAACTGAAATAAAAAAATGTTCCTCCAAAGCGGCTGACCAAATCGGTCCAAAGTAGGACCATCGCGGGGAGTTGGCGCATGTGCCCTTTTAACAATGCCGGAAAAATGTGGGCAGCCCCGCAAGGGCTGCCTGCATCGGCCCCTAGAGGGGCCCATTGGGGCTTTGTCGACAGCCCCCTTCGGGCCTACGTCGGCCCCTCTTGCAGCACCCACATTGAGCCCACCGGGGCTGTCCTGCATTGCCTACATCGGGCCTACCGGGGCCCACCCTTCAGAGCCCACTTTGTGCTACCTGGGAAGACAATCAAAGATATCAAAGAAAGCTTCTGTGCTAAGCTGGGCGTAATATAGGACAAACGACGCAAGGACCTCACTGAAGCCTCAGAGATAAAGAAAAGGTGGCAGGAATACACAGAACTGTACAAGAAGAATTCGGATTTTCTAACCCATCATAAGACGGTTGTTATTACTGATCTCGAGCCGAGCATCCTGAAGAGTGAAGTTGAATGGGCCTTAGCCAGCCTTGCTAAGAACAAAGCTAGCGAAATTGATGGCATTCCAGCTGAGTTGCTTCAAAACCTCAGAATGACGACGCTGTTCACGTTCTGTATACATTATGTCAGCAAATTTGGACAACCCTGCAGTTGGCACAGGATTGGAGGAGGTCAGTTTACATCCACATCCCAAAGAAAGGCAGTGCCAATCATTGTTCAAACTACCGCACGATCGCGAGTATTTCGCATGCTAGAAAGGTGATGCTTAAATTCCTCCAAGGTAGGCTGCAGCAGTATATGGATCGGGAGCTTCCGGACGTGTAAGCTGGGTTTGGCAAGAGCAGAGGAATTAGAGGCCAGGTTGCCAACCTTCGTTGGATCATGAAAAAAGCAAGAAAGTTCCAAAGACCCATCTACTCCTGCTTTATTGATTATGCGAAAGCGTTTGACTGCGTAGATTACAGCACATTGTGGCAAGCTCTCCAAGAGTTGGGAGTTCCAATTCACCTCTACTGTCTCCCCAGGAATCTGTATGAAGGGCAAGAAGCCACAGTCAGAACTGGGCATGGTCTTACTGATTGGTTTCCAATTGAGAAAGGAGTAAGACAAGGCTGCATACTGTCGCCCTGCCTATTTACCCTATATGCTGAGTGCATCATGAGGAACGCTGGTCTGGACGAGTCTTCAGCTGGAGTGAAGATTGCTGGAAGATGTATCCACAACCTTAGATACGCGGATGATACAAGTTTAATGGCAGAAAGTGAAGTGGAACTCAAGAGTCTTCTGATGCCCGTACAAGAAGAGTAAGAAGTTTGGGCTTAAACTGAAGATCGAAAAGACCAAGATTATGGCTTCTTGCCCTGTCAAGTCCTTGAGCATCAACGGACAGGAAGTGGAAGCTGCGACAGACTTTTTCTGCTTGGGCTCCAAAACTACCCCAGAAGGAGACTGCAGCCATGATATTAGCAGACGCCTGCTTCTGTGAGAGAGCCTAGGCTAGCCTTGATCGCCAAGTAGAGAGCTTAGACATTAGACTGCCAACCAAGATCCACATAACTCGTGCTATGGTCTTTCCAGTTGTGATGTATGGATGCGAAAGTTGGACTGTGAAGAAGGCTGACCGCCGAAGAATTGACGCGTTTGAATTGTGGTGCTGGCAAAACCTCTTGAGGGTTCATTGGACTGCCAAAAGATCAAATCATTCGAGATTGTCAACCTAAACCCTGACTGCTCATTGGAGGGTCAAATTCTAAACTTAAACCTTTGGTCATCTGATGAGAAAAGAGGAGTCGCTGGAGAAAGATTTGATGTTGGGAACGGTTGAGGGCCACCGGAGAAGGGGTAGGCAGCGAAAGCGGTGGTTAGATGGCCTCCTCCAGGCACTGCAGATGAAGTTATGTGATATTAGGAAGACAGTGACAGACCGGAAAGCGTGGCGTCATATGGTCCATAGGGTCCCGAGGAGTCGGACACGACTAAACGACGGAACTGAACTGATGACAATCTCTCGTACTACTAACACGCCTCTACACTTCGTCCACACAATTAACAATGTATCCCTTGAACGCGCCACTTCCTACAAATACCTTGGAGTCCACATAACAGATAACTTCTCATGGAATGTTCATGTAAAATGCACTAACAATGCCAGTCAGACGCTGGGTTATCTCCGTAGATACTTTTCCCAAGCCCCAAAACACCTCAAAGTAACCTTTTACCAAACTTTAATTCGACCGAAACTAGAATATACCTCAGCTATATGGGATCCAGCTCATTTTACCTTAATTCACCATACCCAACAGTTCAAAATCGATCAGTACGTTTCATTCTTTTTAATTATGCCTTACCGCGAGTGTTTCATTAATGAAGTCAGAACTAGATCTTCCAAATTTAAACGTTCGAAGAAAGTTCTCCCGTTTGTGCCTATTTCAAAAAATGTATTTCACTAGCCCATTGCTTATACTTGAACTTCTTTCTGAACATACCTACTTATCGTCGATCATACATATAAAGTTCATGCCCCATTCTCTCGTAAAATATACTTTTTTTTCTTTTTTGTCAAGAACTGCAAGAGAATGAAACCAGCTGCCCCCTTCCATTGCCTGCATCGATGACACCACGGCATTCAAAAATGCGATGAAACATATTTGATCTGTTTTTAGGTATTTCCTTGATGTTTGAAAGGCACGTATATTTTCTTTTTCTGTTTTTTTGTTGTTCGTGTCTCGCAAGACTGATGTAACCCATGTACCCACCCCCTCTGTACCGCCGAAAGGTCTTGAGGGTAAATAAAAAATAAATAACCCCATACTGCAGGGGATTGTTGTAATATATATAATAGCTTCTCTCAGAGCTGTTAACTGAGTAGCCATATCTGAAGTGCGGTGACTAAGTGTTGTCGAGATTGTGGTGTGAGTTGATGCTATCCCCACGCCGATGAATGAAGACACGGCTGTAACAGAGCCACCAGTATAAGTATGGCAATGTTGACTGTAGCATACACTGATGTGCTCATGGGCGAAGTATTTAAGTGCGGGTCCTGGGTGTGGGCTTTACTTTTGATACCAGGAATAGTTGTTTAAATTTTCCATGAAGCAAACCTCCATGTTGGGAAAGATGACGGGACTGCGCGTTGATATTGCACAGGCAGTAGATGGGAGAGTACTTTCATACTTTACTCTGAGAATGAATTGGCAGGTTCACGTGCAAAGTGCAGCTCCTGCTGCACTTTGCGGTATCAGCACGGTTAAAGGTAGACGTCTGCTCTCCGCCAGAATACCCACTGTGGAGGTGCTCTTTAGTAGTTTTATGCTTACCTGCGAGAGGCCTTGAAGAACAAGGAGGCTATGACGCAGAAGGCCTTCACAAAGTGCTCCATGAAGTCGTATTAAGGAATCGGTAGAGCAGCCTCTTCTGGTCGTTGAGAGCATACGAAATATACACACGTATGAGGAGATTTTAATCTTAAGTTGTTGAACGTGTGGTGACCATGAAAGCGACTTACCAAAGGTCACACCTAGAAATGTTTGGTGCCTGACATATGATATAGGAGTTATAGCAACTTTCAGTAGATAACGGAAGAGATCACGTCGAGAAAATGAAATTTTTGCGCACTTTTCTGGAAATATAACAAGATCTTGCTTGTTTAAAAATAATACAATGCATCCCATTGCTTTCTGTAGTCGAGCGTGCACAATGCGCCTGTCTCGTCCGGACCACCATATACAGGTGTCATCTGCGCAGAGGGAGATTTCAACAGTAGGTGGCACCATATACAGATTTCAACTGCGTAGAGGGAGATTTAAACAGTAGGTGGCAAGGAACTGTTCAAACCACGAAGAGAGATATAGAAGAGGGTTGGACTTAATATCCTACCATGAGCAACTCCACGAGACACGAATTTCCTATCACGACGATAATTAGAAAGCCAGTTTTATATTCGTCCGCCAATACTAATGGAACTTAAGGCTGAATGAATCGCATCATGCGTGACGTTATCAAAAACTCCTTTAACTTCAAGGAAGACAGCAATGGTTATAGACCACTCAGCTTTGCTGCGCCTGACACAGTTGGCAAGAGCAATAACGTTATCAATATTGCTTCGGCCTTCTCGGAAGCTAGATATTGATGGGGGTAAATTCTCCTATTTCAAGAACCAGGTAAGGCGTAAATAAACAATTTTTTCATCAGTTTCCCGAAACAGCTTGTGGGGCTCCGCAGCCCCTTTAGGTGTTTTAAACGGGGCGCGCGTCTTTCTATTTGTATTGTGCTTGCACGGGCAGCGCGAGTGCGCATGAGCAAGCAGATAATCATGGGGGGCGTGATGTTAGCGGCGACAGAGGAGGCTAGATAAGCGCGTCAGAAGCTAGGCGCGGGGCTTTTTTGCCCCGGCGGAGAGGCCAGCGCGGGGAAACCGGCGAGCGTCATGGGCCAGCAGGGTGTGCACGGACGACTGAAAGAAGATCGCCGACAACGACGATGGAAGCAGTGCCTGCAGGAACAGCCTAGGCGTATTCCTGTGAGTTGCTGTGCCGCGAGGAGCAATCTTGTGTCGCCGTTAGCGCTTTGGTCCCATTGCTCGTTTTATTCTCTCCGCAGTGTGTTTGGTTTCGCCGCGGTAAGACCCTGACATTCTTCTCGCTTTCCGTTGGTGTTCAATTGTCGCGCACATGAACAGCCTGTTCTCAGCGCAGTAGCGCCTTATGTTTCTTTATTTTGCTTTTTTGTTTATCCGGAATAAACCGGTGTTTTTAAGAGACTGGATTTGTCACTCGTCGGGTGAGACCATGGCTCGCGGACCCGTTTTTTTAAGGCGAGGCCTTCATCTGGCGCCCAACGTGACTTTTGCTCGAGCTTTGGTTTGCCCCGCGAGTGTCGCAACTTTAATGAGAACATTCCATGTTTTCATGCGTAGCTATGGCGGATAATCTCAACTTACCTGGCGCAAGCGCCCAGTTGAAAGATGCATTTCCACCCCCCACACATGCGGGTTCTATGCAAGAGCAATTAGGAAACCAGAAAAGTGAACCGTCGGATTTTCAAAGCGGAATTATTGGACTACTGTTCCAGCTACTTGCGTCAAATGCACAATTTAGAGAAGTGATGGGATGCGAGCCAGTTTCGTTAACGCCCACTCCCTTGTATTGCGATAACCATCTGCAGCTAAATTTGCCCGTGCCGAGGTTTGAAGGATACGCCGACAAGAAATCTGTTCGCGATTTTCTTCATGAACTCGATGACTCTCAGATGGCAATGCAATTTCGGACAGTGCTCTAGTCACACGTGTGATTCCTGTAGCTTTATAGGTTCCGCAGCAACCTGAAGGCGTAGACAGCGGCCATTCACAACAAAACAGCACTTTGTACAGCGTTTTCGGGAAGATTTTTGCCGCCCGACTACGTCATCCGCATCAAGGATGAGCTTTGTGCCAGGACGCAAGGCGAACACGAGGGTTTGCTCGAGTTTTTGCACAGCTTTCAAGAGTTGCACAAGCGGGCAGTTCGTCAGAACCAGCATTGTTTTTGTACTCCTCCCAGTGCCCTTCTTTGTTTCGTTCTTAGAAATCTCGGGAGGTGTCCCGTCTTGAGAGGGCGGGAGTGTGGGGCTCCGCAGCCCCGTTAGGTGTTTTAAACCGCGCGCGCGTCTTTCTGTTTGTATTGTGTTTGCACGGGCAGCGCGAGTGCGCTTGAGCAAGCAGATAATCTTGGGGGGCGTGATGTTAGCGGCGACAGACGAGGGTAGATAAGCGCGTCAGAAGCGAGGCGCGGGGCTTTTTTGCCCCGGCGGAGAGGCGGGCGCGGGGCAACCGGCGAGCGTGGTGGTGGTGGTGGTTACTATGATGAGGGGGGATGGGGTATTGGACACGACGTATGCCAGCCTGAGCTAGCGGCGGCACTCTTGGTGTCCAGGGGAATGGGTTAGGGGAGGGTTGGGAGGGGAGGGGGAGCACGCGCGAGCAAGTCCGCAGAGTCGGGGGCCGAAGAACAGAAGCACTGCGACGAGGTCCGCAGAACACAGAGGGCTATCCTGGGTGCCCCCCGGATAGCACACGGCACAAGCGCAACCACTACCGGCAAGTCGGAGCCCAGTGCAGGGTCGGCTTAGGTGCGAGCAGCGTGCTGCTCGGCAAGCGTCCTTTTCCGGTTAAAGATCAGGACGCCGGGGTGACTGCAGAGAATCTGCAGTACACTGTCACGTCGGAGAGTCCGGGTGGCAGTTGGGAGGACCGCTGGGAAACCGCTGCCGTGGCAGGGGCGCGGCGGGTAGGGGGCATCTCGGAAGATGGCACTCCTAGGCCCGTGAGCGTGAGGCACACGGGACACTGTCTCTTGGGATATCCTTGAGGCAGCGGAAGGGACCGCAGTGGTACCTCAGCCGAAGCTGAGGCGCGGCAGGGGACGCTGGAAGGACCGCCGGGAAGGGCGGCGCGTCGAGGCCCGAGAGCAGGAAGTTCCCGGGATTGCTGCCGAAGCAGGAGGGAAGGCCGCAGAAGCGGCAGGTGACGCTGAATGCGTCGAGGCCCGCGAACCTTGCGGTGCGCGGGAACCTGGCATGGGCCAGCAGGACTGCGCCCCCGAAGGAGCAGCAGGGAGCCTTGGCGAAGAGCCACGAGTCCGTTCCAGCACTGGGGCTCGCCTCGGGCGAGGGCGAAGTCGGTGCACCACATTCGAAGTCCAAGGTCGAAGGGGGCCGCACTGATAACTCCTCAAGAGAGGAGGGCGTGCTGGCAGGGCGAGACCTGGCAACGCCAGCAGCACGGGACACACTCGCACGCTCAAGGGTCGGGGGTTGGGCTGGGAGACGGATCCGGGCTTCGCTTCGGCTGGAGGGCTGGATGAGGCCAGCGGGGATGATCCAAGGACCAGGGGAAGTGCGCCGGTAATAACCGGAGCACCGGAGGACTGAGAGTCGCGTCGGGGCGAGCAGGGCGAGCCAGCGCCGGAGGTAGGCGAAGGCGCGCGAGCTCGCCGGAGCGAGCGCCGCACACACCCACCCCCACCGAGAGCTGAAAGGCAACTGCCGCGAGAGGAAGCGCGCCTAGTCGGAAGGCAACGGAGCGTGCGTCCGCTCCCTTCAGAGGCGAGCGAAGGGCTAGGCGAGCGTCATGGGCCAGCAGGGTGTGCACGGACGACTGAAAGATCACCGACACGACGATGGAAGCAGTGCCTGCAGGAACAGCCTAGGCGTATTCCTGTGAGTTGCTGTACCGCGAGGAGCAATCTTTCTTGTGTCGCCGTTAGCGCTTTGGCTCCATTGCTCGTTTTATCGCTCCGCAGTGTGTTTGGTTTCGCCGCGGTAAGACCCTGACATTCTTCCCGCTTTCCGTTGGTGTTCAATTGTCGCGCACATGAACAGCCTGTTCTCAGCGCAGTAGCGCCTTATGTTTGTTTTTTGCTTTTTTGTTCATCCGGAATAAACCGGTGTTTTTAAGAGACTGGATTTGTCACTCGTCGGGTGAGGCCATGGCTCTCGGATCCGTTTTTTTGAAGGCGAGGCCTTCAAGCTTAACAGTGAGATAGATTGATAAGCGTTTATGTCAACTTATTGCTTACTTGGTTTAAGGTCTGGTATTACAAGGGCAATCTTCCAGCTCTCTACAAGGCTGCCGGCTATCGAGTTGTAGACAGTAGCTGTGTTTTGGCGTTTCTGGCAAGACTCGACAGCGAAATGAAGCTAACACGATGACGTACTGGTAAAGATCTTGTGTTGTTAACTATTCATCATCATCATCATCAGCCTGATTATACCCACTGCAGGGCGAAGGCCTCTCCCATATTTCTCCACTTAACCCGGTTCTGTGCTAGCTGCATCCACTTGACCCCTGCGAACTTCTTAATCTCATCCGCCCACCTAACTTTCTGCCGCCCCCTGCTACGCTTTCCTTCCCTTGGAATCCAGTTTGTTACCCTCAGCGACCATCGGTTATCCTCTCTTCGCCCTACATGTCCTGCCCATGTCCATTTCTTCTTCTTAATTTCCACTAGAATGTCGGTAACTTGAGTTATTTCTCTGACCCACTCTGCACGCTTTCTATCTCTTAATGTTACCCCTACCATTTTTCGTTCCATAGCCCTCTGGGTTGTCCTCAACTTAAGTAGAACTCTCTTGGTTAGTCTCCACGTTTCAGCCCCATAGGTGAGTACAGGCAAGATGCAACTGTTGTATACTTTCCTCTTGAGCGATACCGGTAAGCTGCTAGTCATAATCTGCGAGTGCTTGCCAAATGCGCACCATCCCAATCTTATTCTTCTTGTTATTTCCTTTTCATGGTCCGGATCTGCGGTTACTACCTGTCCTAAGTAGACATATTCGCCTACTACTTCCAGTATTTCGCTACCTAATGTAAACTGCTGTTCCTTCCCGAGGCTGTTGAACATTACCTTAGTCTTCTGCATATTGATTTTCAAGCCTACCTTTCTACTTTTTCTATCTAGGTCATCAATCATTATTTGCAGTTCATCCCCCGAGTTGCTTAGCAAGGCAATGTCATCAGCAAATCGCAGATTACTGAGGTATTCTCCATCTACCCTTATCCCTAACTGCTCCCATTCCAAGTCTCTGAATACTTCCTCTAAACAAGCTGTGAATAGTACTGGGGAGATTGTGTCTCCTTGCCTAACACCTTTCTTTATGGGAATTTTGTTACTTTCTTTATGCAGAACTATGGTTGCTGTGCAGCCACTATATATATCTTCCAGCACTTTCACGTACGGCTCGTCTACCCCCTGATTTCGCAATGCCTGCATCACCGCCGAGGTTTCAACTGAGTCAAATGCTTTTTCGTAATCAATGAATGCTATGTATAAGGGCTGGTTATATTCCGAGCATTTTTCTATCACCTGGTTGATGGTATGGATATGATCGATAGTAGAGTACCGTTTCCGAAACCCTGCTTGATCCTTTGATTGATTGCAGTCTAAGGTTGTCCTGATTCTATTAGCGATTACCTTAGTAAATACCTTATACGTAACAGACAGTAAGCTGATTGGTCTGTAATTTTTAAGGTCCTTAGTGTCCCCTTTCTTGTGAATGAGGATAATGTTTGCATTCTTCCATGGTTCCGGTACCGTCGATGACAACAGGCACTGCGTATACAGGGTGGCCAGTTTTTCTAGCACGATATCCCCCCCGTCCTTCAGCAAATCTGTAGTTATCTGATCCTCTCCAGCTGATTTCCCCCTTTTCATAGTTTCTAATGCTTTCTTGACCTCGTCTTTCGTCACTGGTGGAACGTCTGACTGTTTTTCCCTACCGTCAAACTCATTACGGTCCCGACTACTTTGGCTGCTGTAGAGATCTGTATAGAACTCCTCGGCTACTTTGACTATCTTGTCCATATTAGTGATGACGTTGCCCGCCTTGTCCCTTATCGCATACATCTGGTTTTTGCCTATGCCCAATTTCTTCTTTACCGCTTTAAGGCTTCCCCCGTTCTTTACAGCATGCTCAATTTTCTCCATGTTATACTTCCTTATATCGGCCACCTTGCGCTTATTGATTAGCTTTGATATCTCGGCCAATTCGATCTGGTCTGTTGGATTGGAAGCTTTCATACTCTGGCGTTTCTTAATCAAATCTTTCGTCTCCTTAGACAGCTTACCGGTATCCTCTCTAACTATCCTACCGCCTACTTCTACCGCGCACTCAGTAATGATATCTCTGAAATTATTGTTCCTTGCCTCTAGGGTAATGTCGCCATCCTCAGTTAGAGCTGAGTACCTATTCTGTAGCGAGATCCTGAACTCTTCTGCCCTCCCCCTCACCGCTAATTCGTTGATGGGTTTCTTTCTTACTAATCTGTTGCGTTCCTTCTTCAGATTTAGGCTAATTCGGGACCTCACCATCCTGTGGTCACTGCATCGCACTTTCCCGATTACCTCTACATCCTGCACAATGGCGGGGGTTGAACACATTATGAAGTCAATTTCATTTTTAGCCTCTCCGTTAGGACTTTTCCATGTCCATTTCCGGTTCTTCCGTTTGCTGAAGAAGGTATTCATGATTCGTAAGTTACTGCGCTCTGCAAACTCAACTAGTAACTCCCCCCTGCTATTCCTAGAACCAACGCCATAGTCACCTACTGCCTTGTCTCCTGCCTGTTTTTTCCCTACCTTGGCATTGAAGTCGCCCATTAGTACAGTATACTGCGTCTTTACTTTTCGCATTGCCGATTCTACATCTTCATAGAAGCTTTCAACTGCCTGGTCATCATAACTACTTGTAGGTGCATAGGCCTGTACAACCTTCAGTTTATACCGCTTATTAAGCCTAATTACGATGCCTGCAACCCTCTCATTAATACTATAGAATTCATCTATATTACCCGCTATATACTTATTGACAAGGAAACCTACTCCTAGTTGTCGCCTCTCTGGTAAACCTCGATAACACAGGACATGCCCATCCTTCAGTACAGTATATGCCTCATTCGGCCTCCTAACCTCACTAAGCCCTATGACATCCCATTTCATGCCCTCTAGTTCCTCTAACAGCACTGCTAAACTAGCTTCACTAGCTAGGGTTCTAGCATTAAACGTTGCCAGGGTCAGTTTCCAATGGCGGCCTGTCCAGCGGAGCCAGGCTTTCTTAGCACCCCCTGCTGCGTCACAGGTCTGACCGCCGCCGTGGTCAGTTGTTCCGCAGCCGCTGGTGACTGAGGGCCGGGGTTTTATGGAGCTTATCATAGGAGGTTGTGGCCAATTACTGCACCAGGGTGGCCAACTCCTGTTCTGGTGAGGGAGTGCGTTGCCGGAGGTATTCACCGGCATCAGGTCGCACTTCAAACCTGTTTTTATGCAATTCCATCGACACTCGGAGTTTTTTTTTTTTTTTTTTTTTTTTTTTCATCCGGTGGAGAATTGCGCGGCACCGGGATTTGAACCCCGGTCCTCTTGCATGCGAGGCGGATGTTCTACCGCTACGCCACCGCTGTTGTTAACTATTAGCGCGGTCTAAAATTCTTTTATAGTAAACAGTTCGTCTAGGAAAGAAGTGTTGGGGACGGGACAAACGTGGTGAGCACGTTTTGCAGCGAAAGAGCTACTAATGGAGCAATGATCTTTGAGCAGAAAGCCTCTGCTACATCAAGACAAGTAGTATTGGCATTTACAGCCACGCACCCGAAAGGACGTAGTTAGCTTCTTAAGCTTCGGACAATACTCCATACTTCAGAAAGAGGCTTTCTAGGATCTAATTTTGCATAAAATGATCTCCATTTCCTTCTTGCAGCTTGTCCAAATGGTATTGAATATGTGTGTTGCTCACCTAGAAGTCCCATGTCGTCTCTAGAGTGTTCTGCGCGCTCGTATTTCTGCTCTGCGACGTATTGCTCGAAGTTGTTTCATATTGAGCATCAACAGCTGAGCACACCTTTGGCAGGTGCAGGACTTTCGTTTTAAACATTTGAGCATTAGATACTGCAGAAATGAAGGATTCATAATCTAGATTTGACAGATCCTGCTTCTCTACGGCATCAGCAAAAGCTTCCCGATTCGCGTAGCGAGCTTCATGCCGCTGGAAGGCGAGTGAAAAGCCACCAACCTCAATCTATGCAGGGAGGTGATCGCTGCCGTGAGTCTCGATGTTCACACACCAGGTTGTTGAAGCTGACAGCTCATCAGATGTCAAGCGCACTGGACCTTGTTCCTGGGTAGTAGGTTGTTTGGCCGTTGTCGAGAAATGTTAAATTATTGAAAAGTGCGAAGTCGAATAGCAGCTGGCCTCTGACTGTCGATCTGAGGGCTACCCTGGCAGGATGATGTGCGTTAACATCTGCTGTTTTAATGTGTGGCACAGGGGTACTTTGTACAATATCTTGCAGGCGTTTAATATTAAAATTAGCACGAGGTGGTATGTAGGCAACAATTACTGTATATTGCATAATGCCGCGAAACCTTCAAAACTGCATTTGTTGTTTTAACAGCCGCCGGCATACGGCCTTATCACTCTGATTCTGGATCGCGTAGCAGTTCCGTATTTCCGCGTAGCAGTTCCGCAGCCTTTAAATTGAACGTTGACGACTATGACGGGCATTCTTTGTTCGACGATCGACGAGCACGTTTGTTTCTATCGCGACCGCCGAGCTGCTTAGTTCTTTTGCGGGCGTAAGTCAGCCCAAATAAAGAATTTCTTCAGTGCAATCATCGCCCCTTCACTTGTGTCGTCCACCTCGTCACCACTACATGACATCTGGTGGAGGTGCTGCATTCGATCCTTTAAGCGAAGAACCAAGCCGTGTTCCTGTCTCCCTGAAGACCAGCCTACAGGTCACCGAGCCAGCCGCCGACTTCAAGGCCTACAACCCGAACACGGTCTGCTGCCTGACTCCATTCGATCTCGGAAGGCATCGACGCTGACAATGGCCCAGCCTACAGCACCGGTTGTTTTCGTCCAACCCCGAGAGCCCCCCTGCTTCCATGGACGACCGTAGGAAGATGCTGGAGAATGGATGGGCCTTTTCGACCGTGCGGCAGAATTCAACGGCTGGAACGAAGCTGCGAAACTCAGGCAGGTCTACTTTGTTCTTCAAGGACATGCCCGAGTTTGGTTCGAAAATCATGAGGCAGCTATGAATGATTGGGACATTTTCAAGGAAGCGTTTTTACTGCCGTTTCAAACGTCGTCCGAAAGAAAATAGCCCAGGCCCTCCTTCAGTCAAGACTTTCACCCCTAACGACCCTGTCCTGGCGTACTTTGGGAGATGAAGCGTCTCTTTTGCCGCGCGACCCTAATATGACCGAAGGTGACAGTCAAATTTTTATTGCAAGGCGTTAAAAAGTCGCTCTTTGCAGGTCTTGTGCAAAATCCGCCAAGAACTGTGGCGGAATTTGAAACAGAAGCGTCTACCAACGAGAAGACATCGCATCCGGGTTTCCAACATTACGAGCGACCACTTCAACCGGACTACTTAAGCCACTACCCCAGCGCATCTGCAAGCGGGAGAACATTCGGGACCTCATTCGGGAGATCGTGCGAGAGGAGCTCCGCCGATTGATGCCATCCTTGCAACAACCCCAGGTGGCGACGCTTGCGGACGTCGTCCATGAAGAAGTCCAGCAGGCGCTGGGCGTACCTCAAGCGACGGCTGCGACTGTTCCAGCACAAGAGGCAACAGCGATGAACTACGCTGGTGCATTACGTCGCACTGCGCCCCGACGTGATGAATTTCCGAGCTCTCACCGCTACCGCCCTGTTCCTGAAAACCGCCCCTTGGCCCCCGCCCGCCAAGCCCCAGAAAGTGCGACGCCTGGAGGACAGCAAACAACCGACCACTCTGCTTCCAATGTGGGCAGGACACATCCTCCGTCACTGCCCGCACAGGCGGATCGGCCTCCGTGGTTTCGCTGTCGACGCCCCACGTCCCCGTCCTGGCGAGCGACCACAGGAAATCAACGACTTCCTGCGCAGCGGCGAGCACTCCTCGCCAAGGCGTCTGTCACGCTCCCCATCGCCGTACAATGCCCGATGTGCGTCGCCAGGCCGCAATTACGTGCAAGGACGGTCTCCTAGTCCCCGTAGGGGAAACTAAAGGCAGCAACCTTTGGAGGTGAGGTTGCTCAAAGGCGAAAAGACGAAGACCCTCCGCCGACGACGACCACTAACGACGACGCAGCTATTTCATTCCCGCTCCACACGACGACATCGACGACCAAACGACCAGAGTGCAAGCGGACACCGCTTTCCAGCGAAATTATAACGGTATGCCCCGGCCATGACCAGAAGAAACGACGGAGCCGAGATCGGACACCAAGGCCCACGTGCAATGCGAGGACGCGAATAAGCGACCTTGAAGTTGATGTCGACGGTCGCAGAGTCACTGCCCTAGCAGACACCGGAGCTGACTATTCAGTCATCAGTGGACCGTTAGCCTCTCAGCTTAGGAAAGTTACCACCGCTTGGGATGGCCACTTGATTCGCACCGCAGGTGGCAACCTGATTACTCCATCGGGACGATGCACTGTAAGAATAACCCTAAATAGGCGTACCTACCCCCCAACTTTGCGGTCTTGCAGCAGTGCTCCCGAGACGTGATTTTAGGCATGGACTTCCTAATTGAACATAGGGCTATCGTCGACCTGCGATCCAAGCTCATCAAGCTCTCGGCAGACAATGCCATACCTGCTACAACGACTTCGACGCAACACGTCGCTCTAAACGTCCTTGACGAAGAATTGACCGTGCCGCCTCGATCAAGCGTCGCAGTCAGCGTAGGTAGCGCAGACATCAAAACCGCTGAAGGCATCGCCGAAGGAAATATCCAATTGCTCTTGGAACGAGGTGTCGGCATAGCAAGAGGCATCGCTAAATTCCAGAGAGGACGAGCTCAGGTGCTGGTAACAAACTTCATTGAAGAATACCGGCATTTCAACAAGGGCATGACGATCGCGTTTCTCGACGAATTAGAGCACCTCAAAGACGTATTCACCCTCCACGACCGAACGCTGGAAGACGCACCGAACCTATTCCGTCAGCCCACATTTGACATCAACCCGGCATTGACCCACAGCAGAAAAGACGAGATTCTCAGTCTGCTTCGAAGCTACGGGGAGTGCTTCTCGTCATCATCGAAGATGCGACAAACACCACTGGCCAAGAACCGCATAATAACGGACGAACACGCCCGACCTCTGCGCCAAAGACCTTATCGCGTATCGCAGCGAGAACGCCAGGCCATTCGCGATCAAGTTGAGTAAATGCGGCGTGATGACGTAATCCAGCCATCGAACAGCCCCTGGGCGGCACCAGTCGTTTTGGTGAAGAAGAAAGACAGCACACTTCACTTCTGCGTTGATTACCGCCGGTTGAATAGTATAACGAAGAAGGATGTCTACCCGCTTCCCCGCATCGACGACACTCTCGACCGGCTCTGCAATGCAAGGTACTTCTCATCGATGGACCTGAAAAGCGGATATTGGCAAATTGAGGTCGACGAAAGAGATCGGGAGAAGACCGCATTCAACACACCGGACAGTCTTTTTGAGTCCAAGGTGGTGCCATTTGGCCTCTGCTCCGCACCAGCCACATTCAACGAGTAATGGACACAGTCCTGGCAGGCTTGAAGTGGCAAATTTGTTTGGTATATTTGGACGACGTTGTTGTCTTCTGTCAAACTTTGAAGACCACCTAAAACGACTACAGACAGTGCTGGAAGCCATCAAGTCATCGGGACTAACGGTTAAAGCAGAGAAGTGTCACTTCGCCTACGAAGAACTACCGTTCCTAGGTCACATCGTTAGAGAGAACGGTATTCGCCCAGACCCGGAAAAAACAGCTGCAATCGCACAATTCCCACTGCCTGCCGACAAAAAAGCTGTGCGCCGATTCCTTGGGCTGTGCGCTTATTATCGCGGATCGCCGAACAGTTGACGCAGCTTACAAAGGCTGATGCACCTTTTAAATGGGAAGCGCCGCAAGGAGAAGCCTTCGACGAACTTAAGTGCCGCCTGCAACGCCCTCCTGTACTAGGCCACTTTGATGAAAATGCCGAGACCGAAATTCACACCGACGCGAGCAGTATGGGCCTAGGAGCCGTTCTCGTTCAGAAGTGTGCCGGACAGGAGAAAGTAATCGCCTACGCAAGCAAGTCCCTCACAAAAGCCGAAGTCAATTGCTCGATGACCGAGAAGGAATGCCTCGCGATCATCTGGGCCAATTCTAAGTTTCGTCCATACCTATACGGCCGACCATTCAAGGTTGTAAGCGACCATCACGCGCTCTGCTGCCTGGCTAATTTGAAAGATCCCTCCGGCCGCCTTGCCAGATGGAGCCTACGACTTCAAGAATTTGACTTGACTGTAGTCTATAAGTCGGGCCGCAAGCATTCCGACGCAGACTGCTCATCACGCGCTCCCGTCGACGCTCCCCCGAAGGACGATGACGACGACGCCTTTTTGGGACCGGTAAGCGCCAGCAGTTTCGCAGAACAACCGCGATGAGACCCTGAGCTGAAAGCGCTAGCCGATAAACTTGGAAGGAAAGACCGCTTCCCCTCCTGGTGTGTTCAGGCGACATTTATCATCGTTCACGTTAAGCAATGGCCTCCTCGTGAAGAACTTCGCAACCAACAAGACCGCGCAGATTCTCGTAGCGCCTAAAACCCTCCGGCAAGAAATTCTGCAGGCGTTCCACGATGAGCCCACAGCAGGCCACCTCGTATTTGCGCGCACGTTGCATCGAATCCCGGAAAAATACTACTGGCCACGACTGCCTGCCGAAGTTGCCCACTACGTGAAGACGTGTGGTGAGTGCCAACGACGCAAGACGCCGCCGATCAGACCAGCAGGACTACTAAACCCGATTCCGCCCCCAATTATGCCCTTTCAACAAATTGGGATGGATCTCCTTGGCCCCTTTCCATCTTCGTCTATGGGTAACAAGTGGATCATCGTGGCCACTGACTACCTTACCCGTTACGCCGAAGCAAAAGCACTACCCAATGGTACCGCAGCAGAAGTCCCCAAATTTTTTGTCTAACAAATTCTCTTGCGACACGGCGCCCCAGAAGTACTCATCACGGACAGGGGAACGGCGTTTACGGCAGAGTTGACGCAAGCCATCCTGGAATACAGTCACACAAGCCATCGACGAACAACTGCGTACCATCCCCAGACCAATGGCCTCACGGAGCGCCTGAACAAAACGATCGCGGACATGATCGCTATGTACGTCGACGCTGAACACAAGGCCTGGTACGCCATCTTGCCGTACGTGATCTTCGCGTATAACACGGCAGTCCAGGAGACGACCAGAGCGACACCGTTCAAGCTTGTGTACGGCAGGGAGCCCACGACGACGCTCGACGCAATGCTACCGCACGTAACCAACGAGGACAACCTCGACGTTGCCGCCTACCTGCAGCGTGCAGAGGAAGCCCGACGACTCGCACGGCTGCGTATTAAAGACCGACAGCGCACCGACAGCCGACGATACAGCTTACTACGGCGCCACGCACAGTACAATCCAGGAGACCAAGTGTGGGTTTGGACACCAATTCGCCGTCGCGGACTTAGTGAAAAGTTGTTGCGTCGATACTTTGGGCCGTACAAAATCATTCGCCGCATCGGACCACTAGACTATGAAGTCATTCCCGACGGAACGTCAGCATCACAACGGCGACGCGCTCGCCCAGAAATTGTACATGTACGACTGAAGCCTTATTACGAGCGTTAATCTGAGGTGTTTAAATTTCGCAGTGTTTATGTTTACGTTGCTTTGTTTTGGAACATCGAGGCGATGTTTTTAAGGGGGGAGTAATGCCGCGAAACCTTCAAAACTGTATTTGTTGTTTTTAACAGCCGCCGGCATACGGCCTTATCACTGATTCTGGATCGCGTAGAAGTTCCGTATTCTTTGTTTGTTAATGCTCGATGTCGCGAGCAACACCTTTATCAGTTTTCGTTGCAGCGCAAGATGCACGGAGATCTATCCCGAAGATTCCGGCCACTCATGTGTCTTTTTTCAAAGTTCCAGCCTGTGCTGGTAGCTGTTTGCGACGTTATCTAGATTGTTCTGAGCAGCCGTTAAATTGAGCGTTGACAACTGTGACGGGCATTCTTTGTTCGACGATCGACGAGCACGTTTGTTTCTATCGCCGCCGCCGAGTTGCGTAGTTCTTTTGCGGGCGCAAGTCAGCCCAAATAAAGTTTCTTCAGTGCAATCGTCGACCCTTCACTTGTGTCGTCGACCTCGTCACCACTACGTGACAATATTCATGCGCTTTAAAGTAGCTGCAATGAACTCATTATGTGGATCAGTTGGTGTATGGAATGCTGGATGACGCTGACGTCTTTCCGGATAGCGAGAACTTTACTGAGGACAGTACAGATGTTTATTGCAGTACTGTAGAGCCTGAAAGACGGATTGCAGCATTGAGCAGAGATTCTGATATTGCAATTGCACCGAACAGATACCTGAAGACGAAGTGTCGAAAGTCTGAGAGGTGGGGACGGAGGCTGCAGACATTCCATTGAAAGATGGTGGCCTTATTTCGGATGACTTATGCACTGGGTGGAGCAGTCGACTGATTGTCTGCTACCGCCATTGCGCGAGGAGAGGAGAGATAAAATCAAGAATTTTAAGGATGGCTTTCACCACTGGCGAGGAGAGTGGTATACGAAAAGCACGAACAGCCTCAACAAGTGAGCACAGTTGGGAACTTGAATATTCACAGTTTCGGCGAATAGAGGTTCGGCATGAGCGGTTCCGGGATGCACACCTGGAATGAGGTTGCTGTGCAGTAATGTCTTGTGGGCTTGGAACAGATGGTTGAGGAACCTTTGATCGTTGTGAAAGAGGGGGAAATTAAACGACGCCATCAATTCGTGGATGAGTAGCAGCATTTTTCTGTGGCTGTTCTTGTGCTTTCGTCCCCGTCAATTTTTTTTTCTGGGATGACTGCTCCTGATTTCATTTTGTTCAATTAAAGCAGCTTTTGCTGCCTTGTAGTGGGTATTGTTGGATGCCTTCTACATATAGATAAGTTTCTCCTTCTGGTAGGCAGGGCAGCGGGAAAACGTCGCGTCATGCTGCTTTCCACAATTGGGCAAATGGGGTTGTCCCTTGGGCACGGGGTAAATGTCGTGATTTCCGGCACGAGGGCAGCGCAAGACTAGTCGGCAAGCTTTAGGCACATGGCCGAAACGCTGACATCTATCACATTCATGTGGTTTTTGAATATATTCATGCACACGATATCGTCTATATCTAAGAATAACATATTTCGGCGAAGATTCCGTCACAAAAACAATGTGGATATGTCCTGAATTTCCCAGACGGTGCACAGATTTTATTGGAACTCTCTGCAGTACTGCTGAGTAGATATCTTCTTGAGAAAGATCCAGAGGCACGCCCTTGATTACTCCTACGCCACGGTTGTTTCGCAGGGGCTCGTATGCTTGCACTGCGATTCCTGGTATTCATCGTATTTGTAAAGGGCGTTCAGTAGCTAGCGCGGTTAGGGTGTCAACTGCCAGGCGATTAAGCCGCTCGTTGGGGCGAACTTGTAGGATGCCATCTCGAGCGAGAGGTTCAAATACTTGCCTGATTGCGAGCGGATTAATGCGAGCAATGCGTTATCCGGTATGTATTGGTTTTATGACTACAGTATCGTTATTCTTGGATGCTTTAAAAGCGCTGGGTGCGTCGACACTAAATTGCGACCGCCTCCAGCTGCGACGAAGCTTTGACGGCACTTGAATAAATCTGTCTGGCTCTTCAGCAGAATTCGCAGGAGCATTTATACAGGTAATATTAGACGACGCATCGGAGCTATAAGGAAAATCATCCTGACCTGGAGGCATCGGCCGATCCCAGCTTGCGGCGTAAGGACCAGATGCTTGTAGATTAGTGTCAGATGATGAGAGGGCTGAAGTACCTGGTGATGGCAGGTGATCGCATGATGCATAGGACGGGATTACGGGCGATGGTTGCAGAACTAGGACAGTCTGCGGAGGTATGCCTGACACGACGCCAGAAGAACACTCAGGTGACGATCGAAGGTGCGGCGTCGGCGTAGCCGCACTTGCCGCAGATAACATATAAGAATTTTACAATATATCTTGGACAGGATCTCGGACATATATATTCAGTATTGAATAAAAACCAAACAGCTTTCTCAGAGACCAGCGGGAACAGCGCGACAGCTCTCTGACTTCTGTCTTCGGAGCGGTGCAATCGTACACTCGGGGACATGCTCGCTATCTATGTTACATCTGCCTCTGCGCGCTCCAACTGGGAATAGGTACTCCCATTTTTAACACTCGCGTACAAAACTACCGCCCAAGTAACAACTGGTTATTCGCCCTTCTTGCTCTTATATGGCCGTGAACCATCTTGCACCTTTGGCATAATTTTGCTATACCATCAAGACGCCTCTGAGTACAGTGTTCTGTCTGTATTGTACAGAAGGTTGAGCAAAGCCGTAAGCTAGGTCGAACGTTTACCTCCGACACATAAGACTATCGCAAAATGAGCATGATAGTGGAACGCCGGCTCTGACGTTCCTCGCCGACAACTTCTTTTGGTTATGGGTTCCAGCCATCAGTAAATTTTAAATCTAGTACATAGTCTTTACCGCGTCTTGGAACTAAAGTTCCTCGTCAACTACGTCGTCGAACCAAGCTTTCCCTCCTCGTGATTACCACTGTTGCTGCCACAAGGTTTTCAGCGTTAATCCCCACAAGCCGTATTACAACCCTCTTGCGGTCGCTTCCCTTGAGTCGCTAATGTGGTGACTTCACGCGGGGGCACTGTAATACAAAGAAAACAACGCACCGCGGCATCTCTGTTGCCATCGCTTCTCTCCGGTGTACATCTCTCGCCTGAAGCTGTGACCTGTGGCTAGTAATTCTAATATACTGTGTCCGAAGTTTGGGTAGCGGTTACCATTAGATCACGTCATTAAATCCCTTTTCAATATTATTATTATAATCCGCTACGAGCCCTTTCTTGTCCTTCTTCCCTTATCTATTTTATAGTACAGAGGATCAAGCAGGCGGCTTGGTCTACGTCACATCAAAGAGGTGTCAGATATGCAGCGATATCCTATTCCGTAGTCAACCATTTATTTTGTCATACAGATACCACAATGGTAGTGACTGTACTTGATAGACGCAGTGCAAAATCTCTACAGATTGAAACAAACCCTTTCCATCAACTATGCTTTGCTTTTGTTGAGAAAGCAATACTACTCTAGGTTTCGAGCCTTCAGCGTAGCGCGGCCTGTAGCCACGTCTTACGCACGTGACGCTGTGACGTCATGCTCCATGTGACACTAGGATGATAGCTGGACTACCAACTCAAGCGGTCGGCAGGAGCTGCCAACTTGTGTCTCGCTTCACATGGGATGGTTATGTCAGAATCAGCCTGCTAGGACCCTGGCATTGGCGTTACCCCTATAGGCCACTAAGGCACCTTCATACGGTTCGGTTAAAGCGGGGCTTTATATGTGGGTTGAGGAAGAAGACAAAGAGAAGAACACTTGGTCATCTTCCGCTAAACCTTTCGCTCAATATTTGGTTCAGAACCGTTGAACCCTTGTAATTTTTTTCATTAACTCCAACTATCTTTCCTAAATATTTTGACATGTCTATGCAGAGAACCCGCATCCCATAGTCCAGGAACCTGCTAAACATAATAATTACGCTGATCGTGCTGCTAACAGAAACACTGTTTTTGGAAGAAAGACTTACTCATACTTGAGCGCCGCATTTTCTCTCACTTGTGGTAGCTTTAAAAAGGTTAAAAGAAGATGAGTCGGAGTACTTACCTGGAGATAATTAGTTGCGAGAACGTCTTCCAAAACGCAGTATGCAAGCGCAAAGGCACGAAGGGTAAGGTTTTTATATTGTAAGACCGGAAACCTAAGAAAGTAATTTTTGCTGTAGGAGGAAAATTCCTCATAATTCCATGACCAATGAATGTAATCGCCGTATTTTTCATATGGGTCATCTTTATCTTTAAGTGTCACTCCTGTAAAACGAATTACACATTACCAACGCGCATGCATATCATTCGCGGCCAATTCTGTTCCAAACGCACAAAAGCTATAACCATTCAAATATTTAACAGTACCGCCCGACCACTGACTGCCCGGTACAGCGGCGCCGATATGAATAAGGCAGAAGTCGGACGAGAACAGGAGCATTTGGTGGAATCATGCTTTTCGACGGCGAGTCATCTTCTGGCGTTTCTCATCCGTCGGCAGCAACCCCTTAAATTTAAATTTCACGCCGACGTTTTAATAGTACTTTTTCTATCGTCGGTGACTAGGGCTTTTATTTGGTGGAAAAAAAAAAGTAACGTTTCACGTACTACCCTTTTCCCATGTCCAGTTTCAGGCCACACCTCGATTAGGGTTATGTTGACCGTATTGCGCCATCATTTCCATTACTCGACAGTTATTTGCACTGCAAGTAATGACTGCAAATATTTACTGGGCATGCTACGTTGTTAACCGAAAACGCGGTTGCTTTGTGGATACTATATGCACCGAAGAAAACAAGTAGTGGGAGCTTCTTGGAGTGATATATATTGCAGGCAATATGGGCAGGGGCTGCTTCGTACTAATACGAACAACCTATCAAATCAGGATCAGTTAAGGGGAAGGCGTTGTGGGCATTCCTTTCCCTCGCTTGTCTTTTTATATACTATGTCTTCCGGCTCAACAACGTCGGGCTGTCAATTGTTTCGCTTGGTGGTTAAATAATTATTCAGGTGCACATCAGTAATGTTAATAGATCCTGAATGAAGTCTTCATACCACATTACACTGAAATAATGCACATCCTAAATAAATAACAAAAATCGACCACGGGTATTTAGAACTCAATGCATGAGCGGCAGAGAAAATGCTCTGCAGGGAGAGACTTCTGGTTACTCGGCCAAATAAAGTGTTATGTGCTACAGCTATTACAAAAACACGTGTGCCAGGTGCTCCTGCTTCACATTTTCAAACCTTCAATACGTGAGCCAGCGGCAAACCACGGGTCCTATAGCTAGATAGCTTAACACTCTAACCCCTGAGTCACGTTGGTGGCCGCACCAGTTTGGTACGCTTTGAACAAATTGCACTGGACATATTAAAATACACAGCTCTCAACCATCATGTCTCGGTGGTAAAAGAAAGATAAAGATACAATTTTTTTTCACCCTTTCAAGCGTATGGTGGCAGACTTACCACAGTTCTAAGCAATGAAAACAAAATTCACTGCGAGTGCATAAACATCCTAAATGTTTCATATTTTGAGCCAAGTCACTAAATAAAAAGATGTCGGATTCAAATGTGTTGCTGCCAATAGGATTTATTAACAGACGTGGTTGTCATACCCGAGCCTTCAAGTTGTTAAGCGGTATTGAAACGCAACTATGCGTCGTAAGCACATGGTATGGTCTGAAATGGCGCCGTATTCAAGATAGAATGCATCGTCTACTGTGCTCCTGTTTTCCATTCTCACTTGGTAGTGATCAAAAATATTTAGTTGTACTTAAATGCATGTTTACGGTACTGCTCTATATCATATCACCTTGTTTAAAAGTATTCTCAGCGAATAGTATCACTTCAAAAGGCTGAATTCATTTATCATCTTTCTACACCATGTGTTTAGCGACTGAGTACTTTATTGACAAACATTCACACCAAGCCAGCAAGAGCTTGGCACCAAGTCAAATAACCGGCAGCTTGCTTTGGCAGCGAAGTAAACGGTAAGTACTGTGTTAACTAAATAGGAGCCTAAATTTTAGATATTCGCTTATTTTACCTTTATTTTATTTTGTGAGGCAATGTGTATGGCTGTACGTAGTCATCTACAAACGGCAATCCCAATTTCTCCATCAGCCGGTCTAAAATCGAGAGTCTGCAGCGGGTGGAATACTTGAACACGGGTCCCAGTGCTCTCGGCTTGCCTTATTGCTACCAACTCGACTATTTAGAGCACATGAACATATCATGCCGTCTCGATAGACGAAAGGGTGCAAAATAATATTCTAGGCATATGATATCTATAAGGACCTGACGTGGGCAGCTCACAAATGACGTGTGGGTTTGCCGTTTAACGAAACCGTGAACCGGGGCAGTCTGCTCTATCATATGAGCGACCTCCACTTGGGACAGCCTACGAAGTGAAAGGTGCCGTTTGACGCAGGTTGCGACCGTAACGAAAGTGTGCAAAGATTTATTTTTCGCACGGCGTTCTCTCAACCAATGCTTATTCCATATTTTAGTAAATGTGCAGTTCTTTACAGTGTTTTCAAGTGTATTTTGCAGCTTCATTTAAGCGATGTGTGATGTTTTATGATAGTGCTGATGGGCAGGAGGTGATCCAGTATTGGAAATGTTTTACCGAGCGAGAAAACAGAACACATGGTGGCTGCATGAACATCGTTGGTTCCAGCACAAATAAGTGTGTAATTTTCATGTATTTAGAACATCAGGAAGCAATTTATATCGGCAGTACCACGTGTGCCCGTGAGGCACTTTGTTAGAATTTATTTCAAGATAATAATTGCTCATGTATATTTGCTTGATAATAATGAGATCATCGGGGATGGTACATGTAAGGGGTACTTTCAGCGTGGCAGCAGGGGTAACTGCCAGAATCCTGTGAATGTAAGCCTTTGTTATTTGGAGAACTGCCAGCGTGTCAACTGCCGTACTATTCCTCCGATTGTTCAATCTTTTTTAACGAGCGAAGCAATTACCCTCCAAGAATGCAATTATTCTGACAAAGTTTTATAGCCATAGAGGTTCGAGATTGGGGTCACTTATATCTGTGAAACACTTCTATTGATGTCCTTGAATATGTGCACAAACCTGCCACTGTCGGCTCGAATGTTTCGATGTATTGAATATCGAATAGCGTACCAATTAGCAAGAACAGATCTTCCCAAATACATGAGACATTTTAATCTGTTTTATTGATTACCAGATCATTATGTGGTGGTCAATAACTGATTAGATTCTTTATAGCCGGAGTTCATATCAGGCATGCGCTGGAGCTCAGTGTTTTTGGCCTGCGTATGCGCCATAAAAAAACAATATCAGTGCGAGCAGATAAGGTCAATCTGAAAGGAGGCGCTTTCGTTGATCCTTTTATATTGAACTCATTCTTATTGTTGCGACATCCCCAATTGGAGACAAACCTCGACGCAAGAAGTTGTATATCATACATTAAATTATAATGGACGCGAGGAGCCCTAGACCTCCCACCAGTGAATAATATGTGAACTTCGTTGATTCAATGATTCTTAAATTTCCTTCGGAGAGGCCATTCAAGCATAAAGAGGTGCGATAGACTTTTGAATAAGTGACAGAAAGCTGGTGGCCTCCCACGAATTGAAAATCCCACAGTGTGTGTGTCTCTGATGTAGGCCTTAACCTCCCTAGAAATTGCCCGACCGTAGTTATTCAATTAACCTAGTCGCGGTGTCGACACGGCCGGTATGCGGCGGGGGTAGGCCATTGGTTTTGATCGCTGACATTCAGTTCAGTCTTTATTCAGCATTTTTTTACAGAAAAATGCAGGGAGCGAGGAGACAAAGCTGCTCTGCAGCAAGCTTCACTGGGTCCTTGCCCCCTTTACAGTGCAGTCGTTCACAACTATTGTACAGCAACAGAGCAAAAAAAGAAAACAATTTGTCAAACATTTTCAGGTGCTCATGCGAAAAGTAAATAAAGTTTCCAGTTTTAGTTAAATGTAGGCAATCAACAAAAACATGGACATTATAACAATTCACCACTATAAAGGTGGAAGGATAGCAGGACATTCAAATGGGAATCACAAAAGCTGTAGTGTGAGAGAAAATGACCATATTACAGATGTCACACTTTATTCATGAAGATCGCGGACAGACCGCAAAGCTGCAACCTTGGTAGATGAAATGAATCTTCATATTAGCCTTAGCGGCTGTTTGTGGATCAATTTCCTATGTATTAAAATCGTTTATTAGTCTCAGAAGGCGATTTCTCATGTTATCGAGCCCATTTTTAATTGTGGAGTATGGCACCTCCCATGTTTCTTCATTCCTTAATACAAACCCCTTGTCTGGACGAGTTTTCAATTTACATAGACAAAAATGCATTAAAATTGTTTTTTTTAAGACTTATGTCTATCTAATGAAACGATTAAAATCACATAAGTTAGGAAAAGTATGATTTTACATGCATAACTCGTATTATGCAGTCAGTTTTCATTAGGAATGTTGCCAACATGACGTAGAATGTTTTTCTACAGGGAATTAACTTTATATATATTTTGTTTTGTTCTTATGCCCCACACGAACCCACAGTAAATTAGCTGGACGCAAAACAACGCGTTTAAATTAATAATTTCAATTTAAAGGACAAAATGTAGTGCCGTCTACAGAGCAGTCCTGATATTTCGGCAAGCTTATCTGATATATGCTACACGTGTGTGTTCCAGGATATGTGCTGAATAAGTATGGCACCCACTGTTTTATTCTGTAATTAATGAAATGCTAATACTGCCAATATGAATTTGAAAGTTACCAATAATTGATTTTTTCTTATGGCGTTAATAGCACACCTTTAGTTTTCGCGCTATTTCATCATCATCATCATCAGCCTGACTATACCCACTGCAGGGCGAAGGCCTCTCCTATATTTCTCCACTTAGCCCGGTTCTGTGCTAGCTGCATCCACTTGACCCCTGCGAACTTCTTAACCCTTTAACCAGCAGATCAGCAATATTGTTGACCCACTATAGGCAGCCACAAAACGTTTCTCTCTAAAATTTAGAATGTGTTCATTTAAATTTAGCCTTTTTGTGAATAAGGCTCTGAAATAAAGTTGTATGAGGCCGCAATAGATGGCCCGTAATGACCGTGTGCAACCTAAAAGTGCAGTCGTCTTCAACGCGCGCGCGACACGTTGACAGAGTTCTGACCTCTGCAGCAGCCGATATTCGAAGATAAGGAGGGCAACAATTTTATTTCCTTGCAGAGGCGTCTCTAAACGTGGCCCTTGCAGAATAGAATAACCTATTTCGCAACAGAAGCGGCTGTGTAGGACAAAATACATAGTCTACAAAATTGTTGAGCTGCCCGAATAAGGTCAAAATTTACTGTCAATGATGTGCAGTCGGCTGTTTGTTTTTATATCCACAATTGGTTTGAACGTGATACAGGACGCGTAAAGGTACACAGAAAACTTTGTTTAGAACTAGCTCTGCGTTGCCGCTTGTATGTGAACTGCTCAAGGTCACTTTTTTTTGTAGGGAAGGGGTTATGGGTTTATGTTCATATAAAGGTGAAATGAGTACCGTGGAACGTTAGCTTTTCATCACCTCATGTTTTTTTTTTTTTTTTTTTTTGCCGACAAGTACCGTACTTATCTTCCTGTAGCCATGGAAACAACGCTGTTTTATGGAAGTCGCAGTCAACACAGCAGATCAGATGGAGCTGTGCTCTCTGCCATGAAGGTGTGTCAGGCTTCAAGCGCACCAAATGTGACGTCGTTTTGTGTGTGAAAAGCGGCCACCAATTGTTTTCTTCAATTCCACCTCAAGTAGGACATGACTGACGCATGTCAGTTTGCCAGCTTTGTACTCCCTCTCTTGGCAGATCAACAAAATTGTTGACGTTCTGTATTTTTTGAAATCCTTATTCAAACGCATTGTCATTTTTATTATGTACATTTAGACTAATAGAATCGAATACAAACGAAGGAAAAAATTATAGCAACGCTCCATCTGATCTTGCCAGTTAAAGGGTTAATCTCATCCGCCCACCTAACTTTCTGTCGCCCCCTGCTACGCTTTCCTTCCCTTGGAATCCAGTTTGTTACCCTAAGCGACCATCGGTTATCCTCTCTTCGCACTACATGTCCTGCCCATGTCCATTTCTTCTTCTTAATTTCCACTAAAATGTTCGTAACTTGAGTTATTTCTCTGACCCACTCTGCACGTTTTCTATCTCTTAATGTTACCCCTACCATTTTTCGTTCCATAGCCCTCTGGGTTGTCCTCAACTTTAGTATAACTCTCTTGATTAGCCTTCACGTTTCCGCCCCATTTCGCGCTATTTATTCCAATATAATATTGCCACACCGCTGCCCATCTTCTAGCGCCACCAAGTGGCCGAACGTCTTGGCGCGTGTCTGAGCGTCGTCCTCGTCTGTCTCGAGCTTCGCTTGATTAAAAAAGGGCAGCTCGGTTGTTCTGTTTGCTACGTGTGTTGGTGACATTTGGTGGAGGTGCTGGGTAAGATCCCATGTACGTTGCCCCCGAAGACGTCAGTGACGCTGCCCATCTTCGCTCCGACGCCACTCCCGTCCATAAAGCGAGCCGTCGCCTCCGAGGCCTACAACCCGAATTCGAACCACTGACCACACCGCTGCGAACCATGACATCTACGACGGGCAGCCAGACAAGTCAGCATTCCAGCAACACCCCACCGTACGTCCTTCTCGCACCTCGATCACCGCCATCATTCCACGGTGACCGGTTCGAGGATGTCGAAGACTGGTTGGCCACTTTTGACCGTGTGGCCGCATTCAACCAATGGGACGACGAGCGGAAGTTAATGAATGTGTACTTTGCGCTGCAAGACTCGGCCAAGACGTGGTTTGAGAACCACGAGACGTCCTTCGTCAACTGGGCCGTCTTTCGCCGTGAGTTGCTCACAACGTTCAGCTCGAGTACGCGCAAAGAAAACGCAGAGATAGCAATCCGTTCGAGGTCTCAGCAGTCAAATGAGAGCGTGGCCATGTTTGTCGAGGACATGACGCGACTTTTCAATCGGGCCGACACTACCATGCCCGAGGCAACGAAAGTACGGCACCTCATGCGCGGGGTGAAGGAACAGTTGTTCGCTGGCCTCATTCGTGACCCTCCAAGAACTGTCGCAGATTTCGCGAGAGAAGCTACGAGCATGGAACGTTCACTGCAGGAACGCTGCACCCAATACGGCCGTCAGGCAAGCGTAGCGGCCACACCCTACTGCGCGTCTGTGCCAGCAGCTAGGGACGAGGCATTGCGGGAGCTTGTGAGGAGCATCGTTCGCGAAGAACTGCAGAACCTCCACTTGAATGCACCACCTGCAGTGAATTATTCTACCGGAGACGTCATTCGTGATGAAATCCGGCGAGCGGTGCAGCCACCACCAGCACCACAACCAGAGCCATGCATTATGACGTATAGTGATGTCCTACGTCGACCTGCCCCCGAGCCACATTCATTCCGCCCCGTTGCCGGACCACCGCCTCGCTACCTGCGTCCCGTCGAGCAGCAACAAGATCTGCGCCCCGTCGAGCCGCAGCAAGACCAGCGTCCCGCCATCAGCAAGGCGCACTTGTGGCGCACACCCAACAGACGGCCGCTCTGTTATCACTGCGGCGAGCCTGGCCACATTCTACGCAATTGCCCATACCGGAGAATGGGCTTAAGAGGATTTCCACCGAACGCGCCTCGACCTCGCTATGGAGAAAGACCACAGGAGATTGAGGAATACCTCGCTGCTAACGAGATGCACCCGACGTCACCGCAACGGCAGCCGCGATCATCATCCCCGAGGCGTTTTGGGTCACCAAGTCGAAACTCCTCCTCTGGGCAATTCAGAGGTACGTCCCCTCACCGGGAAAACTAAACACGGCGACCTCCGGGGGTGAGGCCGCCGCTACGGCTCAGAATAAACAGCCTCCACCCGACGATTTGACGCGACGGCCCGAGCGGCGACAACCCGATCCGACGAACTTACCGACGTGCTGCGAACGCATTGTTTCCGGGGAAATTTTCGTAACCGCCGACAGTTGGGATGTGACCGCACTTGTGGATACCGGCGCCGATTTTTCCGTCATGAGCAGCCAGCTAGCAACGACACTCCGTAAGGTTCTGACGCCTTGGTCTGGGCCAATGATGCGCACTGCCGGTGGCCATGTCATGACGCCGATTGGCATGTGCACTTGCCGCATAGAGATCTGCGGTCTTACTTTCACTGGCACCTTTGCCGTATTAAAAGACTGCTGTAAAGATCTGATTCTAGGCATGGATTTTCTGCAAGAGTATGGTGCTGTCATAGACCTTCGGGAGCAGCTCACAGTATCGTTTTCAACCAAGCGAGCCGTTGACAGCAACACGGACTTCCGGAAAACAATGTTGCGCGTCTCTGACGACCACATAACAATCCCTCCGAGGACGAGCAAGTTCGTCACAGTCAAATGTGATCACAGCACCGACATGCGTGGCATTGCCGAAGCTAACATGTCACTGCTTCTCACTCGACAAGTTTGTGTAGCTCGGGGCCTTGTCGAACTTGTCCGTGGGCAAGCCGAAGTGTTAGTGACAAACTTCACGTGTGAACCCCAACATTTGACGGCGAACACGACGGTCGCTTATTTTGAAGAACTTGGAGAATGGACAGGCCAGTACGCTTTATCCAACACGTCAGACCTCGACAATGCGACGTCTACAGCCATTCAGACCGATTTGAACCCACGCCTCTTGCCCAGTCAGAAAAGCTGCATAGAGAATCTTATCAATTCGTTCCGCGATTGTTTTGCATCAACCTCCAAGGTCCGACAGACGCCCCTAACGAAGCACCGAATTATAGTTGCCGACGACCAACGTCCACTGTGCCAGCGTCCTTACCGGGTGTCTTCAAAAGAACGTGACGCCATCCGCCGCCAAGTAACAGAAATGCTCCAGGACGACGTTATCCAGCCGTCGACGAGCCCGTGGGCTTCGCCTGTTGTCCTTGTCGCGAAGAAGGATGGAACCTTGAGGTTTTGTGTTGATTATAGACGCCTCAACAACGTCACGAAAAAGGATGTGTACCCCCTGCCGCGCATAGACGACTCCCTCGATCGCCTTCGCCATGCCACTTACTTTTCGTCACTTGACCTCCGCAGCGGATATTGGCAAATAGAGGTTGACGAGCGAGGCCGCGAGAAGACCGCTTTTATTACGCCGGACGGTTTGTATGAGTTTAAAGTGCTTCCGTTTGGCCTGTGCTCGGCCCCTGCCACATTTCAACGAATGATGGACACCGTACTCTCTGGCCTGAAGTGGCAGTCATGCCTCGTATATCTCGACGACGTTGTAATTTTCTCGGACACGTTCGAAGAGCACCTGAAACGTTTGCGCGCTGTTTTCGAGGCCATCCGATCTGCTGGTCTCTCTCTGAAGCCCGAAAAATGCCACTTCGCTTTTAATGAGCTGAAATTTCTCGGCCACATTGTCAGCGCTCGAGGTGTTAGCCCAGACCCAGAAAAAACGGCCGCTGTCGCTTCATTCCCCAAACCAGAAGATAAACGCAGCTTGCGTCGATTTCTCGGCCTCTGCGCGTACTATCGTCGCTTTGTTCACAATTTCTCCAAGATCGCTGAGCCTCTGACCCGCCTGACAAAAGACGCTGAACCGTTCGTTTGGGGCCCCGACCAGGAACAAGCCTTCGCGGAACTCAAGTCCCGTCTCCAATGTACACCTATACTTGGCCACTTCGACGAAGAGGCTGACACGGAACTGCACACGGATGCCAGTAACATTGGCCTCGGTGCGGTCCTTGTTCAGTGGCAGGACGGTGCAGAACGCGTCATTGCTTACGCCAGTCGCACTTTGTCCCGTTCTGAAGTTAACTATTCAACTACGGAAAAGGAGTGCCTCGCTGTCGTGTGGGCAGTCATGAAATTTCGTCCGTACTTGTACGGTCGTCCGTTTCGTGTCCTGAGCGACCATTACTCACTGTGTTGGCTGGCAAACTTGAAAGATCCATCGGGTCGGCTTGCTCGATGGAGCCTTCGGTTGCAAGAATTTGACATTACTATCGTGCACAAGTCCGGCAAGAAACACAGTGATGCTGACTGTCTGTCCCGCGCCCCTACTCCCTGCCACACGGACGGCTGCGACGACGATACCGCTTTCCTCGGTGTTATCACGTCGTCCACGTTAGCCCGAAAGCAGCGGGCCGATTCTGAACTTTTGCCCCTCATCGAATACCTCGAAGGAACCGGGTCATCTCCTCCTCAGCTCTTCAGGCGCGGACTGTCGTCATTTTGCTTGCGCGATGGTGTGCTCTACAAGAAGAACTACGGTCCAACAGAAACTGTTTATCTGCTAGTAGTACCCACCACGCTTCATGACGAAGTTCTTCGTGCGTGCCACGACGACCTTTCTTCCGGCCGTCTCGGTTTTTCTCGCACATTGGCACGGATACGCCGAAAGTACTACTGGCCCAAGCTAGCTGCCATCGTGCACCGCTACGTCCGTACCTGCCGTGAGTGCCAGCGGCGGAAGACACCGCCCATTAAACCAGCTGGCCTCCTGCAGCCTATCGATCCCCCAAAATTCCCATTTCAACAGGTAGGCATGGACTTACTGGGCCCATTCCCAAAGTCCTCAATGGGTAACAGGTATATAGCGGTTGCCACTGACTATCTCAGCCGCTACTGTGAGACCAAGGCCATTCCCCGTGGTACCGCAGAGGAAGTTGCGCATTTCTTCATTCATAACATTGTACTCCGTCACGGCGCCCCAACAATCGTCTTAACTGACAGGGGAACCTCGTTTACGTCGGCACTCACGAGCGAGGTCCTTCGACTCAGTGGCACCACCCACCGAAAAACAACTGCCTATCATCCTCAAACTAATGGACTAACTGAGCGGCTTAACAAGACAATTGCCGACATGATTTCTATGTATGTAGACGAGGATCATGGAAACTGGGACCGAATTCTGCCATACATCACGTTCGCATACAACACTGCGCTTCAGGAAACCACACGCTTCACTCCATTTCATTTGGTCCATGGACGCGAACCTTTCACTATGCTGGATGCCATGCTTCTTCCGGATTCTGTTCCCTCCACTGTCGTGGGGGCTGACCAATTTATTCGTGACGCAGAAGCCGCACGCCAACTTGCCCGACAGCGAATTCGGCACCAACAAGTACACGACGCCCAGCGATACAACCTGCGACACCGAGAGGTGACTTACACACCCGGCGATCAAGTCTGGGTTTGGAGCCCAATACGGTTGCGAGGGCGCTCTGAAAAGCTTCTGCGCCGCTACTTTGGACCCTACGAGGTGCTCCGTCGCCTCAGCGCGGTGAACTACGAGGTGTTACCACAAGGCACTGTCCGCTCCTCTCGGCATCCGAAGTCTGAAATAGTTCACGTCGCCAGAATGAAGCCTTATTACAGTCGTTAAACAATTTTAGGGTCCAAATCAAAGCCAGAGACTCCCGTATAACTTGCCCCGCTTTTCTATTGCTCCCTTACGTTTGCGGCATCGGGTCGATGCCTCCTGGAAGGGGGGCAATGCCACACCGCTGCCCATCTTCTAGCGCCACCAAGTGGCCGAACGTCTTGGCGCGTGGCTGAGCGTCGTCCTCGTCTGTCTCGAGCTTCGCTTGATTAAAAAAGGGCAGCTCGGTTGTTCTGTTTGCTACGTGTGTTGGTGACAATATTGTCACAGAAGCAGTGCAACTGGTTAAGCAGATTTACTCACAACTAAATTAGGCAAGGAACCGACTGCCGGGCGAGCACCGAGAGCTAAGAAGACGAGCGCGTGCCATTGTCCCGAGCTCGCCAATGGCGGCGCTAGTAAGATAACATGGCGGCATTGCCCCTCCCGGTGGAAAAGGCATCAGGACAATACCGAGTGGCGAGGTCGAGGATAACCGTAGTCGACGAGGATGCCGCGTTCACATCAAGCAGTTAAAGGAAGCAAAAAAAACACATGTAGCTTAACCTAGCGGGAGTAGAAGAGCTTCATCCTGGCGACATGTACGACTTCCGATTGTGCTTGCCGTCGGGATGAGCGAACAGATCCTTGCGGCGTCACTTCGCAAGTGACGTCGCTGAGTTTGCGTTGTACTTCGTACGTGCCGAAGCAGCGACGCAGAAGCTTCTCGCAGCGACCCCGCTGGCGAACAGGTGTCCACACCCAAATCTGGTCGCCAGGGTTGTAAATTATCTCCCTGTGACGAAGGTTATAACGTCGAGCATTTTAACTTGCTGTGTCCGGACTCTCAGTCTAGCCAGCTCGCGAGCAGTCTCGGCATGCTGCACGAATTAGTCGGCACCGGCAGTCAATGGGTGGGCAACATCTGGCAGTAGCATTGTGTCCAGCATGGTGACATCTTCGTGACCGTACACCAAAGGAAACGGTGTGAAACGGGTCGTTCCCTGGACTGCGGTCTTATACGCAAGTGTTGTATACGGTAGTATCTGGTCCCAATTTTTATGGTCTTCGTCGACGTACATAAAAAGAATATTGGCGATGGTCTTATTGAGTCGCTCAGTAAGGCCAATCGTCTGAGGATGGTAAGCTGTTGTTCTGCGATGACAAGTGCCACTGAGTCGCATCACTTCCTGGGTTAGAGATGAAGTAAATGCCGTGCCTCCGTCAGTTAAAACGATCGCAGGGGCACCGTGACGAAGGACTAGATTAAAGATTAAAAAGTTCGCAATATTAGTAGATGTGCCGCTTTGAAGAGCTTTCGTCTCACAATAGCGGGTTAGATAATCAGTGGCGGCTATAATGTACCGGTTGCCCAATGATGACGTAGGAAATGTCCCGAGCAAGTCCATACCGACTTGGCGAAAAGGTACTCGCGGAGGAAAAATAGGCTGCAGCAGGCCGGCCGGCTTGACAGGTGGTATCTTTTGACTTTGGCAATCACGGCACGTCCTAACATAGCGCTTAACCATAGCGGCTAGCTTGGAGCAGTAGTACTTTTGCCGTACTTGTGCCAAGGTGCGAGAAAAACCGAGATGTCCGGCAGAAAGCTCGTCGTGGCATGCCTGCAAAATGTCGGTACGGAGCGGCGTTGGGACAAACAGCAGATACTAAATGTCTCTGGAAGCGTAGCTTTTCTTGTAAAGGACGCCGTAACGCAAGCAGAACGACGACAGGCCACGCGTGAAAAGGCGAGGCGGAGATGAGGCGGTTGTTTCGAGGTAATCGATGAGGGGCCGCAGTTCGGTGTCGTCTCGCTGCTGTTGAGCGAGATCTGGCGTCGAGAGAGCGCCGTGAAAGACGGATTCATCTGTTTCACTTGAAGAACACGGGATAGGGTCTCGGGATAGGCAGTCAGCGTCACTGTGTTTCTTGCAGGACTTGTACACAATAGTGACGTCGAACTCCTGTAAGCGGAGACTCCAGCGGGCTAACCGGCCTGTAGGATCTTTAAGGTTCGCTAACCAACAGAGTGAGTGATGGTCGCTGACCACTCTAAACGGCCGCCCATACAAATACGGCCGAAATTTTGTTACCGCCCACACAACTGCAAGACACTCCTTTTCGGTAGTAGAATAATCGCTTCGGAACGATGCAGGGTGCGGCTGGCGTAAGCAATCACCCGCTGAACGCCTTGTTGCCACTGAAAGAGAACTGCACCGAGGCCAACGTTACTGGCGTTGGTATGCAGTTCTGTGTCGGCCTCCTCGTCGAAGTGGCCAAGTACGGGCGTTGTTTAAAAGCGCTTGCGAAGCTCCTTGAAGGCTATTTTCTTCTAGTCGGCCCAGATGAAAGGCTGGTCGTCCTTTGTTAGACAAGTCACTGATTCCGCTATTCGGGAGTAGTCATGCACAAATCTCCTGTAATATGCACAGAGGACCAAAACCGACGCACGGAACTTTTATCAGGGGGGATAGGCAAAGCAGTTACGGCAGCCGTCTTCTCTGTGTCAGGGCTATTTCCCTCAGCACTCATGACGGGACCCAGAAACTTGAGCCGTTGGAGTGCAAAGTGGCATTTGTTCTGGTTTTAGTGAAAGTCTGGACCCGCGGATGGCATTTAGCACGGCCGTCAATCGTTTGGGGTGCTCCTCGTAGGTCACAGAGAAAATGACAACGTCGTCAAGGTAGACGAGGCACGTCTGCCATTTCAGGCCGGCTAGGACAGCGTCCATCATTCTTTGAAAGGTTGCGGGAGCGGAACACAAACCGAAGGGAAGCACCTTAAATTCGTACAGTCCGTCAGGAGTAATGAATGTGGTCTTCTCTCGATCACGTTCATCGACTTCGATCTGCCAGTACCCACTGCGTAGATCGAGCAATGAAAAGTATCGGGCGTGGCGAAGTGGATCGAACGAGCCATCGATTCGAGGCAATGGGTAGACGTCCTTTTTCTTAATTTTGTTATGCCTCCTATAGTCGACGCAGAATCTGAGTGCTCCGTCCTTTTTAGCGACCAGCACAACTGGTGAGGCCCATAGGCCCATCGACTATAATTAGATGTTTGGTTACTGACGTCTGTTTCACTTTGGAAGTGATGGCAAAGCAGGCACGGTAATGCTTGAAGGCGGCATTTCTGGGTAAGAGACAAAGCAGGATTCACGTCAGTTTGGACAGTATGTCCAGTGCTTTCGGGAGGGCGCAATGGGCGGATGGCGCCCTGACTTCGTCAAAATAAGCGATAGCTGTACCTTGCGGTAAATGGCGGTATTCGGCACTAAAGTTCGTTTATTTCTCAAGGCAAAGACCCCCCGAGTGACGCAGACTTGTAGGTTGGAGGCATAGATCGCACAAGTACTGTCCAAATTCCCAACGGCGAAAGGAAGAAGGCGATTATGATTGGTGGAGGCGGTGGGGAGCGTAAAGAGGTCAGGGGTAGCGAGGGCAGAGGGAGAGAGAGATGTCGGTGTTTTAAGCTACAAGGAGCTTGGCAGGGCGCACTGGCGGGTCACACACGGAGATATATACAAAGAGGAAAGTGCTACCTCAGCATGACACACGCAATCACAGCAGTGTGAGTCGACAGAAAGTTGTAGCCAAGAATTATATCGTGAGAGCAGTCAAAGAGCATGATCATGTCGATGATATATGCAACGTCGTGTATGCAGACTGGCACCGCGCACGTTACCACGAAGTTGGTGCACTGCGAACCGGCTGTACGATGCGAAATGTCAGACAGCAGCGATTGACCTTACAAATTTTGCGGTTACGGGCATAACTTATGACGGACACGGCGGTGCCCATACGCGATGCGCAAAACGCCGACAACGCCGCCTGTCGCCAAAGCCGCAAAGCATAGGCGGGCTCGGTCGACACCATCGAGATTTTAACAAGGCCTTTGCATCACCTTCTCTCCCATCAGCGAACGTCATGACAAGCGGATGAGCGATAAAGGATCAGACACTGAATCTTCGCGTACAGGCTTGGGTAAAAGGGCGAGATGACATCATGTGACTCGACACAGATTCGCGCTCGCACCTTCATTTGCTCGTACTTTATCGCCATCCGCCTGTCGTGACGTAGCTGCTGGAGTGCGCAGGCCTTGTTAAAATCTCGGTGGTGTCGGCTCGGTCGGGCGCTGTTCATGTCAGCGTCTATGCGCGCGCGCCGCGGTTTCGTCTTTGGTTAACGGATATAACGCCGCTGTCAAGATTTAGCAATGTCCGGAAAGAATTGCTGCGCAGTTGGTTTTTCGAACACACATAAAACCTTGCCAGGAACATGTTTTTTTAAGTTTCCAGTTATGCGTCACGAGAACGACGGCGGCCGGGAATCGCGGAGTTTGACGCAGAAAGCAAGCAAACCAACCGAATGACATTTGTTCAGGTTAATATCATTTTTTCGACGCGCTGCTACACGAGCAAAGCTAACGCCATTTCCAAATTATGGTAACTGCGATTGACATGCAAATGTTGGTGCGCCTTCAATATGTTGCGATAGGTGACTGCGCTGTAAACGAAAGCAGCCTTTCAATTGACATTCATGTCTTGCATCCCTTGTAAACAACCTGTTGATTAGGACTACCAGTTACGAAGTTACCGGCAGTGTCGGCGGCGTTTGTGTACGAAAGGGCATGGAAGGTGCGCACGTCTGCGCTCCACTGCGAAACGCGTACGAGTTTCAACCGCATTACCTTGCGCACTAAAGCAAGTGTCAAGAACAACACGCAAAATATAGGCAGCATGTGGTGTACTGTCCGATGGCGCTTTTATAGATCATTTGAGTATCGCCCTACGCCGAAGCATACTAAAGCCCCGTTGACTCCCGTACGTTTTCGTAAGATCGTTCGCTAAGGGTATTAAGGCCCGTTGAAAAATGCCCGAGCTTGGCCTCATGAAAAAAGCATACGGCAAATTCGCAACGCTTGCCACATCGGATACCGCGAGCTCACCGCAACGACGCTGTCGGCGAAAGCGGCCGACGCCGGCGTTCTGGTCGTGTGCTGGGCCCTAGTTGTCTCTAGGCCTAAACGCATAAACAATTTCGCATGACAGCCGTAGCTGCAAGCGCTTTGGAAATAGTAAATTTCATATTCATAAAACTGCCTTAGTATTAACTCAATTGTCTCACAAATTGTCTTACAGTAAACGGAAGGTGTAACTTCGGCGTCTTAGCAGCGGAGCTAGAGAACGAAATCGGATGAGCTGCATCACACCGGCGGCAGCTGCTAAAGTAAGCAAAAATTTGCTTTTATTGCTGTTATCACTTCTTCCAAAATCTTGTTGCATAACAGCGATCCTCAGTAAAGATAATTTTTTTTAGATCCCTTCATAAAATTAAGCGCGTATTATTTAAGATCAACAGAGCATGCTTTTCTGAAGGTGGCGAAAAAAATCCGCCGTGTCGGCGACTGGGCGCCGACGGACCGCGGCAGCAGGAGCGACCTGTTCCACCCGCGCAGAGTACGGTGGCTACGGATTGGCTGGCAGCTATGGGTGGGAGTTCCTTTTTTACTATGCTATGTGGCATATTTCACATAGATGACTAGCTGCAAAATTATAGGAGCATAGTAGTATTTAATGCAGGTAGCACGTTTGTAGTTTATTTTCGGTGTATCTTCTCACCGATTCTCTGGTGTAGAGATAACATATTTCCTCGTTGATTGCTTTCGGATGAGCAAACTTATTCAGTACTTAATGTCGTTTTCATCGAATGTCATTATATTTTCTCGTGTAGCAGCTAACAAATATCATCTTGAACGAATGTCATTCGATGGAAATTGAATTTTGCCGTGTGGCAGAGCTGAGTAATAACCATTATTTTAGTGTTTTCTTCTTGTCATTGCACCTTCCGTGAACACTTCCTCTTTAAACTTGGTCACCTCTGCTATCTGAGAAGATACAATATGCATCGGATTAGTGGAACGCTTAGCCAGACGATCTTAAGCGTGCATTGACATTGCACAGCACACGGTTGCATTTTGCGTTTCGCCTCCACCTAAGCGTGGGTGGCGCAGTCGACTTCGGTCTGGGAAACTCGATGCCCCTCAGTAGCCTGAGCCGCTGTGGCGGGTTATTGAACAGACATTTGCCAATATACGTTTTGAAACTTGCCATGCAATTACTTTCGAGACCAGAGCCAGACTGGCAAGATTACAAAAACATAGCATGTCGCTGCATTTACTATTCAGACTAAGGGCTCTAGAACTGGCTATAAAGTTCGCTGTGATTCTGCGGTTGGGCGCGAGGGAAATACGAATGAAATGAAGATGACACTACAAGAATAAAATAGGATATCAAATTTAAATCTAATATGCCCTTGGGTAACCTGTGATGCAGATTTTCAGATAATTCCTCTGCTGTTATCTCACTCCCCCAAAAAAGTTTCTACCCGCTCTGCATTTTTGACGACGGAATACGTGAAATCTATGCTGTATAGGCAATGATAAACCACAATAATGAAAAAACTGAACTCTTGTTACAGGAGCACTATATGCGCTATTTTTCTGATGCTCGTAATGCTGGTTTGCAAGCTCGCTGGCTTTTCCTGCGGTCGCACCGGTACGAAACCGCTCGCAGTTTCGACGATGGTGCCTAGTTTACTGTAGCGATATATTGCATGTAAACGAAGCAATCGTGTATCATTAGGCGAAAAAAGAACATTGGTTCATCGGTCAAGGAATGAACGAATTAGCGTGGCGTTGTAATGAAAGCGGGGAACTCAAAATGAGCTCCCCTTGGTACGCAGCCTTGATGACGCTCGTCTTCAGCAGACACTTGACGGCCGTGATATTGAACACATGTCCACTATTATACAGTACGATCCCCTTGCGCACGCTGTCACTGCGGAAGTGCCCGCGAGATGCGCACAAACGGAAGATCACACGCGCGCACACGGTCACGCTTGCCGCATAGGGCCCGCCTCGGGTTCCGACGGCCGCCGCTACGCGGCTTTCAGTGGCGCCCCTATAGGCGCTGCGCATGGCGTATACCAAGAAACTCGGGAACAAAAAAGCCTTCAACAAAACCTTAATTTCACATTGGCGAGAAAAGACGAAGAATTTAGTAAGTTCTGCAAACACGCAGTTTTTGCCTCCAAACTGCGGAATTCAGTATTCTCCTTGGGTAAGGCCCTGTCGCCGGAGCATTGGTGAAACCGAACGTCGGCGATGCAAAGGCGAGCGCCATGTGGTATATTGAGCATGAGGCGGAGACAATACCGAACAGATATTGGGCATCGATAGCTCGGGATCATATTACTGGCGCACACCATTCTTAGGATGAGGGGGACGCTGATGGCAAAGACAGCCGACGTGAGCCGGAAGCCCTCAATCATAGTAGATTCAAATGTCAGTGGTTCGCCATGCGTTCATAATGCGTCTTCGGGGCCAAGTAACCCAAGTTGACAGCAATAGCATGGAGGGGGTGGATCAAAAAAATGTAGGGAGTGGGAAGTGGCCCGAGTACCACCGTTCCTTCGGCGTAGGTGAGTGGTACCTGCTCAGGAGAAAGCAGGATACTCGGTGGCAGGCTTTCGGCGACTTTTCCTCAATAACTTGTCGCGTAGCCGTCACAATGGACGGAGGAAAGCGCGAAGAAATTGCCAGTTAAAAGGCATGTAGAACGGACACCTGCGTACGACGTTTTCCCATATGAAGTCGTGGATACTCTGTATGAGTTGTGACTGCTCAGCGGATGATAGAGTAAGACCCAACAAGCCAGCAGTGCTCTAGGCCGGTGCTCCAGACTGCTTTGTAGAAGCGCGCTGCCTCCGTAGCTCATTACAGATTAGGAACAGGTTCAACACATCGCCGACAGAAAGAGTATTACTGGTCTGAAGCATTTGGAACGTGTCATGAGCGATCCTTTTGAAACATGTTTGGCTCTTTCGGTCCTGGGCATGTACGTGTTGACACACTTGCAGAGGTCGACAACATAGCCAGTATAACTGGTAAATTTGAACGTTATGAACGGTAGACGGTGTGTGAAGGCAGTTGTTCGGACCAGCTTTCAAGTATATAACCTAGGATCCAGGATCCTTTTCGTCTTTGCGTCGCTGTCGCGATTAATATGCTGTATGTCGCACGGTGGCAGAGCTCTGCGTGTTGAATTTCAAGGTAGCTGAGCCCACGGATCGTTCTTCCATAACTCGAAAGCCTGCTACTATTTAGGAACACGAAGACCTGGTCCAAGCAAATATTTCGACATGTAAACTTCAGCACTAATAAAGTTAACTCCGACTGGTACAGCTCATGTGTACAACTAGATACCAATGAATTCAGAGCAAGCAGCATAAAACCTGCAATTTACCTGATGGCCACGTGTTGGCAACTGTAGTGTCATGAAAGCAATATACAATTTCACACCCCGCGCTTAGTCCTTGACTCATATCGTATTAAGGATTCAAAAGAATGTTTTAAAAACACCCCTCATGAGCCATAGAATGCATCCTTCCTGTCTCTAAGTGTAAATATACAGTGTTTATTCAGGTGTGTTCAGGGAAGTATGAAAGATAAGGTTTTGCAGTACGTTGAAATATATTCGCATCATAGGGATGTCACGCTTAGATGTGTAATGAAACTTTATTAGAATATAAAATAACCAACATTATTTTAATGTATAATACGAACCTCAAATTGGACTGCCGTCGATATTGTTACGGGGTGGCAAGCCGATGAAAACTGGAGAACAGAAGACAGAGAGAAGAGGTTCGATTACCGTGAGATGACGTTTTATGAAATGATGGCTGGAATATTGCGAGCTCTCGTGGCCGCGCTACTGCCCGCTTCTTCCTCCTTTCTCATACGTAACATTACCCGAGGCCACCGAGCGATCCTCCTGATCTTGGATTAGGAAGTCTACCGATGTTTATAAGTCCATGGCATGACGGTGGGCGTGTCTGGATAACTCAAGAGGAGGAAGAAGAGAACGGCTTGCCGGCACAATGATTCCCGATGAAGCTTGCTGGTCCGGGACGCTTTCGGGCCACAGGTAGCCAAGACCGAGGCCGAGGCCAAGGCACGCGCCACATGGCATGGTCACGAAAGGATGTCTTCAAGTGTAGCGGCGTCTTAGGTCGTGGAATTTTGGCCGGCACATCTGTGTTAGTCGGGTCACATAGGGTCGTTGGGTTCTCTTTTGTCTTGTGGTCATGTGTGGCGCCTCTGGTCAGTCTCCCCTTTGCCGTGTCTTGTGGTAGGGCAAGGGGAAAGGGCTAAGGACGGCAAGGTATTGCTGGATGGGACAGGCTGGGGACCAGCCATGCGATGCCTGCTAACTTTCTGCCGACGGCGCAAGTCGCGGGGTACCGAAGCTCCGGGCCAAGGTGAGGGGTGATGATGACATACACGGCACCTCCAATCTAATGTTACAGGGCGGCACTCCACAAAGCACGCCACTGCGAAATCACTGTGAAATCAACGCGCTGCAAAATCACTGACGGCGGCATGTGACCTCGCCCTTCACCCTGGCCTCCTTTTCTTAGTCATGGACCGCATTTCCGGCTTACGTTTCCTCGTCGATACTGGTGTCTAAGTCTGTGTTCGGCCGTCCAGCAAGGCTAACTGTACTTCCAAGTCACCTAGATTTACTCTCGAGCGATCAACTTAACCTCCACCGCCATGTATGGTCTCCAGTCCTTCACTCTGGACCTTGGCGTACGGCGCACATTGCGATGGGTCTTCTTCGCTGATGTCTATCAACCCTTCCTCGGATCCTTCTTCCTGATGCATTGCATTTTTATCTGGACAACAGCATGCGTCGCCAACATCTCATCGACAGCAGGATGCGCCTTAAAATGACTGGCGTTATATCGGCTGTCGCTTCCACTGGCAATCGCACGCTGATCCCGTCATGCCCGTACATACAAGTCCTCGCAAACTTCCGTGAGGTCACCAGGCCTTGCAATCTCCACCAGCCGGCCAAGCATGGTATAACCCACCACATTGTCACGCGTTGGCCACCCGTCGCAGTTCGTCCGGGCCACCTCTTCGGTAAGCGTCTGGCGATTGCTAAACGGAAATGCGACCACATGCTTCACATGGATATTATTCGCCCTTCGTGGAGCAGTTGGGCCTCACCGCTGCATCTGGTGCCCAAGAAAGAACCGGGTGGCTAGCATCCCGCATGCGGCTAGAACAGAGTTCTCAATGCTCATACGATCCATGACAACTATCCCTTTCTACTGACAGCTATCCATGACAGCTATCTCTTTCCATTTTCACTGCACATCTGAACGGATGCAAGATCTTTAGTAAAGAGTAACTTGTAAAATTGTGCCATCAAATCCCTGTTGAACCGGCTGATATCCCAAAGACGGCCATCACTACCCCCTTCGGCCTGTTTGAGTACGTACGCATGCTCTTTGGGCTACGCTACGCAACTCACTTTCCAGAGATTTATTGCTTAAGTGACGCACGGACTTTAGGCTGTGTTTTGCCTACATCAACGAGATCCAAGTCGCGACGCATACTACACAAGATTACGAGCGTCACCTCCGGGAACTCTTTCAACGCTTCCAATAATTTGGCTTCGTCATCGATACCCAGAAATGTCTTCAAATCTTCTGTGCTCCACATTCTCCACTACATGTTGGCTCAGGGAATTCGTCTATTGCCTTCACACGTCCAAGTGGTTAAAGACATCCCAGCATGGTCGAGCGGCTGCATCGTAAGCTCAAGACTGCCCTCACTGCTCTTTATCGTGGGCACTGGGTTGATGATCTTTCTATGGTGCTTCTTGGCCAAAGCGCCGTTCATCGGCGGGTTTTTGGCTGTTCGGCGGCTGAACCCGTCTTCGGTGCTCTCCTTCGGCTTCCCGGAGACTTGTTCGTTCCTTCCGCTCCTCCGTCTTCAAGACTACATTCAACACCTGCGCCCGGCCCCGCCTCGACCATGTGACCGTGAGGTCTTCCTGCACACGGACCTTGCAATCTCGACGCATGTTTTACTAAGGCAATACGCTCTAAAAGCTCCATACTACCCATACGATGGCCCATACCACGTGCTGAGCAAGACGACAGTCGGCAACTGTCCTGCTGAATTGCCGAGAAGAGAGTGTCTCCTTGAATCGCCTCAAACCCACGTAATTGAGGCACTTACCCAGACCTTCCTCACGGATGTTGCTGGCTGATCTGACGCCCTGCCTACCTCTGAGGCACCCCCATGCTTGCCCAGTCGGCGCATACATTTCGCCGTTGCAACGAGGCGGGGTGCCCTGTAGTGCACAGCGAAGCTGTAAAGCGGAGACGCTAAGATTGGCATCCCCGGCCGGCGAAAGAAGAAAATCCTTTAACGGCGCGTACTTGGTGGCAATGCACGGCATGGGCTTTTCGGTTCGAGAAGGCTGCCACGTTGGTGTTTTGTTCTGATGCTTCACTGCGACCCGGTATGCTCCCTACAAAAGCGCATCATGTTAAACGATAATGGGATGTTCAGTAGTGTGTTTTAAACATGCTAGCGCAAGGAGATACTGATATCTTTGTGGAACAAATTATCTCCACTTTGAATGAATCAATTCTGGAGATTGAATCTTCATGAATTTCGGAGACATTAGTATGTCAAAATTTATTCACCTTTTACACGAAGACTATAAAAGCTCGTTCCGCCGATCATCCATTGGTGTACTGGTGCTTATATTCGGCAGCAGTGTCAAAGAAATATTTGTGCGAGAAAATCTTGATTGGTCGAAAAGCGTATGAAGTCATAACCACATGATTCCGTGTTGAAGTTAAAAACAACCAACATTCAAAATTATGCTATAAATTAATTTACAAGAAATACATTCCTCGGCATTGGCTTTCAAACACACGTCCTCTAGATGCCAGAGGGGCCCACTACGCGGAGGGCAGTTAGTCTTCCTTGTTGTCTATATTGCTTTTATTTCACAAAAACTGCAGACTGGCCACTTTTTCAGAAGCAAGATGGTCTGCATGCAATATATTGCTGCAAACCCTAATTTGGTTTTTTGCAACAGCCGTCAGCACTCCTGAATATAACTGTGATTGTTGCGCATCGAGCGACCTCGGGAGTATCGCGAACCCCGTTTCTATCGCTTTCGTTTAAGCGAGGAATTACCCGAGATTAGACCGAAATGATCTCAGACGAGCGGAGTTCTTTCCGCATTACATCGAAGTTTTCCAATACCCTTTGGCATCTTAACCTATATGTTTCTCCAATGACTTTATGTTTAACCCTACAGCAAGCAGAGTGCATCCGTAATTCGAACACCGCCGAGCACGTTTGTTACTGCCGCGCCGCTGGTTCGCTTAATCCTTTTGAGGGCTAGAGTTTTTTGCATTCTTTTCTTGTCCTCTATGGTATGGTCCCTACTACGTGGCATCTGGTGGAGACGCTGCACTTTATGTTCCGGACTCCTACAAGCCGAGGCAACAGTCATGTTCTTGTTGTCCCGGCAGACCTGCCCACATCCCACCGAGCCTTCGAGGGATCTAACCTAAACACGGGCTAGACTAGAAGTAAGATATTGAGGAACGGTAGCTCAGTCCACAGTGCCGGTTGCAAATCTGTTCCGCAGCCCCAACAGTCGCCATTTTGAATGGCACCTTGGGACAAGGTTCTGAAGACTTGCTGGGTCAGAATGAAAGAGTTGCCGCATTGAGACGTCTGGACAATGCAATCAAGCTCCTAAACATCTGCCACTGGATGGGGCAGCCCGTACTTCGTATGAGGTTCTTTTGCATGGGAAGACCTCAAGTAGAATTTGAGGGTGTTCACAAGCTTTGGAAGAAGAGAGTGGAAATGCTGCTCCATACCGAGATCCAACAACCGAGTCCATCCTAAATTACATCGAAGCAATGAAGCCACTCATTGGTCGCGCTATTCCAATATGACGAAAGAAACGAATGATTATTTCTTGATGCAAATGCAGCAAAGAATCTGCATTTGTTTGAACCATGCGAAACCGACCAAGAACTGCGGTGAATTCCAAACAGAAGCGTCCTCCATTAAAAGAACCCTAGGCGCTAGGCTATAGTGTAAAACCACCGGTAAAATCTAGCAAAGCTTCCCTACAAACGGCGATCACCACCAAGAATTGCAGAAACTATAACGACGCCACCCGAGAAGAGCTTGGCCGGTTGCTAAAATTACATCAACAGCTCCAAGTAGCGACACTTACTGACATCGTCCGCTAAAGGGTTCAATAGGCTGTTCGCACAACTCCGATCCAGATGGTGGCTCCTGAAAAAGCATCAAATGTGAGGCACGCGGACGCACTGCATAGCTCGCCTCCACGACCTGAGACACGAAGACTTCACCGCTAGTGTACCGTTACCGACAGCCGCCCCTTGGCACCCGCCCGACAAGCCTACCAACGCCCTTCAAGCCCCCAGGGAATGCGATGCCTGGAACATTTCCAACAACGGCCTGCTGCTCTTCCACTGTGGTGAAACAGTGACATCCTGAGCCATTAACCGTACAGACGGACAGGCATGAGCAGTTCCGCCATTCACGCCACGGGTAGCGGAGATACCGAAGCCACCGACGGCGTCATTGTGTGAAACGAACAGTTGGTACTGGATCAAACACCAGCCATAGCAGGAGCCATCCCCCATTTCCGAGAAGGAAAAACCCAGGAGTTCGTCCCAAGCTTCACTGCAGAATATCGACACCTCAACCGAGGACGATGACTCATTTCCTCAAAAAGCAACACTAGGTGTCTTCGACCTCCCTGAGCAGCCCGCAAACGATGCACCCACCAGAGGAAATCAGCCAAGGATTGATTTCAACACAGTACTACGTCAGGGCAGAGAAGACCAGGTTAGCACCTTCTTGAAAACTACATCGAGTGCATTTCATCTTCCTCGAAGGTGCAACAAACTGCATTGGCAATGCGGCGTATTATCAATTACGAACATATTCGGTCAATTTTTCAAAGCCCTTATTATGTCTTTCCGTGAAAAGCTCAAGGCATTCGCAAGCAATTCGACGAAATGCTTTTTGGCAATGTCATCCAGCCATCGGAAGGCTCCTCGCGGCACCCGCCGTTATATGATGAAGACAAAACATGTTGTTTCTGTTCATTAGGCCTAATAGCATAATGGGGAAGGACGTCTGCCCATTCCCTGCATTGACGACACTGCATCGGCTTTTCAACGAAAAATATTGCTCATACACGAACACAAAGCGCGGGTCGTGGCAAATTGAGATTTATGAAAGAGGCCGCGAGAATACAATGCTCCACACACCAGACGTTCTCCTCGAGTTCAAGTTAATGCTCTGCAGTCGCAGCTCGGCAGAAGACACGTTTTAACGAACAACGGATAGTGTACAGTCTAGCCTGAAGTGGCATGTTTGTCTGGTATACTCGGACGACGTCAGTGTCTTCCCTTACTTTGAAGACTTATAAGAATGCTTCGAACAGTTCTGGACGCAGTCTAGACATCAGGGCTAACAGTGAAATTAACGAAGTCTCACTTACTCTAGCCGGAGCTGTTGTTTCTGGGTCATATCTTTAACTTGGAGGAAGGTCACCTGTACCCGCAGAAAACTGTTGTGATCGCACCAACCTGAGTATGGTAACATGACAACCGGACACCGATTCATTGGACAGTTCGCGTATTACCGACGGTTTGTCAAGGCCTTTTCGCATATCGTCGAACCTTTGGCATGGCTCAGAAATGCAGACACTCCATTTAAATTGAAAGTACCTCAGACGAAATCTTTAGCGGAACTTACGCACTCCCAACAGTATCCACATGTCCTCAACCATATTTATCAAAACGCCCAGACTGAAATTCATACCGACGCAAGGAGTGTGCCCGAGGCGCTGTGCTTCTTTGGAGGAGCGATGGAGTGGAAAAAGGTATTACTTATGCGACCAAGTCCCTCTCAAAACCCGAAGCCAGTAAGGACGACCGAGAAGAAGTGCGTCGTACTATCTAGACGACGTCTAAGCTCCGTCCGTAACTTTATGGTCCACCATTTAGGTTAATAGGCGACCACAATGCGCACTGCTAACTACCGATTCGAAATAGCGCTCCCTCCGCCCCTATTCAACAATTCCTCATCACAGTTGTCTGCAACTCTGGCCGCAAGCACACCGACGGAGACTATTTGTCAGGACCCCCATGGAGGCACCGCCAAAAGAAAACGATAACGCCGCATTCATGAGACAAGTAAGCGCGAGCAGTTTCACAAATGCCTAGACGATTTATTGGCAAGTAAGACGTCTTCTCTTCCCGCAGTATCTAAACGTTATTTTCGTCGTTTGCCTTTAGGAATGATTTCGTCATGAAGAACTTTGCGCGCAGTAGGAACCAGTAACTTCTCGCATACAAAATGCACACAGAAATCTCGGCATGGATTGCACAATTAGCTTGGAGCAGGGCATCCTCCACGCATGTTACATCGAATTAAAGAGAAATATTACTGGCACGGTTTACAGCAGACATGTCTCATTACCTCCGAAGGTGATGCCCCCAGTGCGGCCTGCAAAGCTAATAAACCAGATAACACCCCCGACTGAGCCTTTTCGACAAATGGGGTTGGACCTTCTAGGCGCTTTGCCGGCTTCATCAACGGGGAACAAGTGAATCATCGTGGCCTACGTCGAAGCGGAAGGCTTGCTTATGGTTCCGTAACAGAAATCAAATTTTTCGTCGGTAAAATTCTCCTGCGACACAGCGCCGCCGCAAAGCTTACCGCGGATAGAGGAGCAGAATTTATGGCAGAGCTGACGCCAGCCGTTTTAACCTTAAGTTACACAAGCCACCCACTTACGACAGCGTACCATCCGCACAAGACCGGACTTACCGCCGTCTAGGAGACTACCAGGTCGACCTAGTTCCAACTTGTGTATGGCCAGCACGCCACAACTACACTGGAAAAAATGCTCCTGCACGTCACGGATGATGAAAGCCTCGACTTTACCGTCTACTTTCAGCGCGCCTAGGAAACTCGACATCTCACCTGGCTCTGCACTAAAGACTAACAAAGCACCCACACTCGACGGAACAACTTACGACAACGCGACGCAGATTACAAGCCAGGAGACCAAGTCTACGTTAGGGAGCATATTCACCGCCACGCACTGTCAGATGATTTTACGCCAATATTTTGTGGCTATAAACATTGTTTGCCGCGTCAGAAACTACATTATCAAATTATCCGCGACGCTGCTGCCGCTTGCCAGTGGATATGCGCACACCCAAAACTCATACATGTTCTATATCTTCATCATGTGTTACGCGCGTAAATTATCCGTGACATTTAACCTTTTTAATGTTTATGTTTACCCTTCTCTGTTTGTGTTCGAACATCTAGGTGATGTTTTTTTAAGAGGGAGTAATGCCGCCAACCTTCTTTTTCTGAATTGCAGCAGCCGCCAGCATGCGGCTTTATCAATATGATCGTTGCGCAGGGGCTGATTTTGCTCTCTTTGTCCATGCCCGGTATCGCAAAACGCGCCTTTATCACTTTCTTTGTATTGCGAATAACTCTGGAAGTAGTCTGGAATGATCGCAGGCGAGCACGTCTGTTTCCGTATTATTCCAAATTTTTCTACTATCCCTTGGCTGATTTATCTAGACGCTTCGGCGCCAACTTTAAAATGAGCACTAGCAAGAAGCGGGCAAACATGGGTTGACGACCGCCGAGAACGCTTCGTGCTTGCTATCGCCTTTTCCGATTGACCTAGTTTGCGAGTGCCAGTCAGCCCGTAAACAGTTTCTTTCATTGCAACTCTAGTCCCTTCGTTTGTCCTCAATCGCATTGTAGCTACCACGTGAAGATATCTATCATTAGAATTTGTAACAGATCGCTATTTCCATACGTGTCAAATTTTTAAAGATAAATGATGGGTAGAAGAGATTCTCCCCCTCACCAAGAAAAAACACTGAGGCCATGAATGATCATTGGTACCAAGAGCGTTAAAAAGGCACCTAAAGAAGTATTTGTAGTGTTTATGGCATAATAATGTGGTGAGATGAATGTTTTCGTTTCAGTTTTGTTAAGTTTAACGTCCGCAACCAATTCAAACGGAGAGTTCTATGAGTTTAGACTGGCTGGAGTTCTTCAACATGCACTGGCATCGCGCATCATACGAGCGCATTGATTTTGGCCTGTATCGAAATGCGGCCGCCATGGTGTGGCCTCTATCCTACATCATTTGGGACAGCATTCAAACGGCTTAAGACATGCACCGTGGCGGCAGAACTGTTTGACATGCGCACCCTTGCAGCCATAATAATTTTAAAATGAAAATATTTAAACAAGAAAGTTTTAAATAAAATCGCGCAAAGCAAAGGTAGCGTAAAGGCGCCTTGTGTCTACGCATAAGCCAAGCTTAAGCGTGCTCCTAATGTTCGCTTTCTCTTCAAGGTTCCTTGAAGCACTTTATTAGTATTCTACATGTAACTCGTCTGCAACCATAACATGTTTCCGACAATGATGAGAAATTTCAAGGTCTATTTTATATCAACTTCGTGTTCTCCTTCCAAAGCTAAAACGGACAAAGAGATTAGAAGATAGAAGATAACAAGATTACAATTAGCTTGACACTGAATGCGATAATCAGATTCCAGACAGATTGAGAAAACAAGCACTAGTTAGACATACCTGGAAGGGAAAGAAACCACATCCGGATATAGATATTAAATTATGTTCTTTACGATTTGTAACTCAGGCGTGTAGATCTGCACGTTTTATGCCCTCCATCTATTCTTTTCGTGAGTGCACGCCGTAAAGAGTGAAGCAAGAACAAACAAAATGATTTGTTTTTAGAACAGCACGCACTTTCTGAAGCACACATTTAGTTTCTTACCGTACGTCATTGCTACCTCTCCACCCCAATCGCTTCCAATTATTGGAGCTACGAGCCTCTGGCATATTGAGAAAATGAATGACGCAAATACAGCTTCCTTGTCCCCAGGTCCGCACAGGCAAGAGAGGCCAACTGAAAAAGGAGCCACGAACCATTATTACTATATCAGAATTATATCTGCTGCAGCGTCAGACTATAAAAGCCATATACTTAAAGCAGTAACGAGACAAAGAAGGCACCTATGAAATTATATATAGACTAAAAAAATAGGAAATACCCACAGAGTACTATCAAAGATGCTCGCAACGCTCAGTAAACGTTTTCGCTTCCGTAATATAGTTGCGCTACCGTGATTCCGCTTCTTTCTATAGGGGCCACAATATTGTACGGAAAGAACACCTTAAAAAAAGCGGATTGAAAAAGGTGCTCTGATCTTATCATTAGAAGGCTGGAGAAAAAAAAGAGGAAGTAGAAATTGGAATATATTCTTGATTAATCCTGTTCCTCACAGCAAAGATCTACCGCTAATATATGGCGAGAAAACCTGACAGCCATAGTAAATATTCTTGTTTCCGTCAACACAAAGGTAGTATTTTAAAAAGATCTTGAATCTATACAAAACAGAGGCTCCAGCTTGATTTTGTTACGAACGTCGTTCTCACAACACTTCTCCGCATGATTAACCTTTTTAAAAATGTCTGCAGCTTGCTTTAGCTTATATAGATTACAACCCATTTAGCGTTACAGATGATGTTCGCGTCTTCCGAGAACCTTGTAGGTACCAGACATCCTTTCAGGCCGTAAATACAAAGCACGCATATCAACAAATTCATAACAGCCGTTTCTTTCCCTTCTCTTTCATGTCATTACATACGGACTGTGATAAAAAATTCGCCTAAATGAAAGCTTACATTTCACAAGTTAGGAGGGCGTCTGATAAATCCTAACAGAAGTTTTAGGAAATTACGATAATTTGATTTGCACGAGGCTCAATCATAAATGGGCATAAATAGAAACAAGGAGCAGTTCTCTTTTCTATACATGATGTCTAGTTATTGTTCGAGTTTCTTTATTTCTTTTCACTTTGACGCAACCACTATCCAAATTAAAGTTCTAGCAGCAAATAGTCCAATCATCCGCTTCACATGTTTCATTACACCTTGCGCTTTAACTGTCTCTGTCAACGTTCAATATAGCGCGCTTGAGAAAACATTTTATGCACCTAGTTTGTAAGTTCAGAACCAGAGGAGAGACCAGGAGCTCGAAGTCTTTATTGTTTGTCAAAGTTCGCACCACATTTTTTGGATACTGAGCTTGTACACTGGTTGTCGATCTGCCATTATACAGAAGTTGATTTCATTTTCGGTTTTCTTTTCTTATATCTTTTTTTTTTCGAAGCTACTCTAGATCTTCAGACAATTGCGTTTTAGCACCCCCGAACGCAATCATCTGCTATTGATAATTTATTCTTTGTACTTATCGTCTGTCGTTTATCTCCAAATACACCTTCATTCTCTTTGCGTGGACATCGGCTCTAAGGCCTGCAAACTACAAGGAACGAAGCAGTGACTCTAATTTCGGGCTTCATTTTCAAATCAATTTATATAGTGACAGATGAGACTTACGTGACTATTCTTCCAGCAGGCATTTAAAAAGCAAGCAATTTTGTAAGAAGGTATAAACTTAAAACTCAGTATTATCGTATTTACTCTATTCTGAGCATATACATTATTCAGGATGCCGAACGTCGGGTGGTGTACTCAGTTCCAAAAAAACCTAGAACACTCTTTCATCCATTTCTTTTTTTCTAGTCGACACCTTGATGACCCGGAACGAGAAATAATATTCTGTTTGGTAAACAAAAGTGAAAACACATTCGGCTAACTGGATTGCAGCATGTATAAGCTTCAAGCAGTGGCACTCTCTTCAAACCCATTCCGTCTTCCATTACAGCGTCTTCACTGCTGACGAAAAAAAAATTAAAGTGGGTACGCGTTTCCGACGAAAGCTGCCGAGCTCCACCAAACGGCCGCCGATTACAGATCCACATGCCAACTGGCTGTTACAGATATCGGGCTCGCTTTCTACTGGCATTGGCGTTCCCTTCAAATAGCTGGCGTGTTTAGTTTTCGAACGCAACAACACATGAGGTTTGAGAGTTCTTCGCGGACGCCGCGCTGCTTCGACGACTCCGACTGCTCCCTCTTAATGACAGAAGTGAGCAAGCGCACTGCGGCCTTGTCTATGCTCAATTTTCAGAAAAAACGAAGGTGCTTAGATTCGCAAGCAATCTTTGTACCAATTTTTTTTTTTTGGCTAAATTAATCGAGTGCTCAAATTCGGGGATGCTTGGATTTGTGAAAGTAAGATATTTGTGCCAGATGGTTATTCAGAAACCGTAAGCAGAGTAATAGCGCCGGGAACCATTCAGATGCTTGTACTTTTCGGTAGCCGCCGGCACGCGGCTTTAATACTCTGATTCTACCGCACTGGTTCATTCGGCATTCTTTCCTTGTTCATGCACAATATCGCGAGACAGTCCTTTATCATTTCCTTTGCTGCGGCACATAATTCTAGATTTCGAAGGAGTCGAGCCGCGCGCTTTCTACACTGTTCCCGGTTACGCTAGTAAGCGTTCACTGTTTTATCTAGATGTTTCTTCGCCCATTTTAAACTGAGCGCTGAAGAATGAAACGGCCATTGCCTGTTCGACGACCAGTGAACACGTTTGCTTTTATATCGCAACTAATTTTTTCAGTTCCTTGGCGGGCGCAAGTCAGCGCCAAAAAAAGTTCACCCCAGTGCTACACTTTCCTTTTCTGTCTGTTAAATTGTGGCCTATGGCACTATCACCACCACGTGACATCTGATGGAGGTGCTGGACCCAGTCAACGTGCCCAAGCCGCTGAAGATCAAGCAAGACGAACAGACCCAGCCTCTAGTTTTCATGAAGCCCAGAATACTGCCTCGACCTTTTCGACAAACGATAATACCAGACTCCAACGCAGGAAGCAACACCGATGTACAATGGTGCTACATTACGTCCTCCTGTACCACGACGAGATCTTTCAAGCCCTCGCCGCATCTGTCCTGTTCCAGATAGCCACCCTTTAGCCCCCGCCAGCCAAGTCCACGAACTACCCTCGAACCCCATGAAATACAATGCCCGGAGGACTATAACATCCGAATATAACATACTCCATCACTCCCCGTACAAGCCTATCGGCCAGCCTAGTTTCACCATCAACGCCCCACGACTCCGTCCTGGCGAGCGACGACAGAAATGTGATGACTTCCCAAGGAGGGGAGAACATCCATCGTCAAATCGTCTGTTGCGATCTCTCTCTCCTTTCAGGTCCCGCTTTGCGTCGTCGAACAAGATGGATGGATGGATGGATGGGATATAGGAGCGTCCCATTTGAAACGGGGTCGTAGCAGTAGCTATCATGCTCATTTTTCTACCTATATCTTAATTATTGATTTAGAATTGTTAACTAAACCATCATTCTATTTCTTAAATTTTGTTCCTACATTACTAACATTATGTCACTTCTCTGCTTTTAAGCCACCAATCTTCCAGTCGTTTTTTGCTAGGTTCCACCGCCGGTTTATTCACCCGTCCGCTGTTATCTCTAAACCCCAGAGCTTCAGGAACAGTTATTGCGCCTGCACCAACTTCCGGATGGATACCATTACATTCGAGTATAATATGGTCAATTGTTTCACTGGAATTTCCACATACAGCACATGCGTCATCTCCATTGTTAAATTTCTTTTTGTAGCTGCGTGTTCTAAGGCACCCTGATCTAGCTTCAAAAAGTAGCGCACTGCCTCTTGAGTTATCAAAGAAATCTTTATTCCAGATCTGCACTTTCCACTTTCGGTATAATTCCACACTCTGTTTCTTTTCCATCGAATTTATCCAATTTTTACCTTCTGTGTTTTTCACCTGTTGCTTAATGCTCTTTATTTCTCCGTCCTTGTTACTAGCATACTTACTTGTTAGTTTCCTAGTTCTTTTCCTCCATTGTGAGTCAACGCTTTTTAGGTACAGGTATTTAGATACTTTAGCTGCCCATCTGTTACTGTCCAATTTCCTCAGGCGTTCCTCAAATAATATTTTACTCTGAGCTTCCCGTACATCGAAAGATGCCCAGCCCATATCTCCCTGTACCGCCTCATTTGTAGTATTGCCGTGGGCACCTAGTGCTAATCGTCCAACGGATCTCTGATTAGTTTCTAATGTCGACTGTACCTCTGAATTTAGGCACAAAACCGCATTTCCGAAAATAAGTCCGGGCACCGTAATTCCTTTCCAAATACCCCTCAAAACCTCATACCTATTGTATCCCCACAATGCCTTATGCTTCATTATCCCGATATTCCTTCGCCCTTTGGCCTTAAGTGATTGCTCATGCTTTCCAATGTATGCCAATCCTTCGTTTACCCATACCCCCCGATATTTATATTCTGCTACTCTAGGTATTTCAAGGCCTTGTATTTTAAGACCCTGATCAGTTGAGCCGTTGAAAATCATCAGACCCGACTTAACTGCGCTGAAACTGAAGCCTAGAGCGTCCCCTTAGTCTCCGCAATACTTAACTAGAGTTTTCAATTCTTCCAGACTCTCAGCTAGCAGCACAATATCGTCTGCAAACATCAAACCGGGGAGACGCTGCTCTACCGCCTTTCCACCTAATCTATATGACAGGTAAAAACCTAGGTTACTGTCTTGTATCCTCCGTTCCAGGTTTATCATATAAAGCATGAACAGCACCGGTGATAGAGGACAGCATTGTCTTAATCCTTTGCATACTTTGACATCCTCCGTAGTTCTTATCCCTTCCCACGTAATTTCTACTTTGTTATCCCGGTATATTTCCTGTAGGTACTCTTATTATCTCATAACCGATACCTTCTTCTTTTAATATGTTCCACAGGAGTTCCCTGTTTACGTTGTCGTACGCCCCGTTTATGTCCAGGAAGGCCAAATACAAAGGTCTATTTTCCACTCTAGATATTTCGATGCATTGGTTAAGCACGAACAGGCTATCATCTGAGCGCCTATAATTTCTGAAGCCGTTCTGAAGTTCTCAGAGTATCTTGTTACTTTCAACCCATGCTTGCACCTTTAATTTCCCCGCCTGCATGGCTAACCTGTACATAACAGATGTTATGGTAATCGGCCTGTGGGATTTTATGTGCATCCTGTCTCCTTTCCCTTTATAAACCAAATTCATTTTACTCTGACGCCAGCTGTCCGGAATTTGCTTATTCGTTATGACTGTTTCCAGAGCTTTTAACAACGTTTCCTTACTTTTTGGACCGAGTTCATTAATCAGCTTGATCGGAATTCCATCTACTCCTGTAGATGTGTTTTTAGGAATATTTTTTTCTGCCTTTTTCCAGTTTAGATTGGTCAGTTCTAAGTTGCTTTGTATTCTGCTACCTTGTGTTGCTTCCTGATTTGCGGTGATTACCCTATCGTCGCTCTTAAATGACTCGGCTATTCTGATGTAATGTAGTTCACTGCGTTATCTCCCTTTAAACAATTTCCCTCGTTATCTTGAATCCGATCCTGCTTTCTTTGATTCTTCTTCCCTAGCCAGCTTATATGGTTCCAGAATTTTCTTGCTCCGCCTCCAGAGGCATCGTGTATATCAGCCATCCAGCGATCGGTGGATTGTCTTATTTTACTTTGGACGAGGGCCTGCATTGAAGTTTCTTTTGTCGATATGATTCCCATTTTTGGTCGATTTCCTCCTGAGATACCTGTGCTTTCTTTGCCATTCGGTGTTCCCTTGAAGCAGCCCGTCGTTGTTCAATAGCTTCCCTGATTTCCTTATTCCACCAGCTCCGTGGCTTCCTCTTTCCATTCCAGCGGTTTGCTACTTTAACCTCCTGAATTTTCCTCCTTATGAGTAGTTCTACCTGTTCATAATCCCTGTCTCCCATGGGGTTTTCTCTATTGCTTCCTCTATGTCTACTGCTATCTGCGCTATCTGATCGTCGTTTAATTTTGCGTTTACGTTTTGTCTAGGTTCCATTTCTCTTTTCATCAAGGGCCCCATCTGCAGACTAATACGTTTATGATCACTTCTCAGACTACACTCCCCTTCTCCGTCTATTTCCATTTTTGTGACCTTGCTATAAATTTCCTGCGACATTAGACAATAGTCAATGGTCGTCTGCCTGTTGCGGAATTCCCACGTGATTTGGCCTTCACATTTTGTTTCTCTGTTTACTACAACTAGATCGTGTCGCTCCCAGAAATCTAGCATTAGCTTGCCGTTACAATCTGTGTATCCATCCAGATCGTCGATGTGGCCGTTCATGTCCTCCAGTAAAATAATATTGTCCCCGTTTCCAAACTGGCTTACATCATCACTGAGACATTCAACAAGATCCCTGTTTTCTTGCCTGCATTGATGTCCTGTTCTTAAATAAACTACCCCTAGCCATGTCCTTATGCCGGCAATTGTTCCTGAAACCCAGATATGTATGTTCTTTACAAGATGATTTATTTGTTTGCGAATTTTTTCCCTGGTGTGATCAACATACCTACCCCTCCCCCCTTTTTTTCCGTTCTCGTTCTGTTGCACCCTTCCCAGACGTAGCCTTCTATAAACAGCGGATCTTCTAGATCCCTGAGATGAGTCTCGCAAAGAGCGTACACACCTATTTTGTCATCCTTCAGCTGCTGTTCTATATCTAGCCATTTCACTGTTTTTCTACCTCCTTGCATGTTTATGTAGCTGATCCTAGTGTTAAATTTCTACGTGCAAGGAAGGTCCCCTAGCCCACGCAGGGGAAACTAAAGAGAGCAACCGCTGGAGGTGAGGCTGGTACACGGAGAAATTACGAAGATATTCGGCCAGCGACGTCGAGAGACGACGATGCACGGTTGTTGCCCTATATGACACCAGTGCGGCCTTTTCTGTGATCAGTTGAGCTTTCACCGCCTGGCTCAAGATAGCGGCGACCACTAGGTTTGATCCACTGATTCGCACCGCTGTGGGCAACCTTATTAGGCCGTCAGGATGATGCACCGCAAGGCTAACAGCGAATAGACGCACTTATCCTACCAGCTTATGATCCTCTAGCAGTGCTCCCGCGATGTGATTTTGGGCATGAGTTTTCTGAACGAACACCAGAAAATCACAGACATTTGCTCAAATCTGATGAAGCTTTCGGCGCACAACGCCATACCTGTTGCGCAACTTACACATGACCCTTTCCTGTGAACATACTAAACAATGATTTTGTCCTTCGCCCCGATAATGTGTTGGAACGCTGTGGATGCCGCAGATACCGAAACCACTGAAGGCGTACTCGAAGGCAACACCCAGTTGCTTCCGGATCGAGGACTCAGTATCTCAAGAGGTATCGCCCATTTCCGTCATGGAGAAGCAGAAGTACTAGCCAGGAACTTCACCTAAGAATGCCAGTACCAGAACAAGGGCACGACAAACGCTCTTCTCGATTTAGCGGACATCCGAGATGTATTTGCCCTCTCCCACCAGCCCCTGAAAGACGCATCGCACCAAGGTCGTCCGCCTACGTTTGACATCACTCCGGCTTTATCCTATCGCAGAAAAGACCAGATTCGCAGTCTTCTTCGAAGCTGCAGCGAGTGCTTCTTGCAATCATCAGAGGTGTGGCAAACAACACCTGCCGAGCACTGTATTATAACTGATGAGCACGCCCGACATCCGCGCCAAAGCCATTACCACGCATCGTAGCAAGTTCAAAAGCCATCTGCGAGAAAGTCGATGGAATGCTTCGTGACGACATTATCCACCCATCAAGGAGTCCCTGCGCGGCACAAGTGGTTCTGGTAAAGGAGAAAGAGGGGACATTTTGTTTCTGCGCCTATTACAGTCGACTTACCGGAATAACGAAGGAGGATGTTTATCTTCTTTCTCGCATCGACGAGAATGGTTCGGTTCTGCAATGCAAGATACTTTTCATCGATTGACGTGAAGAGTGGCTACTGGCAGAGTTCGATGAAAGAGATCTCGAGTAGACCGCATTAATTACATCGGGCGGGCTTTTTAATTTCCAGGTGATGCCATTTGGCCACTGCCTTGCACCAGCGACGTTTCAACGTATGATGAATACTGGGCTGGCAGGCTTGCAATGGCAGATTTGTATGGTATGCTTGAAATACGTCATTGTCATATATAGTTTTGAAGAACACCTCATAAGACATTGGGCAATCCTAGAAGAACTCTTCATCCGGGAAAACTTTGGAAGCAGAGAAATGCCACTTCGCCTACGAGGATGTGCTGTTCCTATGTCACGTAGCTAGAAAGTATGGTGTTAACCTAAACCCAGAAAATATAGCTGCGATCACACAGTTTCCACCGCGGCCAATAAGAAAGCCTTGCGCAGGTTCCTTGCGCTGTGTGCTTACTATCGACAATTTGTCATGAAATTTCGCACATCGCCGAATCGTTGACACAGCTTGCAAAGCATGGCATATCTTTTAAATAGAAAATGTCGCAAGACGTCTTAGCCGAAAATAAACGCCGTCTACAGTTCCTTCCTGTCCTAGACCACATTGATGAAAGCACCGAGACCGAAATTCACACAACGCAAGCAGGCTATGTCTTGTCTTTGTTCTCTTTCAGAAGAGTGCTGGACAGGAGAACGTTATCGCCTACGCTAGCCATTTCCTATCGAAAGCTGAAGCCAAATATTAGACGACGGAGAAAAAATGTCTTGCCATAGTTTGGGCCACATTAAAATTTCGCCCCTGTTTGTCCGGACGACCATTAGGTTGTAAGCGATCACCATGCTTTGTGCTGGCTCGCCAAGATTTCTCCGGCCGCGTTGCGAGACGTTGCCTGCCGCACGGAGTTGAATTCTTCAATACTTCGACGTCACAGTCGTCTACAAGTATGGCCCCAATCATTCCGATAAAGACTGCTCGTCACTAACATCCGTCGAAGTGCCGCCGAAAGAAGACGAAGACGTCTTTTTTTGGGACCGATAATTGCCAGCAGATTTTCAAAGCAGCGGCGCTCAGACCCTGAGATGAAATATCTAGCCGATTACCTCGAAGGAAAGATCGCTTCTCCTGCAGCTGTGTTTGGACGTCATTTATCGTTATTCTCCTCAGAAAATGGCATTGTCGTGAAGAACACTTCAGCGAACAGAACCGCGCAGCTTCTTGTTGAGATTCTACAGGCACTGCACGTGAGCCGTCAGCTGGAGATCTAAAGTTCGCACAGACGTTGCACCGGATACAAGATAAATATTACTGGCCACGGTTATCTGCCCACGTTACTCGTGTGAAAACATGCTGCGAGTGCTAATGACGCAAGACGCCACCGACGAGACGTTCTGAGCTACAGAACACAATACCAGCCCTAACTAAACCCTTTAAAAATAGGGATGGAACACCTCGGAACCTTCTCAACTTCATCAACAGGAAACAATTGGATCGTCGTGGCCACCGACTACATCACCCACTGCTCTGAAGCAAAAGCTCTGCCTAGCAGTTCCGCAGTGGTAGTCGCCAAGTTTTTCTTCGAGCAAATTCTCCGACACGGCGCCCCAGAAGTGTTTATCACGGACAGTGGAACAGCATTTATGGTAGAGCTGACGCAATCTGCCTTTAGTCATACCGACCACCTAAGAACAACGGCCTACTATGCCCAGAAAAACGGATATACGGAACGTCTAAAAAAAAGATTGCCGACATGGTTATCATGTACACCGATGATGAACACAAGACATGGGACTCAATCGTGCCTTACGCGATGTTCACCTTTAACACCGCCGTCCAGGAGACGACAAGGGCGACCTTGCTTCAGCTTTGTATGGCAAGGATCTCATGACAAGGATGAAACGAAAGCAGAAAACAGAGTGAACAACTATAAGAAGGTGGCAACTCAAAATAAATCCGTTGTTCTTGAAAAATTATACAACCAATCTGTTTTCGTTTCTATGCTCTTATGGTCTTTTTAACCATGTCGCGTCTACTCACCTGACATGCCTGACACCGCTTCCGCGCATGCCTAATTCTTTCATTGTCCGTGTTCGTTTGTTGTTATATACTTCGTCCTGAGAAACTAAATGTTTTACCATTATTTTGAGTTCCATATTCTTTTAGCCTTTCCACTTGTTTTGTGTTTTATCCCTGTTAAGACCTTTTACGCCATTAGACGTTGACTGCATGTGATTGTTCAGGCACTGCTCTCTTTTTTTATTGCGCAGGTCTTGCTCTCTAAAGATTTGCTGTTAGTCAGCGCTCTTTCCTCGCTGTGCTTCGTTTCACCTTCGGGCACTTGATATTTACTAATTTTTTTCATATTAAAATGAACCAACTAGACGAACAAAACATTTTGCTTCAGTACCTTTCTTCCTACGGTATGCCCTTGGCTATGCTTTTCCCTTCCTACAGCACAACTGGAAGCCCTCGTCAACATCACATGGTCAACCTGTAGGGCCAGGAAGTTCACGTACTGCCTTAAGAAGGAATTGGTTTTATACGAAATTCCTGCGCTTTTTGCGCAGTCCGGCCTGCCTATGGACAGGCCAAGAGGATGTGTCGGATTCGACGTTCCGAACTATGGAGGCAAGTTCGTCTCTTTTTTGACATGTTGTAGGTTGCTTGCTACAGTCAGCACCCCGGCTAGTTCACTGACAAGATGTTTCAGGAATACAAAATGCGAGCAGCTCAACGCGTAGAATACTGGAGGTGTCACAAGTTGAACCGCACGCCTAGAGTTTATAACAACAAGCAAGGATGAGGAGCCGTAAAGATGCTAGGGGATGCTCACATCAAAGAAATCGACAAGGTCCTTGAAAAAGGACCGAAGTTCAGCCTAGATCCTCTGGTTAGGGCCTAAGAGCAACTGTTTCTGGATTGGCGTATCGCCAGGAAAGCTTCACCGGAGATTCGTGAGCGCTTTCTTCTGAGCGAAGTAGACGGACGCTCTGTTAAGAACCGTTTCCAGCAGGTGGTCTTAGATCAACAATGCAGTCGCCTATTTTAGGGACAGAGGTCAGCGCTTGCTTCAAGCTGACAAAAAAAGAAGGGTTCTTTGTGATGCCGCCGGGGCTCTGCGGCGAGAAGACCTGCTGTGCGGTGCAAAAGTACTTCACTGAGACTAGCTTGAAGCCGAGCAAATTAAAGTCGCGGCCCATTGATATGTGTAACAGCTTGTAATTGGTGCATTTGGTAAACGCGAGTAGTGCAAAAAAAAAATCTTAGCATTTGTTTTCACTGCCAGGAATCAAAAGGGCGACATTCGTTTCGTGTATCATTAGTGAGTGAAATAACATGGCAAGGACTTATTATCCAATATTTTTTAAAACAGCCTAACCCGCTTGCCGTCGATTACCCCTTCGCTACAAAGAATTGGACACAGAAATTATAAGGTTTTTTCAATCCTGTTAAATCATTATAAATATGTTTTCGGTTGACGCAAGGACGTTTTCTATCCTCTTCACTCCATCACTGAAAAGAAAGGTGTTTTGTTTCAAAATGCAGCCGGTGTTTCCATGAAAAGCTTTCTATCCATGCTGGAATTTCACCTACGTGCCACTGTGGTCGAATTTGAGAATTAGGTGTAGATGCAAAGGAAAGGAATATGCATCGGAAACTGTGTTTCGCCAGTGCTAGGCAATATTTTTTTTGCTGCGATTGACAGGAATCTGGATATTAGGTTCGACATACATAAGGTGTTGAAAGCTTTCAGGTATGTTAACTATGTTTAGTACTGTTAAGCAAAAACGACACAATTAAAAACATCTTGGTTGATGTTGAAGACATTAGTAATGGCTTAGAATGCACCTGTGAATTTCCACAAGATAATAAGCTACAGTTTCTAGACCTGGAACTCCTCTTAGAATAATGGAGAATCTGTTGGATGCGCAAACTGTGAAGCCAGAATAAACTTTTGTCCTCGAAATTGTCCCAACCCAAAGCAGTTAAATGGGCTATAGCGACATCGCATTTGAATAAGCAATAAATCCTATAAGCACTGCATGAAGGAAACTTTTCAGTTCCAGTTTTCAGGATTGCAAAAAGCAGAGTTTCCGCAGACAGCGATTCCGGCAAGGGCTGAATCCCTGTTTCAGAATCAACTGCATAAACACAAATAGTTTAAAGGAGAACATGAAGGCCAGACCAGTTGTTGTTTCGTACAGCCATTGTGCATCACATAATTTGAAAAACATCGCTAATACGTTCAAGGTGCCTGTACGTTTTAAGCCCACCATGCGCTATCTCCAGTGTTCCAGGATCAACAAGGAACGCCCCAAAGAGCAAACCTCTGGTGTAAGGCATTCTGATATGTTTGTCAGTTGTAGAGAAGGGGTGATCTACGAGATTCCATTATCATGTGACAAGGTGTATATACGACAAACGGGAAGATTCCTGATTGAACGTATGAGGAAACACGAACACCTGCTCGGAAATAGAACTGGGTCCAACCTTGCGGTTCATTGCCGAAAATGTGTATGCATACCTTGGTTACTTGATACGGGGATTCTGCATGGACGTCGAGACTGCTTAGCTCGTCAAATGAACGAAGCTTTATTTATAAACTAGAAATAATCAGCCTGTGCGTGACGCCTCGAAATCGCTATGTGAGAGCGAACTTGCCTCCTTGAAGTCCTTCAAAAGTTTAGTTGCTGACCGCGCATGCCTGTCTCATTCATCACCCACGTAGTTATTTGTAGTGTAATTCAAGAACAATGGAATTATTTTGAGTGGTCGCGTTCGTAGAGCTTTTCGCCCTAATTTTGTTTTTTACGCTTATGGCCCTTTACACCATGCCACGTTCTAATCTGATATACCTGACACCGCTTCCGCGCATGCCTGATTAATTCATCGTCCGTGTTCGTTTGTTGTCATATAATTCGTCCAGACCAACGGAGTGTTTTACCATTATTTTGAGTTCCCTCGTCTTTTACGCTTTTCACCATTTTTGCGTTTTATCGCTCTTAAGGCCCTTAAACCATGTGATGTTCACTGTATCTGATTGTTCGACCATTGCTCTCTTATATAAATGCTCGTTTTGCTCAATCAAGATTAGTTGCTAGTCAGCGCTCTTTCCTGTTCCTTCCTTTCGCTTTAAGGCTACTTCATTTCAGCTGATCTGTTTTTTCATGCGAGACATTAATCATCTATTGCTTATATTTTTGCACGACGCATCGATGTAACCAGAATGAACTACGCGTGTTAGTTCACCTATCAAATGTTGCTACTCGCTGTCCAGGAGACAGCAGAACAACATACACGTGAGTAAAACTATTTCCTCAAAATCACTACTTTCTTTATGTCGACAAATCATGAGCCAAGACGCATGCATTTCTGCCGTGGAATAATCTAGGCGTAGCAATAATTAGAACAGGAAGTTTTTAATATCTTATATGCTGATCTTGCTTCGCTCTACCAGCCTGAGCCATTTATTTCTGTTGTAACACCAGCCTCATATTGTTGAACAAGGTAATCTTCTCCCGGCCAAGTACTGTATTGTGCAACCACCCGCAAGACCAGCAGTGCCTTTTCTCCCAGCCAACAACCATAACTCTAGCGTTCCACCTTGCATTTTTGGAAGAGTAGCGCGAAGAAGACAAGGACAAAATGAGGGAAACACACACGAGTGCTTACTCACAACTGATTTTTTATTGGAAATGCTAACAGAATATATAGGGTACAAAAAATTATCAGACATGAAATAAAAGAGGTGAACTGACACAATTGTTACGTTTCCTAACGCTACGTTTCCTAAAATCAAATGCACCAAATCGCCCAATTCAGCATTCTTGTGTTGTTCCACTTTGCGTCTGCTAGAGCTCATTTAGACAGCTGAGATTAAAGCCGTTCTGGCTATTGCTGCGGATGGTGGTCTATCGCACAGGTTGACACTCATGAACACCCCTGAGTGAAGACAGTGACATCCATGTTTTCACAAGCTGCCTAACATTTAAAGCGGAAGTTGCGCGATCTCCTGCCTCACATATAGAGCCTCTGCTGTTTCGAATTTTGATTTTGCGTTAGTTTTTTAATCACCCTTTGAAACAGCAGACATGGGCCTCCCACTCCCGCGAAGCAGCTGCCACCTGCTCAGCCAGTCGCCCCGCCACAAGCGGCACCACCGGCGAAAGGGGATGAGCAAATGGTGACTGAGGCGTCTCGCCCGCCGCCGGTGAAGCGCAAAATTAATGATACAGACCCGTTTCAAGCACTCGAAATTAGGCTTGACGAAAAATTGAATTCATTCATGAGCCAAATGACCCAATTCATGAACCAAATTCAGAGCCAGGTGCAGGCACTTGCAGGGGAAGTGCAAAGAGTTCGAACTGAGCTCATAGCCATCAACAAGTAGCAGCAGAATGTCGAGCAAACCCTAAACCAGCTGCAAAATGGCCAGGCGAGGAAATGAAAACCAAATTTGGCAGTGGAACTGTCGCGACTTTCAGCGCAAGAGAGCGCTGCTGCAGCAATATTTTCCACTCACAGCTCAGTGGAAAATATTCACTCATAGCTGAGACCCCCCTCGCAATCGCCCTTCAGGAAACAGGGAAGGGAGCCAAACTAATTGGATACCAGGTGTTCAACAGCGATAGAGGCGCGAAATCGACGGTGGCCACCTTTGTCAAGCGCAACGTAGCGGTGATAAAACACGGTTTGAATTCGAGAGATATCGAGAACGTATTTCTCGAGGTATTAACGGGATGAAAGAAGGATCCCAGTTTATTCCTTCTTAACATTTATAGCTCACCCAAGCAAAAGAAAATCAGATTTAGGGCCCTTATGCGCAAAGTCATCAAGGCGCCAGGCATCAAGAATGGGGCTATGCTATACAGGACACCAAAGGTATTGGCAGTTATGAGAGAACACGCACGAACTAGGTCTCACCCTCCATACGGATGCCGAACATCCAACGAGGACGGGTAACAGCGTATGCGCGCACACATCTCCAGACCTGTCATTTTCAAAAAGCTTAGTGTTAAGACTGGCAAAATTCGGAGCAAAATTTTGGCTTTGACCATTTCTGTCGTTTCGGTCCTCAAAGAAGGCGTAAAGACGCACAGGGCGTGCCTACCGGCCATTCCGGAATGGGATCAATTTAGAGAAATCAGGGCAACCGCGCAATTATAACGGATTGAGAACATTGAGGAATTGAAGGAGGTACTCAAACGCCACGTTGGTGAGGCGACAAAGACGCTGGTAGGAGACGACGCTCCTGGTATAGCAGATAGCCGACTGCTCCACATGTGGGACACTAAACAAAGCATGGAACACAGGCTGAAGAAACAAAAGTGGAACAAGAATCTTACAAGACGAATCACGAGGCATGACAAGGAAATTTAAAGCTACGCGATGAATTGTGCGAACAAAACTGGCTCAGCAGATGCGACGAAATGGAGGGAGGCATGAATCTCTCCAAAACGTGGGGCACGCTCCGGCATCTGCTCGACCCAACAAATTCAAAAACTCAAACGGGAATAAAATTGGCAGAAGTCAGACACGCTTTTGAAAGAGACGATTCGGCGTTGATTAAGTTAGTAAAAACGTACGTTGCAGACAACCAGCGTTTCCCCCTCCCGAGCTACGGTGACACGCCCAACGGGGCGCTTGACGCCCCTATCACGGAGGCAGAGGTAAGGGCGGAAATTGTAAGACTAAAAACTAAATCAGCCCCGGGCCCCGATGGGATCACCAATAAAATGCTAAGGAATCTAGACGATGACTCTATTAGTCTACTAACGGAATTCATTGGAAAAGTTTGGAAACGAGCCGGTTGCCAGATCAATGGAAAACGGCAAACATAATACTAATACCCAAACCGGGAAAACCCCCACAATTGGAAAATTTGAGAGCAATTTTCAGAACCTCATGCGTAGGCAAGTTGCTGGAGCACGTAATACAGACGAGATTAACGTGCTTCATGGAGCAAAACAACCTTTGGCCGCACAAAATGGTCCGTTTCCGACCACACTTGTGCACGCAGGACGTAATGCTCCGACTAAAGCATAATATTATAGACTCGCGACCGAGAGACGCCGAAGTGATCCTGGGCCTAGACCTCACCAAGGTCGTCGACAATGTCAGGCACGAGGCTAGCCTCGAAGTACTCGAAGTGCTCGGAGTAGGCGAGAGAACCTACAACTACCTAAGACTTCTTATCGGGCAGGAGAGCCTCCGCGCACTGTGGCGGAGTTTCTCAGCGAGGCAGCGACCATGGAGACCACGCTGCAACACCGAGCCGCGTATTTGGGTTTGCTCGGTACGGTGGCCCCGCAAGGGACAAAACGACAGAAGAGACGAAGAAAGCGGGCTGTTCCGACTAGCATCTACCGCCCCCAGGAGCCGAGCAGCCAAGCGATTAGCGGCGCATGCTTTTTCAATGGGCGTCATGTTGGACGCGGCACTAGCTTGAGAAAGCCTATAGTACTAATATTATTATTACTATTATCATTATTATTATTATTATTATTATTATTAGTAGTAGTAGTAGTAGTAGTAGTAGTAGTAGTAGTAGTATAGAGGAAGACTCGTTTCACTAAGTTGGCACTGAATTGTCTGTAGGTAACGGCCAAATTAACTGGCTAAATATCTTCACAGTTTTAATTATTAATGATAATAATATTAATTGGTTCGCAGGAAGGGAAAGGCGCAGTATCTGTCACACTTGTGTCTGTGGACATCAAGGGAAAAAGGTGTCCACAGACACAAGGGAGGAAGAGAGAAAGAGGAGCCGTAGCACGGGGCTACGGAGTAGTTCAGGTGTCCACAGCCATAAGTGTGACAGATACTGCGCCTCCTTTACCCCGCCGGGGTGGCGCAGTGGTTACGGCGCTCGACTACTGTTCCCAAGGACGCGGGATCGAATCCCGGCCTCGGCGGCCACTTTTCGATGGAGGCGAAAAGCAAGGCGCCCGTGTGCTGTGCGATGTCAGTGCACGTTAAAGAACCCCAGGTGGTCGAAATTTCCGGAGTCCTCCACTACGACGTCTCTCATAGCTTGAGTTGCTTTGGGACGTTAAACCCCTCAAACCAAACCAATCTTCCTGTGAACCAATTATTATTATTATTATTATTATTATTATTATTATTATTATTATTATTATTATTAATTAAAACTGTGAAGATAATATTTAGCCAGTTAATTTGGGCGTTACCTACAGACAATTCAGTGCCAACTTAGTGAAACGAGTCTTCCTCTATACTACTACTTCTACTACTCCTACTACTACTACTACTACCACTACTTCTACTACTACTACTACTACTACTACTAATAATAATAATAATAATAATAGTAGTATTATAGGCTTTCTCAAGCTAGTGCCGCGTCCAACATGACGCCCAATGAAAAAGCATGCGCCGCTAATCGCTAGGCTGCTCGGCTCCTGGGGGCGGAAGAGGTGCGTATGGCAGCTCAGCAAGTTGCTGACGTTCCCCAGCAGCGCGTTCCCCACCAGACGTTCGACGCGAGGCCCACCTACGCGTCCGTCCTACGTAAGGCTCCCCCGCCGGACCATAGTATCAACGCGGCAGCTCCAGCAATGGAGCCGCAGGGTCCTCGCATGGAGGACCTCGCATGAAGCCGCATGGAGCCTCGCTACTCCCCTCCACCAATCTACCCAGCACCTCCACCAGATTCGTAACGTAACGTTACACAGAAGGCGCCCTGGCACTCTGGTACCGAAGAACACCAACAACCTGTCAGGTCAGCACGAAAGCGTAGCACCGTTTTCGCTTCGTCGTCTTCTCCGAATCGCCCGTTCAAATCTTCGTCGTCTATGAATGGCATATGTTATTATTTCAAAATTTAGAAACTCCTACGATAGAGTTAGGAAGCAAAGGCACGCTGCAGGGCTCAGTGCTATCGCCTTTCCTATTCAACGTGGCGCTGAGAGGCATCCCGGGTAAACTTAACCAAATTAAGGGGCTAAATTTTAGCATATATGCGGACGATATCAACCTCTAGATTAACCATGGGAGCGATGCGAGTACGGAGGAACGCCTGCTGGCAGCGACCGACATCATTGTCGATTACGCGGCTAAAATGGGACATTCTTGCTCCTCGCAAAAATCTGAGTTGTTCGTATATAACTCAAAGTACCTCCGCTGCAGGAATAGCGGGAAGTTTCATATTCAGGTAGAGGGCAAACCGGTGCCAAAAGTAGATCAGATCGGGATTCTAGGGATGGTCATACAATCCCAAGGCCATAACGGAGAGGTCCTGAAAAAATTCGAAAGTTACGCGATAAAAACCCTCGGGCTCTTGAGGAGGGTCGCCACTAAAGGAAGAGGCCTCAAGGCGAGAAATTTACTAAAGCTAATCCAGGCCTACGTAATAAGAAGAATCAGTTATGCCACGCCCTACGTGGACATCAAGGCCGGCGAAAAAGAGAAGTTAGACTGCCTGATTTGAGGATGCGTTAAAAAGGCGCTAGGACTGTCCATGGGTACCTCGAGCCAACGACTGCTCAAACTCGGGGTGCATAACACGTGGGCAGAATTGGCGGAGGCAGTGCGAGTCTCCCAATTAGAGAAACTAAGATCGACCAAGACGGGTCGGGTAATCCTTGCAAAAATGGGCCTCAACCCAGACAGAGGAGTTCTCACAATGTCACAATTAATAGGGAAAGCAGGAACGCCTTGGTAGTCCCCCCCTGCCCTAGAAATGTGCATCCAGAATTTAAGGTCGAAAGAAGGGCCAAAGGAGCCGAAGCTCTAGAGCGACGGTTAAAGAACATAGGAGCGAAGGATGTAGTATATGTTGATGCGGGAAGTGGCAGAACAGGTGCGGCGGTAGCTTCGGTAGTCGATGGCCGAGGGGCGCCGGTATCCGCGGCAGCCATTAGAGGCTGCATCATAGAGACTGCGGAGGAAGTTGTGATAGCGCTAGCTTGCGTAGGAATGGAAGCCAAGTTCATAATTAGCGACAGCAAAACTGCCATTCAAAAGTTTGGAAAGGGGAGGATATCGCCAGAGGCGGCCAAAATCGTCCCCCAAAGAACGCTGACTAGGAAAATTCATTTAATTGTAAACCCGCTCATGCTGCCGTCTCTAGTAACCAGGCGGCTCACGAGCTAGCCCGAGCTCTCTACTTCCGGTTAGTTGTCGAGCCCCCCCGAACACTGGGCATACGACGAGCGTCTGCAAAATTACGGGGAAATCATCGACCACTATAAATTAGGACGTAGACTGGTACCTCCACCAGATGTTAGCCTAAACAATAGAGAAACTGTCGCATGGAAGCGGCTACAAACTAATAGCTTCATGAACCCAGTCTGGGCGTTTCACGCGCTACCAGACCTTAAGGAGAATGATCTGTGCAAACACTGTGGGGCGAGAGGACCCTCGATCGCATAATTTGGGAGTACCCACAATCTCCAGGGATAGGAACAAAATATTACAAGTAGAATAGTCGGGGATGCTCTGCTCGGAAGCGCGAACCCTGCGATCCAGCACCGCACCGTCCATCTGGCGGAAGAGGCCGCAACAAACCAAGGGCTACCTGCCAGCCTCTAATCCGCGGGCGCACGACTCCCCCTCTATCCGGCACGCGTGTCGGAGGCGAGGAAGAGGACGCCCATTCCAGATGGAAATAAAAGCTGTGCAACCAACCAACCAACATATAGAGCGGAATTTACGGGACCTCCCCGCTCCTTTGAGCAAGCTTCATCATGACATTCGGGGCAGCGACCATGCGTCCTTGACGCGGGCGCTGCGCAGCCAGCCGATAGATAAAACCGCATACCGCAGCAGGCCCGCGGAGTGCGCTCTGAGGTTTCAGTCTTCCGGGCCTCTCTCGGGACCGCTATGAGAAGGCGTTCACCGAGCCGGCGATCAACGCATTGTTCGCCTGATATGTACGGCCGCTGTTACTCATCCACTCATTACTTTTTGCGACAGACTGTCGTTTAATCGAATTTGTTTTCGCTTTTGTTAACCTTGATCTGACTTAGTATTTTAGGTTGTCTTTTCATATACCTCTTGCTCATACTTATTATATCTGGAATACTTGCTTTGTTATATCTTTATATATTCTTCTTTTGTCGCAATATTTTGTTCCTTGTCGGGTTTTCCTCTTGTCATTTATAGACTCCTCTTTTATGATTACCGTGCATTGCGTTTTTTTGCATTCTATTATTATGCAGTGTAATCTGTACTGCTATCTATAAAAAGTCAATTGTTTCTAAAAGACAGTGCCTTTCTTGAACTTATTCCTCAATCACATTCCGACACACGCACTTCACGGGCCGGCCGGCCTAACTTTTAACTTTGTGTTCAAACCTCATAGAAGGAAGACGGGTGACTGTAAAGGTGGTCCCGCGCCTCTGTTGACCGTAAAAGCGGGGGTTTGTGACACTTGTCGAATGCTTTCGTTTAATGCTATCACAAATTGACTTTTTTTGTTTGCGATATCTATCCTCCTTGGTTTGGTTTTGTTTATTCAGTTTAAATTCCCAAATTGGCTCTGGCTACGAGGAAGGTAGCAAGAATGGCTCCAGACGTTTGTATTATTAGGTGACCTTCGGAAGAAATTGACATTGCGGAGTGCATGAATGGCTGACGTTTCTCGTTCCCTGAAAAGCGGATCCTGCGGTCATGATCGACGTTGGCATATTGTGATCAGCCGTGTAAACTCTAACGGAGCAATTTCGGTGCGCGATGCTTAATAAACAATATTCTACTAACAGCAGTGAAGTACATTTTTGCAGTTAAGGATAATATCTTCCCAAGTTTGCGAAAGCACCGTACTGTTAGTGGTTAACGCGGCCGGTCATTCCTCCGAAGCCGCTGGTAGAAAATAGCTTAGTGAAAGCCAAGGAAATACGTAAAAACCGACTTTTCTTGCATCGCGAGTAGTTTAAAGAGTCCTGGTGACGAATAAATATGGCGGAACTTTGTTTTATTACCTTAGGTAGAAAAATATCTATTCGTATGGTACGCTACCGGGCACACCATATCAGACTGGCAAAGCTGTTCTGGTTGGTAGACCTGAAGAGCAGTTATTTCCAGATCAATGAAGATAAATGAATTCACAGTCAGACCACATCTAGATCTCTAAATGATATTTTCATTTCAAAGATATGCCATTTGTTTCTATCTCATGGCGCTTACATTGCATAAACTAATAAGTGCGGTGTATGCAGGCCTAGATCTGTTTTTATTTCTAGTAAACTTAGATGGAGGCAGGTTATTGAGATATCAAGCTTAATCTTGAATGCAGAGAAGTGCAACTTGATTCAGAAAAATTTGCACCTGTTTTTAGATTGGTGAGCAAGATTGCAGCTCAACTCCGACCGACAACAGCGCTTGTATCGCAAATTTTCGTACCCCGCTGAAAACGTATGTTCACATTCATTCTTCTGATCCTGTGCATATTTCTAGCAGTTTATCAAAACATTACTGTTACGTGGAAACGTTCATCGAAATTACGAATGCACACGTGCTATTTGACACAAGAACTTTCGTTGAACCTCGCGCAGTTCACTACAATTACCTGCACTCAGGCATGGTCCTAAACGTCTAAAATACATATAGCTTTCACTGGCGCAAGGAACATGAATCTATGCGCCCTCCTTGTTCTAAGAGGTGACGCAATATGTGGTGAAGCCCGAAGTACCTATTTTATGACCGAGATAGAATACTTTTGTGTTAGACTCACTACATTGATATATACCGCTACTTCTACGGACGACTAATGAAAGTTTTGAAGAATCACAACGCACTATGTGTACATCTTACTTCAATGTTTCCGCGCCATTCCCTCACGATATTGAGTCTCGCTTCTAGTATATAAGCATTACCATCCTCTGAAAGTCTGCACGCGAGCTAATTTCTCTTTTCTTTAGTAGCCACCTATCCTCAAGTGCCCTCGGACCACACACACACATACGCGTAAACACAGACTGCCAAACACACAACACTGATCGGAAGTCTCGGAGTAAAATTCATGTCCTAGAAAGGAGAGACCATTCGATGCGCACTACGTCACCGCTACAGTTGGGTTCACTTTGGAAACAGCTCCAGGAACACCCCTGTCAGAACCGTGGCGACCCAGGGGCTGTTGAGACCCAGGGGCTGTTGAGGTCGTCACGATGCGACGTGCCTGGCACCAACAGTTAAAGCGGGATCACTGCGTGCACCGGCGACATATGCCTTCATGACATGCTTTGGAAACTTGTGGAGCACACCCGGTGGGCTACGCTCATGCAGGTCTTTGAAACAGTATGTCACTAGGCCAGGGGGAGCAGTTGGTTGCTTGGTTTGTGGATGACGCTATATGTACCACGGTATCTGGACAAACGCTTCGCAGCACGGTCAATCGTGCGGATAGTGCGACGAATGAGTACTAAGGCGACGGGTCGGAAGGAAGGAACTGGTGGAGCCCTTCACTTACCATTTGTGAAGGAGGGGCAGACAAACGGTTCGAAGTCTTTGGGAGGAGTCAGACGGTGACACATTCGGACGATACAGCCCCAACTGCATCTCGAGCGGGGAGGAGGGTATCTGGCCATACAAGACTGAAAAAGGAGATGCATGCATTGCTACCTGCGTGCAGTGTTGATGGCAAATGCTTCTGCCGGGCCAAAGCGGTCGCAGTTGGTTAGAGACGAAGTTGTGTATGAGGTATAGCATGTCCGTAAGGTGCGATTGACGCTTTCCACGAGCCCGTTGTACTATGGATGGTTGACTGCCGTTGTAGAGTGGATAATTCCAAAAGAGCGAAGAGCTCGCTCAAATTCATATGACGTGAAACAGCTCCCACTGCCCGTTACGAGGCGGCGAGGTGCTACAGGGCAAGAACACGATTACGTTCCACAAACACCACGGCATGAGTAGATAATGTATTTAGGACGGCAATACCTCTATCGACTTGTACAGAGGGTCGATTGCAACGAGGACATATCTGTTTCCAACGCGCGTCTTCAGACATCGGCCCAAAAAGTCCAATTCATCCAATTCTAAAGGCGAACTGGGGAGAAGCAGAAGATCAACAAAGTTGACTACTGGGCAAGTTGGTAAGGATTCATTTTTAACCAGCCAAAGGACGAGACACAGGGAAGAAGAGGACAGGACAAGGCTGGACTAACAACTGAATGTTTATTGAACGAAAGAAAACAACGAAGACGCATTCTGAAAAGCAGGCGTACAACCCAACCGGTGAAATGGCAGGAAATTGAGAAGAAGAAAATTCTGTCAGGGCCTAACTAACGACTTTTCTAATAGAGGGTATTCCTCACAGCAACGCTAATCGATGCCTTAGTCACGCACTTGTCCTCAGCCTTAGCAATGTAATATGCCTCTACCAACTCTCAACAGATTTGTTTAACAATGCTGTAAACTACACCCGTATTACTGAAATCAGGCGTACAAAGATACGGGTCATCCCCCGATTTGCACTCCCGGGATTGCACATGTAGCGCCAAATTAAAATTCGCCTTCCCTCCCAGAGAATTAGAGTGCTCCGTCAGGCGCACATGCAGACATCTGCCTGTCTGCCGGTAGTAGCACCGGCCGCAACTGAGCGGAATGCGATAAACCACATTCTTTCTGCAGGTGGGGAACCTTTTCTTATGCGACACTGTGCAACGAAAACTATGATGAGCTACATTGTCGAGCCCTTTTCCAACTCTGGCGCACAAGCCTCCTATCTTGTTTTTCGCTGTAAATACAACGTCAACGTCGTACCTTGCCGCAAGCTTCTTGAGTTGGTGCGAAGCGCCATGCAGGTAAGGAATGTGTCATCAGGAAATTCTCCATCTACCCATAAACTGCTCCCATTCTAAGTCTCTGAATACTTCCTCTATGCAAGCTGTGAATAGTACGAGTTAGATCGTGTCTCCTTGCCAACACCTTTCATACTAAGGATTTTGTTACTTTCTTTATGCAGAACTATGGGTAAAGTGAAGCCGCTATATTGATTGTGAGCACTGTATGGCGCTTCATTATTCATACGAGTGCACGTGCTGCTTCATATTCATCCCGCTCTCTAGAAGAGGTCCATCGTCATCGCGCAGTGTGATTCCCTTCGGTGTGCAACCCGGGCTTCAGGTCTCTAATAAACTAGAACTACCAAGCCCGTCCTTACACGTGAGGGAGGTGCATCCCTATTTCGCCGCTGCCTCGTCACCTGCACCTACCTGGAGCTACGTTCCGGGCGCCGCTTGACAGCTACCAAGATCGTTATGACCCAAAAAAGGACCGCCAATATTTTGGGTTCTTCCCACTACACCCAAGCTCCCCTTACTACACTGACTGTGAGCAGCCATCAGCGCGATCCCCAGACGTTTGCCTGTCTGCGCCGCGACAACGCTGATGACTGGCTTGACAACTACGACCGCGTCAGCGCTTTCAACCGGTGGGACGATCCCCTCAAACTTATAAACGTTTCATTTTACTTGACTGATGTGGCCAAAACATGATCTTTGAACCACGGGTCGACTATTCTGGGCTAGGCCACAATCAAGAAAAACTTATGCGAGATATTCTGCCCTCCCGCTGTTCACACGGAATCCGCTAAGAAGATGCTGGATGCTCGAGTTCAGCGATGCGGTGAGACTTATCAATCTTACATAGAATTCATCCTCGCAGATTGTCGGCTTGTAAATGACCACATGCCAGAAGCCGAGCGGGTGCGGCACGTCATTAAGGGCATTGGATTACTCGCCTTCAATGCCCTGGCCGTGCAGAACCCTAACACCATCGAAGGCATCATCTCGACCTGACAACCAGTGGATGAACTTCGGTCCATGCGCCTCCAGCCTGATCAGCCTTCGACTTTCGTGTGTTTATCCGCGGACTAATTCATGAAGAGCTTCTAGATCAAGGTGATTAGTGCCACGCCGCACCTAAGCCACATCCTCCAATTGCCGGCCGGCACAGCATTATCAAAGAGTTGGCCTCCGTCACCACTTCCCCCCTCCCCCACCTCCGCCATCGTCGGCCGACCCTACCACCTAGCCTGTGCCTACGTACGCTCAGATTGCATCCTTGCCGCCTGCATTTAGAGCGGTGCCTCCCAGTGCTCATGTCTCCGCATTGGCCACACCTGCAACGGCGCCGTCATACTACCCCTCTGACGCCTAACCCGCCTTGTTATTACTGCGGCTACAGGGGCCATATTTCCCGTTTCTGTCGTCGCCAATTCCAGAATGAACGACTTGGCTACGACTCATTGGAAACAGATTATTCTAACCACTTATCCGGCTATAACCACCGTTCATGTCCTGGTTATTGCTTGCGTTCATCTCCTGCTTCAGAAAGTTAAGCAGCGCCGCAATATTTCCAGCCTTCCAGACGCCGTTCCCCATCGCCTTTTCGCCACTCAATCTCACCTCTTCGCTAGGCTTCTCCGGTGCCCTTCCTCCTAACCAAAAAAAACAACACTTTTTGGGCGGAACCCTGCATCCTTCGGAAATCAAGAAAATCCTCCGCAACGTCCCACCAATAAGCTAAGTGTACAATGCGAGCTGTTGTTGGCGTTGTCCGCCACTATGTACAAATGGCGGTGATGTCTCTTTGCGGTCAGCCTGTTTTTTTGGCTGGGATTTTATGTCTGCCGCATCAGCCAGCATTTCGTGTCGTGACAGGGTAATTCATTTGAACCAGACCGATCCGTCTTCTGATCAACCCGCGCACCGACATCGCCTGCTTGCCGTTAGTTACTCAATTTTGCCTCGTGTATTCGAACAGCTTATCGCGCTTACTTATAATGACATTGATAACGAGGATGTAGTAATCGCACCATCTGATCGCCATCTAATCCGTAGAATCGCCTTACCACCAAGTCTTGTTTGGTTTGAGCACAGCACAGCGCCTGTCGCTGCTGTAAACACTTCCCCTGAGCCTATAGTGCTCACCAAAGAGACCTGTTTTCCTGGTGCCCTGGACATTCAGCCGATGTCCCTAACCGTCCTACAGCGCCCTCTTGCTCGCCAGGACCGTCTTTCGATGCCTCTCTGTTTGTTCTGTTCAGCACCATCAATCCGGACCTCCTTGCTTCTCACCTTGGATCGAACTTCTGCTGCACAGCACCACATAGTTACCCCAGGTACTTCTACAGCCGCCACCCTTACTGTGTTTCTTTGTCAGAACGTCAAATCATCGAAGATATTGTATATGCTCGAAGAGGCGTTATTCGGCACTACGGAAGGCCTTGGTAATCCCCGATCGTCTTGGTAAAAAAATAAGGATAAGGACGGTTCAGTGCATTTTTGTATTGATAACCGTGTACTTAGCAAAGTCACTCGCAAAGACGTTCATGCTATGCCACGGATTGACGACTCCCTCCACTGTCTTCAGGGCGCCGAATATTTCTCCACCTTGGATCTGCGTTCCGGTTACTGGCAGATTCCGATGCGCGAAGCCGATAAAAAAAAACACATTTGCTGCTCCCAACAGTCTTTACGAAATAAATTTTATGCCTTTTGGTCTTGTGCAATTCCCCCGCTGGGTTTGAGCGTTTGATTGACACTGTTCTTCGAGGGCTTGAGTGGAAAACCTGCTAGTGCTATTTGGACGACATAGTTACCTTCTCTGAAAATGTTCTCAGAATTTATGCCGCCTTGATCAAGTAATAATGTGCCTGGTATCTGTATTTTCGCAATAAAAGAAATCGATTCTAGGCCACCTCATCAGCAGAGATGGCTATTGTTCCGACGCTGACAAGCTTGCCGCAGTTTGGAACTTTGCGCGCTCTCAGTGTACTAAAGAACTTCGTAGTTTCCTCAGCCTATCCTCATACTTTCGTTGTTTCATTCGCAATTTCGCTACCATTGCTGCACCATTGCACCAGCTTCTTACCGACCGCACTGCATTCATTTGGTCCGAAGAATGCGATGAAGCTTTTCAAACACTCAAGAATTCTCTCACTTCAGACCCTGTCCTCGCTCACTTATATGACAATGATGCCTCCATTCTCCATACCGATGCTAGCGACCTTAGTATCGGCGCCGTCCTTATGCAACGTGATACCGCTTATCACGAGAAGGTAATTGCCGTTGAAACGCGCACTCTGACACCAGCAACGCAACAGAAATTGCGCCCCTACCTCTACGGCCGCCATTTCACAGTCGTTACTGATCACCATGCTCTGTGCTGGCTATCTACCATCAACAATTTGAGTGAACGCCTGGGCTGTCGTATTCTGCGTCTTCAGGAATACACATTTGATGTCACTTACAAATCCGGTCGTAAAATCAAGATGTCAATGCTCTTTCTCGTTGTCCGCTTCCAAAGTCCCCGGGTAGTGCTTCTTCGATACTTCCTGTGTGCACGCTCGAAGACCCAATGTCGTCAAGCGCTCTAGACATCACTGGTCCACATTATACTGCTGCAACGGATCGCAATGCCCTTATTTCCCACCAGCGAGAATATCCAATTGCCGTTTTTTGATCGACCATCTTATCGGCGCTTCTCAGCCTCCTACCGCTAAGATGCGCAGGCAACTTCAACAGTTCCGACTTGACAATGGAGTGCTCTCCCGTAACATTCAATTCTCTAAAGGCACCCGTGTGGTTCGCGTGGTCCGGAGAACGCTTCGTTCCCATATTCTGGCGGCTCTCGAGAATGCTACAGCTGGTAACTTAGGCTTTCCCAAAACTTACCACCGCGCGTGAAAAGCCGTGTCTTCTGGTCTGGCCTCTCCGAAGCATGGCAAAATGCGTCGCTTCTTGTCTGCCATGCCAGCGCCGCAAGCGGCCGACTTTATCTGCCGCAGGCCTATTACAGCCTCTACCTTGGCCTGTCACTCATTTCGCCGTTGTTAGAATAAGCAGCTCATAGGATGAGCAGCATATAAATTTCAAGTGCTAGAAAAAATTCAATAGTGCCGCTGAGTTGTTTTTTTTTCTTTTCTGAGGAGTGAAATTTTGTGCAGTGTCCTGCATTTGACAGTAAATGAAACATTGAAAGCCTAAACGTTTCCAAGAACAAAACCTAAAGAAAATCTGCGGCAAGACAAAACTGTTTTATCTCCCATGAAAAACTCGCACTCATTACATTTTTTATTTGAGAACAGAAGTGGCATAAAATCAAAACATTTGTCCTCAAGTGGTGCCTATATCTATCCCAAACGTTTTTGAAGCCTTGAAGGTACAACGTGTCCTTGGGTCAACAACCTATGAAGTAAATTATCACTACTTCGCCGTGGAACATCTTGCGTTTTGCAAAACTGGTTTGTTCGGCGTCGAGAAGTGGATGCTGTGTTCTGTTGAGGATGCATTGCGCGGAAGCCGCAGCAGTGTTCAGGGCCCTGCTGCAACGGTTTTTTGCTAAAATACCGCGTTTCTCTCTCGCTTTTTCTTATATGCCCGTTTTTAATTTTACACAAAGCATGTAGCCAACTGAAACTCCCCGATGCCTTACCCCTGTCTCGCCCTTTTTCACGTAGGATGTTATCCCAGCGACGCTGTAGTACCATTTTGCAGTAAAAACGGTGCGAAATTCCTATTGTGCATATAGGTGAGGTTGAATACTTTTCGGCTGGTCATAACTGCTAATAAGGGTGAAGTGTGCGCCGCCCCCATTGGTACGCAAGGAGGTCGACTGTATTGATATATGGTCTCACCAAACCCCTAGTTTCAAGGCTTGTAGGCCCGGCACAGAGCCGCATTCCGTGGCCCACAATGTGGGACCTGTGTTGTTGTGAAGCAGTGCTGCATTTTCCTTTTAATCTTTTGGAACCGCTTGTTTTGAGATCTACGGCATAACAACGCACAAAATGTGGAAAGCATCCACCTTCAACTGAAATAGTGCAAAATATTTTGAATTAATGAGTACAATACGTAATATAGAGTTTGTAGACGTGTTCTAACAACTTTTCTCTGATAACAAAAAATAATCATGACAATTCTTAGTTTACATTTCCGCTACAAAATATAGGTAACGCGTCTTCAATTAGGCTGGGCTAATAAGTCGACAATGCTATTCACGAGGGTCATACAAAAGAATAAAAAAGAAGGCATTCTTACTGAAAGGCTTAGTAGTCACCATCGTTGTCGTACGTTGTGTAGTTGCTGGAAGCGATAAAATAGTGATAAGAAATGTTTTTATTCCAAGCTATGGAAAGAAAATTTCCACATATAAATAGGTCCTGCATTTCTCATTAGGTAATTCGAAGATCATGAACTTGACTTTGCAAATGGAGCGCAGTAATTCTGCGTCCACCTTCATTCCTTCCTCATCATTCTTCATTCTTTCAGAAAAGAAAAGAATTAGAAAATGCTAATGGTCTTGAGCAGGCCCAGGTGACGTAGAAGCACCTTTGTGTGCCGACTATTTTCTGTGCTTGTTAATGTGGCGCAACCTTCAGATGACAGTGTCAAGGGGTCCGCTTCGAGCTCTTTCTATCCCATTGCCTTAGTTAAAAAGCACTCCAAGCAAATCCCTCACTGCTGTAATACGTAGCCATTTCCTATAGACGATCAGCAACTTGAGATGCTAACGAAGTAAGGTTGCAGAGAGCACCAAGGCAGTTGTTTGTGCGCGCAAGCCTGACAACACAGAAGTTGTCATTGGCATCGCGATACGGCTGATTTTCAACTGAAGCGTATCGTGTGATTTTTGGCGGAATGCTTTAAATGATTTGGACCACTGCGTGGGTTTTATAGACTAGTGCGTGACAGCTTTATCACTTCTACATAACTGGTAAAAAGTACAAATTAAATGTGATGTGGTGTTGCAATAAATGTTAGGTATAGAATATGGGATATTATCATAACCATACTGATAAAAACCTGAGCATCGAAGGCGTAGCCCTTTTAAAGTTGACCTGCACTCAAAAAGAGTAAATTGCATTTGGAGGCACTTTACTACAAAGATTTAAAACCAGCGTATAGGCAGCTATCGGCGTGGTCAGCATTTACGAATACGAAAATATGCCTGCAAACTTTTTCTTGCTCTTACAATGTAACAAGCAGTGCGCGACGGTCAAAGCTGTATGAACTTGAGAGCACTAGGGTACGCAGCAGTTGGGCTTTCCATCAAAGTGGTGCAGTTATCATGCATAACCGCATGCAAGATATGTCAGCCACATCAACATCCGCACAAACACCGCGTCAGCCAGACGTTCGAACTTTGTTGCTCTCCTACGCACTATACCTCCCTCAAATATAGGCCATATTTGTTATATCAGACATCGAGCTTAGACGCGGTGGCGTTGACATTGTCTTTCGAAACCTCTTTCACAAGATATCCAACTTGTTTTTTTCTTTTTTAGTCGTGCTAAGAGAGGCAACCTTGATAGCTTCTGGTGCCTCTATGTCACCTGCCAGCGTGCCGCCTTATCACTGTGATTGTAACGCACGTATCGATAATGCACTCTTTCTTTGTCCATGAATGTTGTCGCAAGAAGCGGCTTTATCGCAGAAACCTATGACACACTTGTAGACATCGACAAAAAGCGTTACTGAATAAACGGACATAGCAATGCCGTTCCGTCTGTGCATCAGCCGCTGCTACCACCAACTCTTTTTCTGTCGGTTGGACGCCTTTTGACGGATTTTCCGCTATTTCTTCAGGGAAGGGCCGTTTTACATGCTGCGCTTGTTGCATTTAGCCCACAAACATTATGTGAACCGTTTTGAATAAAATGTCGCACCCCAAGCGGAGGCTCATTTGTGCTGTAATCGAATAACTATTGACTCTTGCCTCCTGTTGACGTTTTTTACTAGAACTGACTGTTTTTTTAGCGAGAGACTAACACCGCTGTTCCAGCGAAGGGCAATGGTGGCGCAGTCTGGTTAGTCCTGCTAATTACAGCGCTCGCTTTGGCGTCTTTCTATCGTGGCGCTTTCATCCATCGATGGAAGATAGCGCTATTAGTCCGATTCGTTGAAAATCCGGCGTCTGCTTCTTTCAGTCGCTAGATTTGGTCGCATATGATTCTGGTTTCTCATCACGCACGGCCACATTAGGTGAACGCTGTTGTCATACTTAGTACGTATACAAAAGCAGTAAACAATGAGCCAACCTAATGAGTGGTTAAACCGCAAGCGATCGAGCGTCCGGCAGAGGCGGTGGATTTTTCCAAAGCGATTCAGATAAATTGGCCCTTAAACAGTGCAATTCCGGTTCCAAAGCAAAGTAAATAATTAGAATCCTTACGTGGACGTACGCTTGAATTTCCGAAATACTGCAATTAGGACATTTGTCCCATTCGCATTGTGATATCCCTATAATGCTTGATAGTGCCCGCTCACCGCTTGTTTCGTCATGAGATTATGGTTATTCTTTCTTGTACTTATATCAGCAGCATTGTGGCAATTTCCCTTCGTTATTGCTAAAAGGACTCCGTATGGGACTCGAAGCGTAATTTTGATTTTTGTTTACTTGGTCAGTGGCTCAGTGGTCATATATATGATAATGATTATCAAACTACCGGCGGGTAAACCTGTACATGTAGGCCAAAACTAAATTGCGCGCACGTAGAACAGCATTGATAAATTATTACAAGATAGATAGATGAAGAGGATGAGAACTCGGTGAGGTACTCGGTGTAGGTGGACGAAGGGGAATTATGTGGGAGTTAAGCTGCCGTTTGGCTCGGCTACACTCTTGTCTTGTCTCGGTAACGTTACTTTACGTGGTGACATCTAGAGCAATAAATTTGGTGCACAGTGCGTTTTCAATTACCCAGCATCGTTACGCAATTGACGCGCCCCTGGAGCCTTGTCGTAGCCGCCGTCTGGCTGGACTTCCATCCCTGCTCGATACCATGTCGCCGCCGATTGATTCTAGCTCAGTTCTTTTCACCACTTCAAGTTAGGTGGCTTCCAGCCTTTATTCACCATACCAAGAGCCCCGCCCTTTCGCTGGAGGAGCGGGAGAGGATTTTGACGACTGGCTTCGCCACTATCAACGGATGTACCGCTACAATCGTTGGGACTCCACTATACTCAGCTCGACAACGTCGTATTTTTCCTTACCGACATCTCCCTTACCTGCTTCGAAAACCACAATGACACGTTAACGACATGGGGGCGCTTTGTCTATGAACTCATAAAGTGTTTCGTCGACTTGTCAGCGCGCAGGAAACGGATTGAGCAGACACTTGGCCATCATGCTCAACTTGCCGGCGAGGCCTGCACTATATTGTCACGTAGCCGTTTAGGCCCGTAACCAGAAGGTTGGGTTTTAATTAGGGGTTGAGCTAGCAGGCGCAGAAGAGCAGGGTCGGAGCACCGAGAGACGGCAGCTAACTTCAGCTTCTTCTCGAACGCCACGGGGCACTTCTTCGAGTCCGTGCACGAGACTCTCGATGAGCAGCCGCCTAGCGGCTGCTGTTGCACACGCTACATTACCCCCCTCTCTAAAAAAAATAAATGTCAGCTTGATGAATTCGAATTCAGAGACAAAAAAATTAAGCAAGAAACATGCGGTAGGTGGTGCGCTAATTTCCTCGCGAAAAGTACGGCTTCGTGCGCACGACATGGACAACCTCGGATTTCTGCTGGCGACGAGTAGAAGAGAAGCCGTCCGGAAGCACTTCGTATGTGACGTCGCTCAGCTGACGGAGCACTTTGTATGGGCCAAAGTACTGCTTCAGAAGTTTTTCGGATAGTCCCCGACGTCGAATCGGAGTCCAAAGCCACACTCTATCGCCCGGTTCGAAAGTCACTACACGGTGGCGGTGATCGTAACGCTGGGCGTCTCGACCTTGCTGGTTCCGGATGCGTGCCCTCGCCAGCTATCGCGCTTCTTCTGCGCGTTGAGTGAACTCCTCGGCGCCAACTTCGAGGTCGCGGCCGTCGTGAGACAACATGGCTTCGAGCATTGTCGAAACTTCGCGGCCATACAATAAGGAGAACGGCTTCATTTGCGTTGTTTCCTGCTGCGCCGTGTTGTACGCAAACGTGACGTACGGCAGGACGTTATCCCACGACCGATGTTCAACATCCACGTACATGGACATCATGTCGGCGAGAGTTTTGTTCAGACGTTCTGTTAAGCCATTAGTTTGTGGATGGTAGGCGGTTGACCTGCGATGGGTAGTGCCGCTTAGTTGCATGACAGATTCCAGTAGCTTGGCAGTGAAAGCAGTGCCTCGGTCCGTTATTATAACTGTCGGGGCGTCGTGCCTCAGGACGATGCGTTCGATGAAAAATTTCGCTGCCTCGATTGCTGTACCGCGCTGGAGAGCCTTCGTTTCAGCGTAACGCGTGAAGGTAATCTGTAGCGACAATTATCCACCTGTTGCCCGAATCAGAAATTGGAAAAGGACCCAACAGATCCATGCCAACTTGTTCGAATGGGTATCTTGGCACTTGAACAGGACGCAGTAAACCGGCCGGTTTCACAGGCGGTGTTTTCCGTCGCTGGCAATCATGGCATGTCCTCACGTAATGTCGTACTGCGGCCGCAAGGTTTGGCCAGTAATAACTCTTTTTAATTCGGGCCAGAGTTCGAGCATACCCCAGGTGACCCGCGGTGGGCTCGTCATAACATGCCTGTAAGATTTCTTCGCGAAGAGACTCTGGTACGACGAGGAGGTAATCTCTTCCCGTCGGAGCGAAGTTGATCTTGTATAAAACATTGTTTCGCATGCAAAACGATGAATGCGTTCTGGCGAAGAGACGGGGAACTTCTGTAGAGCGCGCTTCCAGAAAATTGATAAGTGGTGCGAGAGCCGGGTCGTCACGTTGCTGCTGCGAAACAGTGAGCGCGTCGACGGCTGCGATAAGGGGGAAGTCTGGTTCTTCGTCTTCCCGCGCAGCCTCGACAGGTGAACGGGACAAGCATTCGGCGTCGTTGTGCTGACGTCCAGACTTATACAAGATGGTCATGCCGAACTCCTGTAGCCGTAAACTCCATCGTGCAAGGCGTCCGGAGGGGTCTCGCAAGTTCATTAACCAGCACAAAGAGTGATGGTCACTCACAACCCTAAAGTGCCGGCCACAAAGATAGGGTCGAAATTTCATCACCGCCCGTACAACAGCCAGACATTCTTTTTCGGTGGTGGAATAGTTCGATTCGGCACGGGACAAAGTCCGGCTGGCGTATGCAATAACTCGCTCGGCACCGTCTTGCCACTGGACGAGTACAGCGCCTAGACCCACGTTGCTGGCATCTGTGTGGACCAGAGTCTCGGCATTCGCATCGAAATGGGCAAGCACAGGTGCTGTCTGCAAGCGGTGGCGTAACTCGTCGAATGCCTTTCGCTCTTCGTCCGTCCAGGTGAAGGTGACATCATCCCGGGTGAGACGTGTCAACGGAGCGGCAATGCGCGAAAAGTTTTCAATAAACCTGCGGTAACAGGCGCAGAGGCCCAAGAAACGGCGAACTGTCTTCTTGTTACATGGAGTAGGGAATTTGGTGACCGCTGTTGTTTTAGCGGGATCGGGACGAACTCCTCGATGGCTGACGACGTGGCCCAAGAACAGGAGCTCTTCATAGCCAAAATGACACTTTTGTGGTTTTAACGTGAGGCCGGCAGATCTGATAGCCCGTAGCACGGCGGAGAGACGTTGGAGGTGTTCCTCGAACGTTGGTGAAAACACAACAACGTCGTCCAGGTAGACTAGACACATCTGCCATTTAAGACCAGATAGAACTGCGTCCATCATTCGCTGGAATGTCGCTGGAGCGGAGCACAATCCGAAAGGTAGGACTTTGAATTCATAAAGTCCGTCGGGCGTGACAAACGCTGTCTTCTCGCGATCACGTTCATCGACTTCGATCTGCCAGTAACCGCTCTTAAGATCAAGCGATGAAAAGTAGCGCGCGTGGCGCAAACGGTCTAATGAATTATCAATGCGTGGCAGCGGGTAGACGTCTTTTTTTGGACTTGATTGAGCTTAAGGTAGTCCACACCGAACCTTAAACTTCCGTCTTTCTCCTTAACGAGGACAACAGGCGAAGCCCAGGGACTCCTCGATGGTTGTATGATACCATCATTTAACATCTCGTCTATCTGTTGAGCAATGACTTCGCGTTCCCGCGGTGACACTCGGCAGGGGTTCTGTCGGACTGGTCGGGTGCGGTCGTCGTTTATTATACGGTGCTTGGTCAAGGGCGTCTGTTTAACCGCGGAGGCGGATGAGAAGCAGTCTTGAAACTGAAAGAGTAGCCCGACGAGTCTGTCCTCCTCTGCCGGTGATAGAGCGGGATTCACATCAGGGTCGAAGTTGGGCGTTTATCTGGGAGACGTGTTGGTCTCAAGAACAAAGCAGTCGTGGGCTGCTTCTGCGACACCTTCAAAGTAGGCTACCGTGGTGCCTTTAGCGATGCGTTGCCGTTCGTTCCCGAAGTTCGTAATCAGCACGTGAGCTAGACCATTAGTCAGATGAACTATACCGCGTGCAACACAGACTCCATGATGTAACAGAAGCTCTGTGTTCTGTTCGGCAATGCCGGCAGCACAGGACTGGTCGTCGCACCTGACTGTGACGAGAGCAGACGAACATGGCGGCATAGATACATCCGCGTCAACGATGCGTAAAGGTGCGTGGCGTCGTTCGGAGTCAGCGGTCGTCGTTGCAGGCGTCGAAAACGTGACAGTACGGCGAGGAACATTAATAATGGCCCAATGCTCACGTAAAAAGTTCATGCCGAGTATGAGGTCCTTGCAGCAGTGCGGCAGGATAACAAAAACGGCTACAAAGGCTGAATCGGCGATGGTTACTCGGGCAGTGCATCGTCCGATCGGCGTCATAAGGTGACCGCCAGCAGTACGAATTTGCGGCCCCAGCCATTCAGTTTTAACCTTGGAATGCCGATCTGCGAAATTCTTGCTTATTATTGAAAAGTCTGCTCCGCTATCTACCAAAGCGGTTACTGGGTGTCCGTCGACGAGAACGGAAAGGTTGGCGCTAACAGCGTGATCGGCTTGAGGTTGACTGGGAGTTTCGGGTTCATGGCGCGGCGGAGGCATCGTAGTCACAGCATTGCGCTGAGTCGTCACGGGAGGGTCTTTGGGACATCGATTCCGTTCGTCAGCAACCTGCTCCCCTGAGGTCGCTGCCTTCAGTTTCCCCGGTGTGGGCTTGGCGACCGGCGCCTCGGCACATGATTAAACTCACGGCGGCCGCCTGACGAGTAGCGCACGGAAGAAGACTGTGCACTGTCGCTCGAAGAGGTTGCATGGGTTGCCAGATATTCTTCGATTTCTAGAGGGCGTTCGCCGACCCGGGGACGCGGGGAATCACGAGCAAAACCCCGAAGACCGAGTTCCCGGTATGGACAACGACGGTACAAGTGGCAGGGTTCTCCGCAGTGGTAGCACAGCGGCCGTTGGCGAGGAGTGCGCCAGACGTCTGCCTTCCGAACCGGTTGCTGCATGACGGGGCTCTGCTGGGATGGCGGCTGGTAGGACGGTTGGTAGAACGGTGGCTGCAAAGTGGGCGGCGGCTGTGCTTCGAAACGAAGCTGTTGCGCAGGAGGCACTGCAGGCCGACGAAGAGCCGCTGCGTAGTTCATAGAAAGTGGCTCCGACGGTGACTCAGGCGGTGACAATGTCTGACGTATTTCTTCCCGCACGGCTTCGGTGACAGCCACGGCAGTCGGGTTAGGCGATCCAAGATTGAACTTGAGGAGCTCCTCGCGAACTACCTCGCAGATCAGCTCACGCAGAGAGTGATCGTCAGTGGACCTGTTCAATGGGGCCACACTGCTGAAGGGCTGACCACAGGTAGACTCCGTGCGCCGGTATCTTTGCTGCAGGGCTCGCTCAATGAGGGTAGCTTCATAGATGAGGTCCGCGACGGTTTGAGGTGGACTCCGAAGCAGACCAGCGAAGAGGGGTTCTTTTACGCCCTGCATCAGGTGGCGCAACTTCGCTGATTCCGTCATGTCGGGATCAGCCCGTCGGCAAAGACGCGTCACGTCCTCGGCGAACATGGCCACACTTTCGTTAGGTAGTTGCACACGAGCTTCTAGGAGGCGGCGTGCGCGATCACGGCGGTCGTGGTTGGCAAAGGTTTCCCGCAGCTGCTGGCGAAAGCAATCCCAGTTTTGAAGACTGGCCTCCCTATTTTCATACCACGTTTTAGCACAGTCTTCAAGCGCGAAATACACATTGCGCAGCTTCTGAGCCGGGTTCCACTGATTAAATTGCGCCACTCGCTCGAACTGGTCGATCCAGTCGTCGACATCTTCCCCAGTACCGCTATGGAAACTCGGGGGCGTACGAGGCTGCTGAAGCAGCAACTGATGCTGACTTGCCTGGGTCATTGTAGAAGTCTTTAACTGATGGTCAGCTGGCGTCGGTTCAGGTAGAGGAGCGAATTCCGGCGCCAGACCCCGGAGGCGACGGCTGCAGCGATGAACGGGTGTAGATATGAGCGGAAGCCGGTTGGGACTCGATGAGCGGCTGCGAAAGGCCCGAGACATGTAGTTCAAGGCCTCACCTCCACCAGTGTCACGTAGCCGTTTAGGCCCGTAACCAGAAGGTTGGGTTTTAATTAGGGGTCGAGCTAACAGGCGCAGAAGAGCAGGGTCGGAGCACCGAGAGACGGCAGCTAACTTCAGCTTCTTCTCGAACGCCACGGGGCACTTCTTCGAGTCCGTTCACGAGACTCTCGATGAGCAGCCGCCTAGCGGCTGCTGTTGCACACGCTACAATATATACCGGACAGGTCTTCAAGTTATGCAAGGCGATCGGATCGAATCTCGCATGTCGGATGAGGACAAAGCCGGACATTTTTTGAAGCGCATTGCAGACGATGTTTACAACTTACAGCTAGAGATAATTTCTCGTCTGTCTCCGCTCTCCTTCGTAACAACCACAAATTCGAAGCACTGAATACCCTTCGAATACCGCCTAAGTTTGGAAGGCTGGCCAATGTAAAAACTGTCGCCAGCATTGATGAGCATGTCTCCGCCTCTCTTCGACTATCCGGCAGATCATTCGTGAAGACCTCCTCCGACTCGAATCCCGCGGCCGGCACACCTCATCAATGTCCTGCCGCTCATCTTTCCCGTGCGAACCCGCCTACAAGCTGCAAACGCAGCCTGAATTTCACACAGCTCACCCTACCTCTTCCAACGAATGGTCGCGCAACAGTTCGAGAGGGGGCTACAACCCCGTCTCCGCCCGGCTCCTGTCGGTTACCGGTACGGAATCCGGGGCCATATCTTCAGGGAATTTAACATTCCTCTCGCCCGCACGACGCGGCGAACAAGCTCACTCTCTTTTTCATGGGGTCTTTCTTCTTTCCCCTCCTGGTCGCTTTACCCCGCGGCTGTGGCGGAGAGATCGGAGGTGAGAGAACTGGTGTAGCGAGCCGGGGGCCCTTCCTTACCTCTCCCCTCTCATCTCAGCCGATAGCATCTGCATCACAGAAGACGAAGCCGCGACGAGGAGTGCGCGGATGCTTCTATGACCGAGGATGAAAACTCGGCAACCCCAGTAAACAGATTGGCCGCTGCTGTGCCTCGCTGCTGTGCCTCGCTGTTTCCTCCTCTGCCACGTATGCAGTCAGAGCTAGCGGAGGGGCGTTTGGCTCTGCGAACAGAGCCCGAGCTACGTGAAAACCCCCGCAATCTCAAGATAATGCCGCCGTCGTCCACCATCGCGGTATGACCGACCCACGTACCCAGGCACGACGAATCATTACCCAGTTAACTCTCATCTGTACTGGCCGCCTGCTCCACACTACCAATTTCAACCCGGTGGCGTACGCAACCACTCCCCGGTTTCCGACCGGAGTCTGACTCCACCGCCCGCTTTTTGCCCGCGCCGTTCGCTATCCCCGCGGTGTCGCTCACAGTCGCCACCTTCAGAAAACTAGGTGCCGTGGCCGATGGAGGTGAGGCCGTCAGTGCACGATCGCTTTTCGCAGAAATACCTCCTTCTGTGACTGCGCTCAAATATGATTCATGTGTCCGTTCACAGTAAACCCACAAGGGCGTTAGTGGACACTAATGGAACAATTTCGATTTTGAGTTTATAAATTAAAAACTTGCTAGGACCTAAAGTCATGTTTTTTGGACTTAAGTGCAAACTTTCATAACGTTAGTGGCGATTTGTTGTACCCCGTTAGAGTGTGTAGTGCCAAGGTGTGTCTAGTAGGAACCGTATTTTTGGCGGAATTCGTTTTACTACTCAGAGCATGATGTAATTCTTGGGATTGGTTTTCCGCGCATGTGTGGCGCAACCGTAGACTACCCCAGGGGTGAAATCAGTGCTGAAGGCTTTTTCCGTCTGAGTTCTTTAAGGAACTTCTTGTTTCTTATGGTGTGCTGTGCGTGTGCGGCGATACTGTTGCGGCTCCGATGTCCATCTAGTGCGTTCAAGTTTCGTCTTCTCGCACGAGCGAAACGTTTCGTGCGACCGTGACGCCTCTACATTCGAACTACCCGAAAACGTCTCTTCTGGTCCCTCATTGTTTGTTGTCGGTAATCCAGGGCTGCACGCGATTGTGTACCAATAATTGCTCCACGCAACCAGTTATTTTAGTAGCCAGAATAATGCTTGCCTTTTGTAGTGAAGACGTGCCAATATCTGTGGCATTGATTACGGATGTACCAGAGTGGCATATCGCAGCATCCCTAGCGAATGCTCAACTGCATTATGATCAGTAATTCCCTTAACGCCACAGAGCGTGATGCTTTGTAAGATTTTCTGTCACAATATTCATCCGTTTTTGACTTCTCGAAAGCCATCAGTTCACGCTTCTTTCCCAGGTCACGCACCAGTCATCGGCTTGTCAAACACTGTACCATGAGACGCCGTCTGAGGGTAAAATGCTCAGTACGGTGTCATTCAAGGATTGTGGAGTCCCTAAACGGCTTCAGTAATTCTTCTGCGAAAGAAAGATATCACATTGCAATTTTGTGCAGATACCGCCCACGAATTCAGTCACAAAAAGACGTCTACCCGCTTCCCCGCATTGATGACGCCGTTGACTGCTTGTACTCTGCATCAATGTTTTCATCTATCAACCTGCGGTCGGGATACTGGCAGATCCCAATGCACCCAGCAGAAAAAGAAAAGAACGCTTCATTACTCCTGATGGACTACTTGAATTTTATTTATACCTTTCGCTTTTAGCAATGCACCCGGAACATTTGAAAGATTCATGGACTCTATATTATGTGGAGTGAAATGGAAGGCCTGGATGTGCTATCTGGATGAAGTTGTCATTTTTGGCCGGACATTCAAAGAGCATAACGACCACGTAGTTTTCATGCTAGACTGCTTGCCGAAAGCCGGCCTCGTTCTCAATTCAAAGGAGTGCCGTTTTGGTGAACGACAAACGTTGGTGCTTGGTCATTCCGTCGATGGTGATGGTGCCCGGCCTGATCCTCAGAAAACCGTAGCCGTTGCCACGTTTCAGCAACCTCGGAACGTGAAAGAGCTCCGCGGTTTTTGGGGGCTTTGCTGATATTTTCGACGCTTCATGACTTATTTAGCAGACGTCGCCTACCCGCGATGTGCCTACTACATTAAAACGCTCCATTCCAGTGACTGTCGGAATGCGACTCATCATTCTGACAACTGAAGTTTATCCTAACATCGCACCCTACCTTACGCACTTCAGCCCTTCTACTGAAAAGCACGTGCTACTGTATCGCGTAGATTAGCGGAGTGCGAGGAGAGCCTGACCATCGGCGCATGATCACCACTTGTGTTCCGTTCCTGTTTTCTCTTTTCCAATACATGTATAAAACGAGCGTTAATAAACGCTGGGCGGTCTACGCCCGCGCAGAACTGATGAAGGATGTGAATCTGTCAATACAACGAACGAATGTCTAGCGGTTGTTTTCGCCGTGAAGAAGTTTGCTCCTAACTGTACGGACAGCCTTTCGTAGTAGTAACCGACCACCTTTCTCTATGCTGGTTACTCAATCTCATGTCTGGTCGCTTGGCCCGCTGCGCACTTCGCTTTCAAGCGTTCGACAACACAATTTCATGCACGAGTGTTTGACTGCACGAAGATGCGGACTGCCTCTCCCGGTTGCTACTTTCCCCAACGGAATGTGACGCGGACAACTTCGATCATTACATCTGAAAGATTTCCTGACACTCGCGCCTTCCGAACAGAGCAACACAATGACCAGCAATGACCAGCATGAGACCAGGGGATACAATGCGTTCTTTCCGCTGTACGCCCGCTTCTCTGGACGTACCATCGACGCCATGCAACCATTTTACACAGCAGATGACCCGTGCTTAGCGGAAATGCTTTGCTTGAATGAAGAAGCGCGGCGAATAGCCCGACGAACGACTTTGGCATTACAAGACCGGTCAAAAGCTAGCTATGATGACCACCATTGCGAGCCAACCTACATCCTTGGTGACCTAGTGTGGTTTTGGAAACCTATAAGAAAGCGCAGCGCACACCAGAAACAGCTGGCACGCTACGCTGGCCTATATGTAATTCTTAAGCGGCTCGGCGAAGTGAACTGCGGGTTGCAAGCCTAACGGCTAGTCGACGACGTTCGGAGAAAACTGAGGTGACGCATGTCGCCCGCCTGAAGAAGTGTCATTGTCGTGACAACATATGAATCGCCCGAAGGTCCTCGCTTCCGAAATAGAGGCAAAAGAGGTACAGATTAGATAGATTAAATGGATGATGAACTCGGTGAAGAATTCGGGGTAATATGTCCAAGAGCAAGTATGTGAGAACTGAGGTGCTGTCTGGCTGGGGTGTACTGTTGTTTTTACTCGGTAAAACTACTTTACGTGGTGACATCAAAAGCGTTAGAGTGTGTATGTTTCCAAAACTTTCAACGCTATAAGAAAAACAAACAGAAGACTATTTTGCTTTCCTTAAAGTATCAGCAACTCTTTCAAATTGAGTAGGGTAATAATATGCGAGCAGTGATATGCAGTGAAGTCAGATCACTGAAACTCAATAGAAGATTTTCTTACTTGGACGCTTGGTAGTCTTCCTCCGTGTTGTGGCCCGCGTACTTTCTAGAAGAGATAAAACCATGATTTGTAAATGATTTCGTTCCAAACCATTAGAGCAACAGTTGCGACAATGAACACATTCTGCGTTCTTCATTCAGCAGTACAATATACGTTTTTGAAGTTATCCTCTTTCATGTGCAAACAAAGTGCATATAACTTTCCATGCACACCAAAGTGATCATCATTAGGTCCTTTACCGAATCAAGACTGAGTGAATGCTAACAAACTCGAAGACGTCGAGGACACGTAAATTCTACATATCAACTCTTCGATATGCATGTTTTCCTCTGTGCCTGCTGACATAGCTGGGTCGGCAGGTGACAGCCTCGACTGGCTCACTCTGACTTTAGTCAGTCAATTTGCATTGCTAATGAGCTCTCTAAATATTATCACGTAGTGGTGACAAGGCCGTTGACACCAAAAGAAGAGACAGGCTTGATGGTACTGAAATTAACTCTTTATTGGGCTGACTTGCGCCCGCAAAAGAAATAAGCAACTCGGCGGCGGCGATAGCAACAAACGTGCTTGTCGATCGTCGAACAAAGAATTTCCGTCACACTCGTCAACGGTCAATTTAAAGGCTGCTCAGAACAATCTAGATAACGTCGCAAACTGCCACTAGTACACCCTGGAACATTGTGGAAACATACGAAAGTGATCGGAATCTTCGAGACAGATCTCGGCGCATCTTTCACGACAAAGAAAATGATAACGCGTCTTATCGCGACAACGAGCATGAACAACCACGGCATACAGAACTGATGCGCGTGCCAGAATCACAGTGATAAGGCCGCATGCCGGCGGCTGTAAAAAAACAACAAATATAGTTTTGAAGGTTTCCCGGCAATATATACGTTACTCCTTGCATTTCGCCATCATTTCTTCATTTCTCACTATAGCAACAGTAACATGAGATGTTAAAGCAGTGTTAACCCCAGAGATTGGCAACTCTTTTTCAGTGCACAATAGGGGGTAGCAAAATCTGCAATCGTTGACGTCGCGCGATTGCTAGTCCGGTAAGGGGTATATTGTCATTTGACACAGAATGTATTAGCAGGTGTATTTTACGGTGTGTTTACAGGACTGCATCATGAATGCTCTCTCTGTATATAAAACCTATATAAAATCAATGAGATAGGATTGTCAAAATTAATTCAGAATAATATATAATATTCTAGCTCGCAAATCAATAGCAGGGGCTTAAAACTAAGCTTGTAACAATATTATAAGAAGTCGCAATGGTGGCAGCATCATACGAGTGCAAAAAATGTGCTGTTAACGCTTTCAAGCGCCTGCCGCGAACAGTTATGTATACAATAAAAAATATTGGACAGGTTTTGAAAAACATTACCTGGTATCTACACCAAGCCTGTCAAGGTCAGATTTTCTGAAGTGCTGATTTCTTGGTACAGTTATAAAATATTGAGCACGGGGCTCAGAAATTCATCTGCATTTATCCCGTTGTCGTGGCTCAAACAAGCAACTGGCGGTTTGTAAGGGACGTGGTTTCAGAAAGAATACGGCCATTCGTATTTGCTGATAAAATGATTGAAAAGCCTTGCACTTCCTGACATCAGCCTTTCATCGTGTCCTACACTCTGAAAAGTGACTCAGGCCACCATCCTACTAATAATCCAACTGCGATTGTAAATATCGCGACCAAAAGTATTTCATCACTCAATGGCAATTTCTTTATCAATAAACTATTCCGGAGTTGAACACAGGATTCCTCTTAAACGCATGGTCTCTATGTGGTTTCTATGCCGTCATATGTGGTGTCGGTGCTGGTTATGAAAATTCAAGATTATATATCATCTCCACCCTCATTATCGCATTCGATACGGAACAACCTGTCAAGCCCAATAAACATTTGACAAAACACTTTACCAGAGAAAACGATGCATGTCTAATGCCATATATAAATTGATATCAATAATGCGAAAAACGCTGAAAGCATCATCAAAGAAAGCATTGCGTTCTTAACAGCGAAATAAGCTTCACAGAAATAATTAATAATTTTTAAAGGAACGCCGGCCAACCCAGAGCAGACAATGCGAAGGACACTATAATCTATACAAGCGAAAGATAAAAGCACTCCAGGAAGCAAAATTGCAATCTTCGATATTCCTGAGCTCTTTGCAGGCTAAAAGGAAGTACACAAATACGACAGTAATTCAAAATGTATCTTCAATCAACCTTTCTACATTGAAACTTTGCCTCTTCTTGGGATTCATTAAAATATGATAAAGTTGTGCCTACCAGCAGCCGTTCCTCTCTCTATGTTAACGAATGGTGTGGAACATTAACACTCGTTGAGGATAGCGCTCGCCTGTTTCTTTCAGGCTTACAATTGTTAAAAATATTATTCTCCAATTACAAGGCGTACACATATTTAAAGCTTTTCTGTGATCGAAGCTTTCGCGCGGATTATCAGGAGGTTGCTTTCCAAGTACATTAACAGGAAATCATTCTTGTGTTTGCCTGGTTCGCTAACCGAAATTATTTTTCGCCTTTGTATGGGGTCGGACCACTCTGAAAATAAATTTTTCAAAAGGTATTGGATTGCTTTTCTCTGTGGGTGTTTTCGTTCGCTTGCATAAGAAAAGTTTAATCATTGAAACTTGTGTACAGATGTGCAGGGCCATATTCCTAGTTTCGTCGTTATTGAAGGTGTCGCTAACTTCTTAAACTAAATCCATCTGATTAGTGAGAACGCGGGAACCGCATGTCAGTTTGATTGCCACCACTTTCGGTTCCGGCGTTTCCACCCATCAGACGACTCGACACCAACAGATAGCGACACGTTCGATAATGGCACGAATTCGCAATACGGACCCATGTCTCATGGTGGTGTAAATATCCTTCCCACCTATCCCTCTCGCCAATCGAGCAACAAAGCACAATGCAAGCGCGCTTCATCGTAGCAGATTTGGCGTCAATTTTGAAGTCTCAGCTTTCCCTTACCACTCCACTTCGCAAGAGAGATCAATATCGCTCTCCTACGATAAATGCAGATGACAAAAGCCTAGTAATAACCGGGGATTGTGATGCGAGTGATTCTTTTACCGCACCGATGTTTGCCTCCCGCTTATTTTATATAAAAACGTCAAATAATGGAAACATAGCTGTTTCCTCAATCGTATTTCAACAGACACGTTGATCGAAGTAGCTGAAATGTAGACGTGTTCCGCCTCTATGATATTTAAATGCCGGAAACTTTAGCGTCGGCAATCAATTTTTATATTTTATGATGTTGACCCCTAGTACAACGATTCACAAATCCAATGATGAATACGACTACTGCGATGATTCCATGCATGCACGCGAATGGTATAATTCACAACGTAATTTAAAAACGAGAGCGAAGACCGCTGCCTACTGCTTCTGACTCCCGTGACGCTCACCACTAAACTAAGAATTTCTGATGGAAACACCATTTGCTTTGTGTCATGCTTCTCAGAATGTGTTACAAAACTTAGGCCACAAGGTCTTGATACAGAGATTACCTAATTAAATCCTTGCAAAATATACAGCAGAAAAACCATTCCCTATATGTCATCAGCAGCAGCAGAACTACACTCAATGCAGGGCCGAGGCGCTTCCCATATTGTGGCGCTCATCGGGTCTCGTGCTAGCTGCGTCCACTTGACTGCTACAACCTTAAGCCCATCCGCAATCCTAACTTTATGGCACGCCCTAATAATTTCCTTTCATCAGATTCAAAATTTCCAACCTTAGCAACCATTGGTCATTTCCTCCGACTGTGTGCCGTGTCCATGCTCATTTCTTCTTGATTTATTCTAGAATGTCAATAACTCGAGTTATTTCGCTGGCTCACTCTGAACATTGTCTGCTTGTTAACGATATACCTACCAATTTCCGTAGCATAGCTCTCTTCATCGTCTTTAACCTAAACTTGAAAACCTATAGTGCTTCTAATAGTATTAAGTTAATGAAACCTTTCAAAAATTACTCCGCATTAGTACCTTAACACACATTCAAGGGAAAACATTGGATTAGATTATATGAAACATAACGTACAACTGTGAAAAAATTCCTCACTCTGCGCTCAGAATGGTGTTCTACCTATGATGAAAGCTTGCTAAGCAGGGAGCAGCACAAATGTGAATATCGCAATAAACCCGTCACCAATTACCATTTGTCATCCATTGGAATCGAATAGTACCAGCAGCGCTTCAGTAAAGTTCCGCAGTGGTGGGAATGGGAGTTTTCGGCTTTCGATGGAGCGTTGAGTAGCCATGACATGTGTACAATTCATACCGGCTTGGTTTGTCCATAAACCGGCCATGTGGCTTCAACAAAAAGCGAAGATGATTACAACTAACAATTTAAAGTTTGCACAGCACACACATCGTAACAAGAGCTCCACTGAGAATGAAGCAAACGATGCGCATCCAGCACTTTCGAGATTTTCGGTTTATACTCTAATACTTTCGGTGTTAGTAAAAGAAGATTTGTTCTGTCATGAAGTGCATCGAGTATTTATTAGTCATAGGGAATTAAAGATGAATTTTAGATCCCCCAATTAGCTGTTTTTGAGACAGTAAATATATGCAATCGATTGGGAGCAGCCGTCTTCATATTTCGAGCGGGTAACAACTTCTGCTAGGTCTAAATCTGAAGAAATGTCTGCGGTAAAACATCAAGTCATTCCGGCTGAAACAGTATGCAAAATGTTTGCGATTTCACCAAACGTACGGCGGAAAATATGTTCACATCCTATAGGTCTGGATCAGACTGTATTAATTTCACTGAAAGCTAAACCTAGGCTCTAAAGACCCGGCGTGCACTAGGAAAAGCTCCAACTTGTTAATTGCATCTAATGTATTCACGTTCCTAAATCACATGGCCCAGTATTGGCGATTTATTTCTTGGTGCCTAACGATGCTTGCAGAAAGAATTGTTAAGAAAAATGCAGCGATATTCCCAAAATCCTTAAGCAATATCAAGTAGATTATAGAGGAATAGTGCATAATATTTATAGTGTTTACCAGGTGTGAAACTATGTCTAACACGAACGTCCATTTATCCGGGCTGTAGAGATGGGAAATGTACAATTCCTATGGGCAAATGTTAGAGAATTGGCAGACTAAGAGGATGAGAAAATCAGTCAGGAACTCGGGGTAATTGGTGCAAAAGGAAGTGTGTGGGAGTTGAGGTGCTGTCTGGCTCGTGTGCACTGTTGTCTTTTATCGGTAAAAATGCTTTAAGTGGTGACATCTAGAGCGCTACTTTCAACGCTATAAGAACAAAAGGAAAAATGTTGCTGCCCCATAAAGTATAAGAGACTTTTTCAAATGTAGTGGGCTAATAATATGCGAGCATGCTATGCAGTGAAGTCAGATCACTGAAACTCAGCAGAAGCCTTTCTTACTGGTAGTCTTGGTCGTCACCATCCGCGTTGTGACCTGCGTCTTTTCTGGAAGAGATAAATCCATGATTTGTAAATGATTTCGTTCCAAAACATTAGCGCACCAATTGCGACTATCAATACATACTGTGTTTTTCGTTCAGCAGTACACATATGTTACATATGTACACATATGTTTTATGTGCAATCAAAGCGCATAAAACTTTGCGTACACACTACTGCGATCATCTCTATATCCTTTAGTGAATCAAGACTGAGTGAATGCTAACAAACTCGAGGACTCCGAGGAGACGTAAATTGTACATATCTACACTTCGATGTGCATATTTTACTCTGTGTTTGCTGACGTGGCTGCCTCGGCAGGTGACAGCATCGAGTGCCTCACTCTGACCTTCTTCAGCCAATTTGCCTTTACTAATGAACTCTCTATGCATATCCGTTACTCCTTGCATGTCGCAATGATTACTCCCTATGTCAACAGTAACAAGAGACGTTAAAGCAGTATTAGCTCCAGAGAGGAGCAACGCTTTCTCAGTGCACGATTGAGGGAAGCAGAAGCTCTAATCGTTGTACGCCGTGCGGCTGCTAATTCAGTAAAGGGTATACTGTCATTTGACGCAGAATGTATTAGAAGGTGCAGTTTACTGTGTTTTTACGGGACTGCTTCATGAATGCTGTCTCTAAATATAAAACCTATATAAAAGCAAAGAGATATGGTTGTCAAAATAAATGCAGGTAAATATAAATATTGTAAGCTCGCAATACAATTGCAGGCGCTTGCAACTGAGCCTTGAACACATAAAATAAAACGTTGTACTGGTGGTAGCATCATACGAGCACAAAACATGTGCTGTTAACGATTTCAAGCGCCGCCAGCGAACAGTTATGTAAACCATCAAACATATTGGATAGCTTTTTAATATAATTAGCAGGTATCTACATGAAGCCTGTCGGGGACCGATTTTCGGAGGTGCTGATTTCTTGGCACTGTTTTAAAATCTTGAACACGATGCTCAGAAATTTTTCCTTTCCATATATCCTGTTGTCGGGGTTGAGTGGATACGTCATTCGACTGCTGAATCCGAGGAGGCCGGTTAAAAAAAAATATATGCCTGCCAAAATATATACCTGCCAATCTTTAATAAAAATGCAGCGGTATTCCCAAAACCCTTAAGCAGTATCAAGTAGATTATAGAGAAATAGTGCATGATATTTATAGTGTTTACCAGATATGAAACTATGTCTAACAAGAACCTCCATTTATCCGGGCTGTAGAGATGGGAAATGTACATTTCCTATGGGCAAATGTTACAGAATAGATAGACTAAGAAGATGATGAAATCAGTTAGGAACGCGGGGTAATTGGTCCAAAAGGAAGTGTGTTGGAGTTGAGGTGCTGTCTGGCTCGTGTGCACTGCTGTCTTTTATCGGCAAAAACGCTTTAAGTGGTGACATCTAGAGTGCTACTTTCAACGCTATAAGAACAAAAGGAAAAATATTTTGCTGCCCCATAAAGTATCAGATACTTTTTCAAATGTAGTGGGCTAATAATATGCGAGCATGTTATGCAGTGAAGTCAGTTTACTGAAAATCAACAGAAGCCTTGCTTACTGGTAGTCTTGGTCGTCACCCTCCGCGTTGTGACCTGCGTCTTTTCTGGAAGAGATAAATCCATGATTTGTAAATGATTTCGATCCAAAAAATTAGCGCACCAATTGCGACTACAATACATACAGTGTTTTTCGTTCTGCAGTACACATATGTTACATATGTACACATATGTTTTATGTGCAATCAAAGCGCATAAAACTTTGCGTACACACTACTGTGATCATTATTTCCTTTAGTGAATCAAGACTGAGTGAATGCTAACAAACTCGTAGACTCCGAGGAGACGTAAATTGTACATATCTACACTTCGGTATGCATATTTTATTCTGTGCTTGCTGACGTGGCTGCCTCGGCAGGTGACAGCATCGAGTGCCTCACTCTGACCTTCTTCAGCCAATTTGCCTTTACTAATGAACTCTCTATGCATATCCATTACTCCTTGCATGTAGCAATGATTACTCACTATATCAACAGTAACAAGAGACGTTAAAGCAGTATTAGCTCCAGAGAGGGCAACACTTTCTCTGTACACGATTGGGGGAAGCAGAAGCTCTAATATTTGTACGCCGTGCGGCTGCTAATTCAGTAAGGGCTATACTGTCATTTGACGCAGAATTTATTAGAAGGTGCAGTTTACTGTGTTACGGGACTGCTTCATGAATGCTGTCTCTGTATAAAAAACCTATATAAAAGCAAAGAAATATGGTTGTCAAAATAAATGCAGGTAAATATAAATATTGTAAGCTCGCAATACAATTGCAGGCGCTTGCAAGTGAGCCTTGAACACATAACATAAAACGTTGTAGTGGTGGCAGCATCATACGAGCACAAAACATGTGCTGTTAACAATTTCAAGCGCCTCCAGCGAACAGTTATGTATACCATCAAAACATATTGGACAGCTTTTGAATATAGTTAGCAGGTATCTACATGAAGCCTGTCGGGGACCGATTTTCGGAGGTGCTGATTTCCTGCACTGTTTTAAAGTCTTGAACACGATGCTCAGAAATTCTTCCTTTCCATATATCCTGTTGTCGAGGTTGAATGGATACGTCATTCGACTGCTGAATCCGAGGAGGCAGGTTAAAACAAATATATGCTTGCCAAAATATATGCCTGCCAATCGGTAAGAAAAATGCAGCGGTATTCCCAAAACCCTTAAGCAGTATCAAGTAGATTATATAGGAATAGTGCATGATATTTATAGTGTTTACCAGGAGTGAAACTATGTCTAACACGAACGTCCATTTATCCGGGCTGTAGAGTTGGGAAATATACATTTCCTATGGGCAAATGTTACAGAATAGATAAACTAAGAGGATGAGGAAATCAGTCAGGAACTCGGTGTAATTGGTGCAAAAGGAAGTGTGTGGGAGTTGAGGTGCTGTCTGGCTTGTTGTACTGTTGTCTTTTATCGGTAGAAATACTTTAAGTGGTTACATCTAGAGCACTACTTTCAATGCTATAAGAACAAAAGAAAAAATATTTTGCTGCCCCATGAAGTATCAGATGCTTTTTTCAAATGTAGTGGGCTAATAATATGCGAGCATGCTATGCAGTGAAATCAGATCACTGAAACTCAACAGAAGCCTTTCTTACCGGTAGTCTTGGTCGTCACCCTCCATGTTGTGGCCTGCGTCTTTTCTGGAAGAGATAAATCCATGATTTGTAAATGATATCGTTCCAAAAAATGAGCGCGCCAATTGCGACTATCAATACATACTGTGTTTTTCGTTCAAAAGTGCACATATGTTACTGAGCTTATCCTCTTTTATGTGCAAAACAAAGCGCATAAAACTTTGCGTACACACTACTGTGATCATCTTTATTTCCTTTAGTGAATCAAGACTGAGTGAATGCTAACAAACTCGAAGGCTCCGAGGACATGTAAATTGTATATATCGACACTTAAATATGCATATTTTACTCTGTGTTTGCTGACGTGGCAGCCTCGGCAGGTGACAGCATCGATCGAGTGCCTCACTCTGACCTTCTTCAGCCAATTTACCTTTACTAATGAATTCTCTATGCGTATCCGTTGCTCCTTGCATGTCGCAATGATTACTCCCTATATCAACAGTAACAAGAGACGTTAAAGCAGTATTAGCTCCAGAGAGGGGCAACGCTTTCTCAGTGCACGATTGGGGGAAGCAGAAGCTCTAATCGTTGTACGCCATGCGGCTGCTAATTCAGTAAAGGGTATAGTGTCATTTGACGCAGAATGTATTAGACGGTGCAGTTTACTGTGTTTTTACGGGACTGCTTCATGAATGCTGTCTCTGTATAAAAAAACCTATATAAAAGCAAAGAGGTATGGTTGTCAAAATAAATGCAGGTAAATATAAATATTGTAAGCTCGCAATACAATTGCAGGCGCTTGCAACTGAGCCTTGAATACATCAAATAAAACGTACTGGTGGCAGCATCATACGAGCACAAAGCATGTGCTGTTAACGATTTCAAGCGCCGCCAGCGAACAGTTGTGTATACCATCAAACATATTGGACAGCTTTTGAATATAGTTAGCAGGTATCTACATGAAGCCTGTCGGGGACCGATTTTCGGAGGTGCTGATTTCTTGGCACTGTTTTAAAATCTTGAACACGATGCTCAGACATTCTTCCTTTGCATATATCCTGTTGTCGGGGTTGAGTGGATACGTCATTCGACTGCTGAATCCGAGGAGGCCGGTTAAAAAAAATATATGCCTGCCAAATCTTTTCCACAAGCTTTATGTGTAATTCTCTTCGTCTTCTCATTATTTGACTCATTCACCAAACGCAATACTGGCGATTTCTTGGAAGGGACGAAGTTTCAGAACGAAGTATAGACATTTTTTTTTTTTGCTCATAAAATCATTGAAAGGACTTGCCCTTCCTGACATCAGCCTTTCATCCTGCCCCTCGCTCTGAGCAGTGAGTCCAAATCAGTACACCATTCTACTAATCTTCATTTGAATCTAACGTCGACTCAATATCGCGACAAAACATATTTCATCAGTCGATGCAATCCCTTTATCAATAAACTATTCTGGGATTGAACGCAGGATTCCTCTTAACCACATGACCTCTATATGGTTCTTATAGCGTAATACGTGGTGCCGGTGTTGGTTATGAAATTTCAGATTGATTTATAATCACCACTCTTATTGTCGCGTTCGATATGGAACAACCTGTCAAGCCCACGGCACATTTTGTAAAACACAATTTGCCGGGGAAAACCACGCATGTCTAATGCCATAAATAATTTGATATCAATAATGCGAAGAGCGCAGAAGCATCATCAAAGCACCCAATTTCTTCTAAACAGTGAAATAAGCTTCACAGAAATAATCACTCATTTTTAACAGGAACCCCGACCTACCCAGAGCAGACATTGCGAAGGGCACTATAATCTCTACATGTTAAACAGCACTCCAGGAACCAAAATTGCAATCTTCGACATTCCAGAGCTCCTTGCAGGCTCATACGAAGTCCACAAATACGGTAGTAATTAAGAATCTATTTTCAATCAGCATTCCTGCATTGAAACTTTGCCACTTCTTAGGACTCACTAAAATATAGACTAATCGCGTCTACGAGCAGCCGTTGTTCTATCTTTGTTAACGAATGGTTTGTTACATTCACTCTGGCTGAGGGAGAATAATATTTGTCAGAATCGTCAGGCTGATTCATTGTGCATACGGCTGAAAACCGCGGCGGTGAAAGAAACAGGTAGACAAACGGCTGACAACCGCTGCGTACGTTAACCAAATGCACCATGAATCAGCCTGACGACTCTTACAATATCATTCTCTAATTACAAAGCGTACACCTATTTAAAAGCTATTCTGTGATCGAAGCGTTCACGCGGAATACGAGGAGGTTGCTTTCCGTGTTCATGAACAGGATATCATTGTATTGTTTGCCTGGTTCGCTCAGCGTTATTTTTCCGCCTTTTTATGGCGTCCGACACTCGAAAATAAATTCTGGAAACGGTATTTACTTGCTTTTCTCTGCGAGTGTTTTCGTTCGCTTGTATAAGAAAACGTTTATCCATTGAGACATGTGTGCAGACGTGCAGGGCCATGTTTCGACATTCGTCGTTATCGGAGGTGTTGGTATGCACCTAAACTAGAGCCTTCTTATTGGTGAAAACATGGGAACTGGATGTCAGTTTGATTTCAACCACTTCCGGTTCCGGCGTTCCCACCAATCAGACGACTCGACGCCAGGAAGATAGGGATACGTTGGATAAAGGCGCAAGTTCGCAATACGGACCCATATCTCATGGTGGTATAAATATCCTGCCCGCCTATCACACTCGTTTGTACAGCAAAAAAGAGCATTGTCAGCGCGCTTCGTGGCGCCAGATTTGGAGTCAATTGTGAACTCTCAACTTTTTCATTCGTCTCCGCTTCGCAAGAGTGATCATATTTCGCTCTCCTACGATACATGCATATGACAGACCCCAAAATAACCGGTTATTCTAATTAACATTTGAGCTACATTCGATGCGAGTGGTTCTTTTACATCACCAATGTTTCCCTCCCCCGTATTTTATATAGAAAAGCCAGATAATGTAAACTTAAATATTTCCTCATTCAATTTTGAACACATAGATTGCTCCAATTAGCTGAAATGACGATTTCCACCTCTATGACATTTAAAAGCAGGAAACTTTAGTGTCGGCAATCAACGTTTATATTTTATTGAATTTTATCCGTAGTGCACCAATTCAGAGAGCCAACGGTGAATATGACTCCAACGAGGCTTCTATGCATGTACGCAAATGGTAGAATTCACAATGTAATTAAAAAGAAGAGCGAAGGCAGTTAGCTGCCTGTTGCTTCTGGCTACCATGACGCTCAAAACTAAACAATGAAGTTAGGAAGAAAATACCAGTTGCTTTGTGTCAGCCTTTCTGAGAATGTGCTACGAAAATTGAGCCACGAGATCTTCATAGAGAGATTACGTTATTAAAACCTTGTAAAATTTACAGCAGAAAAATCATTCCCTATTTATCATCAGCAGCAGCAGCAGAACTCCACTCAACGCAGGGCCAAGGCGCCTCCCACATTGTGGCGCTCATCGAGTCTTGTGCTACATGCGTCCACTCGACTCCTGCAACCTTACGCTCACCCGCCCACCTACCTTAATTCCAACCCTGCTATCGATTTCCTTTCACCAGATTCAAAATTTCCACAAATAGCGACCATTTGTCATTTCCTCCGACTACGTGCCGTTCCCATGCTCATTTCATCTTTGATTTCTACAAGAATTTTATTAACTCGAGTTATTTCGCCGACTAACATTGAACGTTGTCTACTTCGTAACGTTATACCTACCAATTTCCGTACCATATCTCTCTTCATTTCCTTAACGTAAACTTGAAACCCAGTAGAGCTTTTTGTAGTATTAAGGTCTTGAAACCTTTCACAAATGCTCTTGAATAGTACCTTAGCACACATTCAAGAAGGAAAAGTGATTTACATTATATAAAGCATAAATACAGCTGTGACAATATCCCTCCCTACGTGCTCAGAAGGGTGTTGTACTTATGGTGAAAGCTTGCGAAGCTGAGAGCAGCGCAGACGTGAACAATGCGATGAACCCGCCACTACTGACCTGTTGTGACCCCTTGGAACCGAAAAGCACCAGCAGCGCTTCAGTAAAGTGCCGCATTGAGAGAAATAGAATTTTTCGGCTGTCTAGAGTAGCGTTGTGTAGCAATGATAAGCGAGCATTTCATACTGACATGGTTGTTCATAAGTTGACTTCGGGGCTTTATCAGAAAGCGAAGATGATTACAACTAAACATTTAGAGTTTGTACAGCAGATAGTTCTTAGCAAGGGCTCCACCGTGAATCAAGCAAAAGAATGCCTATCCAGTACTTTTGAGATTTTCGATTTATACTGCAATACTCTCGGAGCAGACACATTTCTCAAACTAGCTGAACTGTTGACGTGTTCCGCCTGCATGATATTTAAATGCAGGAAACTCTAGTGTCGCGAATCAATTTTTATATTTTAATGATGTTGACCCGTAGTACACCGATACACAAAGCCAATGGTGAATACGACTACTGCGATGCTTCCATGCATGTACGCAAATGGTGGAATTCAAAATGTAATTAGAAAATAAAAGCGAGGGCAGCTGCCTGCTACTTCTGGCTCCCGTGATGCTCAACACTAAACTATGAATTTCGGATGAAAATACCAGTTGCTTTGTTTCAGTCTATGTCAAAATTTATTTTATTTATTTATTTATTTCAGAAATACTGCCAGCCTTCACAGAAGGCTTTAGGCAGGAGTGGGATTACATCCATTGTTAAAGAATAAAACACACAGCAGAAACGAAAAAACTGCTTAATTAGAGGAAAACCTAACAAATAAAAAATCATCATCCCGGTGTCGACCTGCCACCGAAAAATGGGTTAAAATACTCACACATCAACACGCTGTTCGTAGAGTAAAAATGACCACCAGAAAAAAAAATGTGTTACAAAAATTGAGCCAGAAGGTCTTGATACAGATATTACCTAATTAAAACCTTGCGAAATTTACAGCAGAAAAACCACTCCCTATATATAATCATCCGCAGCAGAACTACACTCAATGCAGGGCCAAGGCGATTCCCATATTGTGGCGCTTATCGGGTACTGTCCTACATGTGTTCACTCCGTACTGCAACCTTAAGCTCATACGCCCTCCTAACTTTATACCACACTCTACTAATGATTTCCTTTCATCAGATTCAAAATTTCCACCCATTGCGACCATTGGTCATTTCCTCCGACTACGTGCCGTGTCCATGCCCGTTTATTCTTGATTTCTTCTAGAATGTTATTAACTCAAAGTATTTCGCTGCCTCACATTGAACGTTGTCTGCTCCTTAACGTTATACTTACCAATTTCCGTACCGTACCTACCTTCATTGTCCTTAACGTAAACTTGAAACCCAGTAATGCCTCTTGTAGTATTAGGTTTTTGAAACCTTTCACAAATGCTCCTAAATAGTACCTTAAACACCTTAAAAAGTGATATAATTTATATTAGGCATAATTACAACTGTGTAAATATACCTACCTATGAGCTCAGAAGGGTGTTCTACCTACGGTGAAAGCTTGTGAAGCTGGGAGCAGCGCATACATGAACATCGCAATGAACCCGCCACCATTGACCTGTTGCCACCCCTTGGAACCGAAAATTACCAGCAGCGCTACAGTAAAGTGCCGCATTAAGAGGAATAGAATTTTTCAGCTTTCTGATGGAGCGTTGTGTAGCAATGATATGTGAACATTTCACACTGGCAGGGTGTTTCATAAGTCGACTTCGTACCTTCATCAGAAAGCGAAGATGATTACAACTATCAATTTATAGTTTGTGCAGCAGACACTTCTTAACAAGAGCTCCACCGAGAATGAAGCAAAGGATGCGCATCCAGCGCTTTCGAGACTTTCGATTTATATCGTAATACTTTCGGAGCTAGTAAAAGAAGATTGATTCTGTCATGAAGTGCATGAAGTATTTCTTTCTTTCTTTCTTTCTTTCTTTATTCAGTACTAAGAACCCTGTACAGGTCTAAGCAGGGTGGTAACATGGCAACAAAACAATAATAACAAAACTAATAAACATCAAAGTGTGGAGAAAGGCAATAATGAATCATTCCAGTCGGTTACTGTACGAGAAAAAAATGAAAACTTGAACAAATCAGTGCGTGCTAAATACGGCGTCAGCGAGTTAGGATGATGGTGGTCCGTATGCCTCGATGATAAAAGCAACAGATATGGTGAAGGGTTAATAGCTAGGTCTCGATTCGAAAGCGCGGAAAGAAATTGCAAGCGTAAATTGCTTTTTTTGTTGTTCAAGACATTCGATACCATTAACCTGCATTAATTCAGAGGGTGAGTCATACGGAGAGCATTTACAGTAAATAAACTTATCATATTTTCTTTGCACCTTTTCTGAACGGATGATATTGTTTAGTAAACGGGTCCTAAACAGTGCATGTATATTCAAGTTACGGTCTAATTAGTGAATTGTATGCAAGTAGTTTTACACTCGAGGGAGAATTTTTAAGGTGATGTCTTAAAAAGTACAGTTTACGTAATGCGGAAGCGCAGATGTTATATATATATATATAAATTCCATGACAAAGTACTAGTAAGCGTGACACCTAAATACTCGTACTTGGCCTCTTCCAACAAATGTGAAGAACCTAGCATGTAGATAAAAAAGAGCGGAGCTTTTCTGCGAGCGAAGCGAAGAACGACGGTCTCATCAGTGTAACCTTTCATGTCTCATATTTTACACCATTCATAAATCTTAGCCACAGAGGAGTTAAGATGGATTTAGTCGTTAATCGAGGTTATTTCTTGAAAAAGCACACAATCATCTGCAAACAGCCTGATATGCACGTTGTGATCAAGGTTAGTTGTAATATCATCAATATATAAGATGAACAAAAATGGGCCCAGCACAATGCTTTGGGGCACCCCAGGGCCGTCCGGAAGGCAACCTGATTGTTGCTCATTAACTTCTACAAATTGGCACCGATTGGTTAAATAGTTTGTTAACCATATGATCAGAATTTCAGGTAGGCCATTGCTTCGGAGTTTTAATATTAGTTTGTCATGTGGGACTGTATCGAAAGCTTTGCTGAAATCTAGAAATATTGCATCATCTAGCCGTTCTTATCAAGACATGAAGCAAGTGACTGTATTACTGTCACTAGTTGCGTTAGTGTTGAGTACCCTTTTCTAAACCCTTGTTGAAATTTAGAAAGGACGTTATGCTCATTTAAAAATTCATTATTTTTTTGGCAATAAGATGTTCGATTAGTTTACAACATGACGATGTAAGTGATATCGGACGGTAAATTTGCAATAACGCGCGGTCACCTTTCTTGTATACTGGCACAACCCTGGCATCGTTCCAGTCACTTGGTAAATGTCGATGAAGTAATGAAATGCGGAAGAGAATAACTAAGAACTCTGCAGCATATTCAGCAAATCGCTTCAGAAACACGTTAGGAATTGTGGTCAGGATCACATTAAGATTTAGTTTTTAAATTTATTAGCATGAACACTACGCCAAGATATGAAATAAAACTAACATCACGCGGGTGAAACACTGTATCATGGATGAACTAGCACCGGAATTTGAAACAACACTGTGGAAGTAGACGTTGAAGGGGAGCGCAATATCCCTGTTATCTGTATCTACTGATTCATCAACAAAAATTTACGACACTGGTTTCTTTTTATCGCTTATATAATTCCAAAAATGTTTTGGCTCCTCCACAATGAAATTTGGCAGCACAGTATTAAAACAGTTTTCTTTCGACATGTGCACTGCACTCGCAAGGCTATCCTCTAAATCGTTCTGATTACCTAAGTGCAAGCGCCGTTTTTTTAACCTTTTTATCTTTAGCTTTAAGTGGATTATTTCGCGCGTCATCCACGGCGTTTGTCGACGAATAAGTTTACGTTTGCTCGGCACAAACTTATCTACGCAGAAGTTGCACATATTTTTCTAACGGTCCCGAAGTGTCTTTAAATCATCATCATTCATGTCTCTAAAGCCTCCATAATGAATGCATCATCAACACGTGAGTAGTCTTTCAAGGATCGAAGCTTAACAGTGTTATCCGATTGAGTACAAGCACCAATGTGTAAGCATACGTTCACAAGCAGATGGTCATATATGTCTTCCACAATTTCAACACTGTATTCAGGCAATTCTCCAGGCACAAACACCAAATCGAGGACAGACTTGCTAGATCCTTGCACAAGTGTCACTTCCTGCATTATTTGAATTAGATTTTGTGTTAACATCATGTTAAGTATACTGTTTAAATTAGTGCTGTTTTGAGGAAGGGATTGAAAACGCTCCCAATAACACCAGCCACGTTTAGGCCGGCAATCAGTAGCAGTTTATTTTAATTGTATCGGGGCATTAGAGATACATATTAGATGACACACTTGGTTGGTTTTGAAACAGTAAACATATGCAATCGGTTGGGAGCAACCCTCTTCATCTCTCGAGTGGGTAACAAGCTTTACTATGTCTACAATATTGCCATCTTCATCACCTGTTCACTCTACATTATCATGGAGTGCAAAACACCATACCTGAAGAAATGTCTGCGGTAAAACGCCCACTCATTCCGGCATAAGTAGGCAAAACGCTAGAGATTTCACAAATTGCTCGGAGGAAAATACACTCGCATCCCATAGGTCTGAATCAGACTGCATCATTTCACTGAAAGCTAAACGCAGGCTCTAAAACCCCAGCGTACACTCAGAAAAGCTGCAATGTGTTAACTGCATCTAATGTATTCACTTTCTTTAATCACATGACGCAGTATTGGTGATTGTTTTCCTGGTGGCTAACGTTGCTCCCAGGAATAATTGTAAGGGAAAATGGAGCGCTGTTTCTAAAGACGTCAGGAAGTATCAAGTAAATTATAGAGGAACAGTTCATGTAATTTGTAGCGTTTACCGGTTGTGAAACTATATGTAACACGAACGTCCATTTATCCGGCTGTAGAGGAACAAAATGTGCATTCCCTATGGGCAAATCTTAGACAAGATAGATTCGGAGGATGAAAAACTCGGTGAGGAACTCGGAATCATAGGTCGAAGAAAAGGTGTGTGGGAGTTGAGGGGCTGTCTGGCTCGGGTGCACTGGCGCCTTTTCTCGGTAAAACTGCTTCAAATGGTGCCATCTAGAGCGTTATAATATGTATGTTCAAAATTTTCATCACTATAAGAACAAAAAACTAAAATATTTTCGTGGCCGCAAAAATGTCAGCAACTCGTTCATATAGAGTGGGCTAATAATATTCGAGCAGTGCTATGTAGTGAAAGCAGATGACTGAAACTCAACAGAAGCCTTTCTTACTGGGAGTCTGGGTAGTCACCTTCCGTGTTGTGGCCAGCGTTGTTTCTGGAAAAGATAAAACCATAATTTTTAAATGATTTCGTTCCAGACAAATAGAGCATCAATTGCGACTATCAACACGTTCTGCGTTTTTCATTCAGCACTACTGGGTTTATCCCCTTTCATGTGCAAACAAAGCGCATCTAACTTTGAGTACACACCAAAGTGGTCAGCTTTAGGTCGTTTAGCGAATAAAGACTGAGTGAATGCTAACCAACTGGAACACTCCGAGGACACGTAAATTCTACATATCTAAACTTCGATATGCACATTTTCCTCTGTGCTTGCTGACGTGGCTGTGCTAGCTGGTGACAGCACCGAGTGCCTCACTCCGACTTTGTTCAGTCAATTTGCTCTTAATAATGGCTTTCTAAAAATATCCGTTTCCCTTTTCCTATCGCAATCATTTCTCAGCATTCAACCGTAATAAGAGAGGTTAAAGCAGTATTAGCCCTAAAGAGTGTTAACCCTTTCTCTGTGCACGATTGGGGGAAGCAGAAGCTCATCCGTTGACATCGTGCGGTTGCTAGTTCATTAAGGGATACAGTGTGATTTGGCTTAGAATATATACCAGCTGCGGTTTACTCTGTTTTTTAAGGACTGGTTCATAAATACATATGTATCAGCAGCGCGAACACAATCAGAGGAAAATAAGAATAAGATAGGACAGAGCGCTGACGCTCTGTCCTATCAGCGCTCTGTCCTATCTTATTCTTCTTTTCCTCTGATTGTGTTCGCGCTGCTGATACATATGGATCGTTACCAACTAGCCCGACAGATCGTGTTGGTTCATAAATGCTCTCTCAGTATATAAAACCTATAAAACATCAGTAGGATTTGGCTGTCGAAATAAATTCAGAATTAAATATAAAATATTTTAGGCTCGCAAATCAATAGCAGGCGCTTGAAACTAAGCCTCTGGTGGCAGCATCGTAAAAGCACAAAAAATGTGAAGTTAACGTTTTCAAGCACCTGCAGTCAACAGTTAATATACCATCAAACATATTGGGCGGGTTTTGAAAATAATTAGCAGGTATCTACATTAAGCCTTTCGGTGTCAGATTTTGGGAGGTGCTGATTCCTTGTTCAAGTTTTTAAATCTTGAGCAGCAGGTTCAGAAATTCTTCCTCTGCATTTATCCTGTTGTCGTGGTTCAGTGGATACGTCTGAAGCAAAGTACGCCGGATGAAAACAAGAAATGCCTGACACAAGTTTGCCCCAAAGCTTAATGTGTATTTCTCTTCGTCTTCTTGTTGTTTGACTCATTCACCAAACGCAAAAATGGCGATTTGTTTGAAAGGATGAGATTTCAGCCATTTTTCTTTTTTTTTCTGATAAAATGATTAAAAAGTCTTGCACTTCCTGGCATTAACCTTTCATCGTGCCCTTCGCTGTGAACACTAAGTCCATCTCAAGCCACCATCCTTCTAATCTTCACTTATATCCAACTGCGAGTCATAATACCACGACCAAAAATCTTTCATCAGTCGAACGACTATGCCGGAGTTGAACGCAGGATTCCCCCGAAACACATGGCCCCTATATGGTTACTATGGCGCAATATGTGGTGCTGGTGCTGGTTATGAAATTCAACATTATATATCATCACCACCCTCATTATCGCATTCAATATGGAACAACCTGCTAAGCCCACGGAGCATTTGCAAACCACTTTACCCGGAAACAGCACGCATGTCTAAAGCTTTAGATAAATTGATATCAATAATGCGAATAACGCAGAAGCATCATCAAAGAAAACATTTTCTTCTAAACAACGAAATACGCTTCACGGAAACAATCACCTATTTTTTACAGGAACGCAGGCCTACACAGAGCAGACAATGCGAGGGAGACTATAATCCATACAAGCGAAAGACATAACCACTCCAGGAAACAAGATTGTAATCTTACATTCCTGAGGTCTTTGCAGGCTCAAAAGGAGACCAGAAATACGGAAGTAATTAAAATCTATTTTCAATCAACATTTCTGCATTGAAACTTTGCCCATTCTTGGGATTCATTAAAATAGGATCCAATCTCGCTTAGGAGCTGCCGTTGCTCTCGCTTTGTTAACGAATGGTGTGGTGCATTAACACTCGCTGATTGAACAGCTCGCCTGCTTCTTTCACCTCCGCAGTTGTCACCTGTATGCGCCATGAATTAGACTGACGATTCTGAAAAAATATTATTCTCTAATTACGACGCGTAAACCTATAGAAAAGGTATTTTATGATCGAAGTGTTCGCGCGGAGTACGAGGAGGTTGCTTTCCGAATTCATTAACAGGATATCATATTGTGTTTGCCTGGTTAGCTGACCGAAATTTTTTTCCGCCTTTGTATGGGGTCCGACACTCGCAAAAATAAATTCTGCAAAGGGTATCGAGTTGATTTTATCTGCGGGCGTTTTCATTCACTTGTGTAAGAAAAAGTTTAATCATCGAGACTTGTGTGCGCACGTGCAGGGCCGTGTTCCGAGTTTCGTCGTTATCGAAGGTGTCGCTATCTACCTAAACAAGTAATCTGATTGATGAAAACAGGGGAACTGGATGTCATTTTGATTGTCCCCACTTCCGGTTCCTGCGTTTCCACCAATCAGACGACTTGACGTCAGGAAGACACTGACACGTTCCAAAATGGCGCAACCTCGCAATACGGATCCATATCTATTGGTGGTATAAATATCCTGCCCGCCTATCTCTCTCGCCTGTGCAGCAACAAAGCAAAATGCAAGCGCGCTTCGTTGTGCCAGATTTGGTGTCAATTTCGAAGTCTCAACTTCACCTTTCCTCTTCACTTCACAAGCGAGATCATATTTCGCTCTCCTGCGATAAATGCAGATGACAGAAGCCCAGTAATAAAAGTGATTCTAATTAAAGTTTGAGTAACATTCGACGCAAGTGATTCTCTTCCGCACCGATGTTTGCCTCCCCCCTATTTTGCACATAAAGGTCAAATAATGGAAATATACTTATTTTCTCATTACATTTTTAACACAAGACTGCTCAAACTAGCTGAAATATGGACGTTTTCCGCCCCTATGATATTTAAAAAAAGGAAAGTTTAGTGTCGGAAATAAGTTTTTATATTTTATTGAATTTGATTCACAGTGCACCGATTCAGAAAGCTAACGAAGAATACGACTTGTGCGATGCTTCCATGCATATACGCAATTGGCGGAATAACCAATGTAATTGAAAAGAAGAGCGAATGCCGCTGCCTGCTGTTTCTGGCTCCCGTGACGCTCAACACTTAACTATGAATTTCGGATGAAAATAACATTGGCTTTAAGTCAGTCTTTCTCAGAATGTTTTAAAATTGAGCCACGCGGTCTTGATGCGGAGATTACTTTAGTCAAACCTTGCGAAATTTACTGCAGAAAAACAATTCTCTATTATTCATCACAGGCAGCAGAACTACACTCAATGCAGGGCCAACGCGCTTACTATATTGTGGCGCTCATCGTCTTGTGCTAGATGCGTCAACTGTACTCCTGCAACCTTAAGCTCATCCGCCAACCTAATTTTATTACCATCCCTGGTAACGATTTCCTTTCATCAGATTCAAAATGTACACCAATAGCGAACATTGGTCACTTCCTCCGACTACATGCCCTGCCCTTGTTCATTTCTTCTTGATTTCTACTAGAATATCATTAACTCGAGTTATTTCGGTGACTCAAACTGAGCATTGTCTACTTCTTAGCGTTATACCTAGCTATCATAGTTACGTAACAGTTACATATCACCCCGCATTGACCATCGTTTTAAAGTGAATGATCCAAGCTGCAGGATTAACCAGTATTCCTACTCTTTCCTCCCCAAGACAAGCTTAGACTGGAACCACCTGCCCGCCTGCATCGTCTCCATTTCCGAACCCGAAGCGTTCAAATCTGCGCTCCTTCATCCCCTATGTTAAAAAAATTCTTAGTTCTAATGTTTGTATAAGTAGTCAAACCAATCCTATCGGTAACGCCTCAACGACCCTGAGAGTGACCAAATAAATAAATAAATAAATAAAAAATTTGACTACCATAGGAAATTCGTCCATTGTCCTTAATTTAAATTTGAAAACCAGCAGAGCTTCTTGGAGTATTAGGTTATTGAAACCTTTAAAAAAATGTTAAAGATTAATATCTTACTATTCATAAATCTCGTCATTGTTAATAAAACTTTTCATAAAATGTTCGAGAAAAGTACTTTAACATACCATAGTTCTCTTCATTATCTCTAATTTAAACTTCTTTGACAGCGTTGATTCGGCTGGTAATTACATACTATTCGTTTTTAAAGATACTTTCACTGACCTGAGCTTCACTCACGAGGTCCCACTTGATGCCAGCATCAGAGTTTTAAAATGACTCCTCGACTTTTCTGACTATAGCCAAGTTTGCTGGAAATGCGCTCCCCGTACAACGAACGCCTGTTGCCCTACACCTTGTTCCAGTCTAACATCGTAAAAAGGGGAATAGCCAAACTCTGCCTAGGTAATGTCTTGCGAAACAGATCCCCACACGTTCTGCAGAATAGTTTCCTTGAGCAGGTTTATCGCTTGTGGTCAGCGAGTTACCCTAAACAAGTCCTGATTTCTGTTGCTGAATCACTACCAAGTAAGCTAAAGGTACAGCATATGCCTCGCAATGAAGAAACGTCAAGTTAAGAACTGAGACCGATTGTAATAACGTATAGCCACAAAATAGCGCATAATGTGAATAAGCTTGAAATGAGATACGGAGCCAACATTGTCGATTCAGCGCCCACAAAACTCGTCACAGTGTGCCCGTATCACTGCAAATAAGGACAAAAAGAAGATTAGCAACGTCAAGCAACGAAGTATGTTCACCGGATGTAATACCGATGTTGTATACTCTCCACCCCTGTCATGTTATAAAGCTTACATCAGCCAAACTGGCCAGTATATTAATGACCTCTCAAGGCAGCACCGCACCTCACTTAATCCGGATAACACAGCCAATCTGTCGAAACATTGCAACTGTTGTGAAAATTGTACCCCCCTCGTTAGTAATGTTAGCATCATCGACCATGAAAACACACAGATGGACCGAGACATATTGGAAGCATTCAAAATCATTAAGTTAGGCGCTTAATGCGTCAGTGAAGCTCCGTAAAGTTTTCTGCAAGGGAATATAATTTTTTTGAATGAGACATAGTTTTCCCACGTGCAAGATAGCAGCTCCTGCACTATCATTTAATTGTTCTTTTTCTCCTTGTGGCGTTGGTGCTCACGCACGCGTGCGCCCTGCTCTGTTTGACCATTTTCATGTAGTAAAATTCAGTTGTGTTCTAGCGTCGTCCTTGTGCACTCCTGCCTTGTTAACGCGTCCACTTTTAGCTAGTTTTTGCCTTTAGCAATGCTACGTGTACTGCCATTTACAAAATATGCTTATATTTCTAACACGCAGGCGACTACCGGGCTCTTCCCATATTTCTATCTATACGACTGACATTTTTCTTGTATAATGAACACTATCCTCTTCGACCACCCCGACGCCTCTGATATGACCGCCATTTCTCGAGCCGCGGCCTATGCTGAAGAGTGTCACGTGATCAACTGTCCAACAAGCAGCACCAGTAAAACCCCAGTGGTTCTACATGTCTACTGCCTGCTTTTGGGATGACTCCTGGCGTTGCTATGGGTGCCCTCTTCAAACTCACGCTAGTTGGTGAAGCGTCTAGGTAGATATCAGGGCCTTTATCATGTCCTTTTACAACCCTTGCCAGTTAATAATTTTGTCGAGCCTCTCACGCCTTCGAAAGAACTCTGTTGTCGAGGAAATGAAATTTTTCATACTGACCGGCTCAAACTGTACTATGACATCAACATCGTGGTTCCCCCATAATAAGCCAGAATGGCGTTTTCTCACGCGGAAGTATTGTGAGTGAATTTCAGTGCTCCTATATCTGTGTGTGTTCACTTGTCATCATGGCCTTGCCACCACCACGTGACATCTAGTGGAGGTGCTGCCCTTGATACTTCAGCGAAGACCTCGGCCTTGATCCGGTCGCCCTCGGCGACCAGCGTACAGGTCACCGAGCCAGCCACCGACTTCAAGGGCTCCAACCCGAACGCGGTCTGTTGTCTAACCTCGTTCGACCCGAAAATGCATCAACTTTGGAAATGGTCCAGTCAACAGCACTGGTTGTCCTCGTGAGGACCCAGGAACCCCCCCCCCCTCCCGTCTTCCAAGGACTGCCCACTGAAGATGGCAATTTTCAACTCCTGGAATGACAAAACGAAGCTCAGGCAAGTCATTTTTTCTCTTAAAGGATCTGCCAGAATATGGTTCGAAAACCATGGTGCAGCTTTGATTGATTGGAAGATGTTCAAAAACATAGCTGTGGTTTAGCTCTGATTAAACCCTCATGGAAGCGAAAACGTATTTTGCCTGCTACATTATTCCCCTACCCCACCCTATAGTGCAGGGCGCTACGTTATTGAGGACACTAAACTTCAGCCTTTAAGGGTATGACGCGAGAGCGTAAGCTACCAGCCCACATATAAAGTCCCGCTCTAACTAAGCCGTATGGACGTGCCTGCGTGTTGTAGGGGTAATGTGAATGCAAAGCGTTCTGGCAGGCTGATTCGGATATCACCCGCCCGTATGAAATGAGTGACCCGAGTTTGCAGCTGCTGCCATGTGGCAGAGGAGTAACGTGAAATCAAATTTTGTGGCAGGCTTATTCTAACGTCACCATGCCACATTAAACGAGAGGCCCGAGTCGGTGCTCTTTCCATCACCACCGACACTGACGCTGAAGGCTCGAGCTGGTTGGCGTAGTGAAGCTTCCGCTTCAAAATGAGAAGGGTTCAATGCTGCTGAACTGAATGCAGAGCGAAAGCATTACCTGCAAATGACCTAGCGTTCTTCTTCGTCGTCTTCGTCTTCGCTCCGACCACCTGGGCTTCTCCTATGACGTTACGTGGTTTGCGCATGCGCAGCTGTGGCTTTTTCTAACGAAGGAGCACAGGTGAGACTCGGAGTCGACTAGCCTAGTGTTGCTTTTCGCTTCAAAAACGTTTTTGACTGCCTTTGCAAGTATCGTCCGAACAGAACTAGCCCAGGCACTCCTTCAGTCAAGACTAACGCCTTAGCGAGCCTGTCCTGGTTTACGTTGAGGAGACGAAGCGCCTCTTTCGCCGAGGCGCTCACCTAAAATGACCGAAGGTGAGAAAGGGAAAGCTTTAATGCGAGGCGTTAAAGAGTCTGTTTTTGCAGGACCTGCCAGAAATCCGCCAAAATCCGTGGCGGAACTTGAAATCGCAGCGTCTACCATCGAGAAGACTGTGGACACCCGGATGCGCCACACCGGACAACACAAGCCATTACCCCAGCGCATCTACGAGCGAAGATAACATTCGGGACCTCATCCGGAAGATCGTGCGAGAGGAACTCTGCCCGTTGTTGCCACCATCCCAACAACCCCAGGTGGCGCTCGGCGCTTGAGGACGTCGTCCATGAAAAATTCAAACAGGCACTGGGTATTCTTTCAGTGACGGCTCCGACTGTTCCAGCCCAAAAAGGAGCAGCCATGAACTATGCTGCTGCATTACGGCGTCTTGCACCCCGACGCGACCTTCCAGGCCCTCGTCGCTGCCGTCCTGATCTCAAAAACCGCCCCTTGGCCCCTGCCCGTCAAGCCTACTGACGACCTGTAAGCTCTAGGAAATGCGACTCAAAAACCGACCACACTGGTCCCACTGCGGCGACGCCGGCCACAAACTACGCCACTGACCTTACAGACGCATCGGCCTGCGCGCCTTCGCCATCAACGCCCCACGACCCCATCCTGGCGAGCGACCACAAACAACCAACGACTTCCTATGGAGGGGAGAGCACGCGTCGCCAAGTCGTCTGTCACGCTCACCCTTGCCGTTCAGGCCCGCGTTGCCACGCCAGGCCAACGATACATGCCGACAAGAAAGCCGTGCGCAGGTTCCTTGGTCTGCGCTTACTATCGACCATTTTTCAGAACATTTTCGCACATCGCCGAACCGTTGATGCAGCTTACAAAGAATGGCGCACTTTTTATATGGAAAGCGCCGCAAGATGTCTGCGCCATATCTAAGCACCACCTACAGTCCCCTCCTGTCCTGGGCCACTTTGATGAAAACGCTGAGATTGAAATTCACACAGACGCAAGTAGTTTGGGCCTGGAAGCTGTTCTCATTCAGAAGAACGCCGGACAAGAGAATGTTGTCCCCTGCGCTACCCATTCCCTCTACGAAAACTGAATCCAATTATTCGATGATGGAGAAAGATGGTCTTGCCATCATTTGGGCCACATCAAAATTTCGCAATATTTGTACGGACGACCATTCAGAATTGTGAGCGATCATCCTGTTCTCGACTGGCTCGCCAAATTAAAATATCCTTCCATCGCCTTGCGCGATGCACCTGAGCTTCTAAGAATTCGACATCACAGTCATCTACAAGTCATGCCGCAAGCACTCCTATGCCTACTGCTTGTCACGCGCCCCTGTTGAGGCGCCGCCGAAAGGCGACGACAAAGAAGCCTTTTTGGGACCGGTAAGCGCCAGCAGTTTCGCAGAACAACAGTGATCAGACCCTGAGCTGAAAGCGCTAGCCGATTACTTAAAAGGAAATACCGCTTCCCCTCCCGCTGCGTTAAAGAGTCAGCTCTCCTCCATCGTGTTAGAAAATGATGTGCTTGTGAAGAACTTTGCATCAGAAAGGAGAGCACACCTTGTTGTGCCTATAAACCTCAGAAACAAACTTCTACGAGCGTGTCACGATGAGTCAACGGCAGGACATCTCGGCCTTGCAGCACATAGCACCGAATTCGGGAGAAGTATTATTGGCCATGATTAGCTGTCGATGTCGCCCATTACGTCGAAACGTGCCGCCAGTGCCAGCGAGGCACGACACCTCTGATGAGACCTGCTGGCCTACTGAACCCAATGCCACCTCCAACTAAGCCTTTTCAACAAATAGAAATGGACCTCCTCATACCCTTCCCAAATTCATCGACAGAAAAGTGGATCATCGTGGCTACTTCCCTAGTCACTAAAAGAGATTAAGATTTTACATAACAACTCGTTCACAGAAATGGAAAGACGGAGTATCTGCCACACTTATTCCATGGACACCTGAACCTCGTCGTAAGGACAAAAAGATTGGAGTGAAAGGGAAAAGAGAAAGAGACGCCGTAGTAGAGGAAAGAGAGTGCTTTCGAAAACCTGGAATCTTGAACGTGCACTGACTTCGAAAAGCACAGGGACGCCTCTCAATTCCCCCTCCATCGAAACGTGGCCGCCGGAGGTCGAGATTGAACCCATGTGCTCCAGCACTGCATCATCGCGGCATGGAAAACTATCATCCTATTGACAGTATTTTGACAGCATTTCACAACACATTATTGTTTACATGACTGAAGTTGCACATCGGTACATTACTGACAGCTCACAAAAATTTCGCTGTGGCTTAGCTTCTGGTCAACCTAGCATGGCGGTAAAATTATTTTAATGTAAATGTTTAAGAGGTTGTAGCGGTGGTTGGAGTCCTCAGTCAAGAACCCCACTAGCGTTGGCTGTTGTCCGCGCTCTTTCGACGAGTTCGTTTTGACCTCTTACGTCCGAGCTGGTCAGAGCTGCCTCCCACCCCTCCAGTGTTGGCTGGTTACTAATAGCGATAGCCTGATATCACTGGCATGCCTAGCCATATAGTACAGGTCCGCCTTCTCCCCGCAGAATTTGCATTGTGAGTCAAATGACTCTGGATCTATTGCGTGTGGTCTTCGTGGGTTGTTAAAAGTGTTGGTCTGTAGCTTGCGGAGGGGTACCTCCTCCCCTTTGTCTAGGGTATTTGCCGGTGGAGGGTAGACCCGGCGAGATAATGTTAAGTGCTGATGTATTTCAGTGTAGGTTAGCAGTTCGGGTAGGAGGTTCCAAGAGATCCGTATTGCGTGCCCAGGGGAGAAATTGTCGGGCTGAGGCATATGCGCTCTCGTTCCCTGGGATGCCCTGGTGATCTGGTGTCTATACTAAGTGTTTATGCGTGGGTTGTAGCCACGGGTGTAACTATCTTGTGGGATTTTAGCTGCTAGCGGTGCAGTCCTAACCTTAGGTAATTGTGATATCCTGTCTGTGAATATGTAAGAATGTATTCTGAGGTACTGTGTGTAATAGCTAGGGCAATCGCCACTACTTCCGCAGCCATTGTGTATTGGCTGGGCAGTATTAGTCCACCCAATGTTTGATTCTGGTGCATTACCGCAACGGTCGCCATTCCCCGTTCAGGACCCGCAGCATCGACATAGAACACGCCCTCGCGCCCGTCGTAGTGCCTTTTTATAGCTTCCGCTCGTGCTTGTCGTCCTGGCTGGTGAACATTGGGGTGCATATTCCTCGGCAACAGAGTTTCCTTGAATTGCCCTCTGCATGAGGCTGAGATTTCGCTTTTAGGGTCTAGCTGTCAGGGACAATTGATTTTCAAGTCGTTCAAGACTTGTTGGCCAGTCAGAGTCGTGGTGACGCGTACTACCTGCGCCGTGAACTGTACCTCTATGATCTCGTGTACCGTGTTGTGGACGCCCAATCGTAAAAGCCGGTCCTTCGAAGTCGTAAGAGGGAGGCCTAGGGCCTTCTTGTAGGCTGTTGTGAACATGACGTCGAGGTTCTCGATGTCAAACTTTTCAGACGAAGGTAGGGTGCTGCATAGACGATGCGGCTCACGACGAAAGCCTGCACCAGTCGGAGAGTATCTTCTTCGCACATCCCTCATTTCCGCGTCTTTGTTCTGGCGATCCTCCTGGCGACTTGCTCGCTCACGAGGCGGAGTTTCTGAATGGCAAGATGGTGGTTGCCCTTGTTATTGATGTACAGACCCAGTATCTTGACGGTCTGAACTTCCTGATGGGTGAGTTGCCAAAGTGAATGTCGATCGTGGCCTGATTTTTGTGCTGGAGGGAAACTAGGGGTGTAGGTTTTTAACGCTAATTTTCTTGCCGGGTTCGTCGATAAAATGTACATTGGCTGTTTTCTATACCTGTGGAGTGGCGCCGATGCGCCAGCATTCGTTAACTTAATCCGTAAGTTGCTGCAGTGCCTCCGTGCCGAGAGTGGTTAGAAGTCCGACCGTAGTTTTGTCTCGTCCCGAGGCTGTACCCCGGCGCATATCTGCTAGTGCTGCTATGATTTCTTTTAAAGTTAAATCTTTATCTAGGTCTTTGTTCGGTTCCCACCGGTTTTCCGGATTTGAGCGTTCTGCGTCTCTCGAAGTGCAGATATGAACTGTAGAAGAACGACTGATTGGGCGAGTTGGTGAACCATGATGGACAGTAATATACGTGCGCAAAAAGACGAGACAAAGAGGAGAAGTGGACAACGACGGCGCAGAACTGACAACTGATTGAATCGAAGAACGGAAGAGCATATATATGTACACACACTTGTCGTACCCACATGCGCACTAGTCAAAATTTATAAAAATATATGTCAACTCATGTGAAACTCCCCACAACACACGCACGTGGTGAAAACTGCCGACGCACTTTCGGTTGTGCAGCATGGTCATCTCTTTTTCTGTCAATGCGACGGACGTTTACTAACACAAACATTTTGCTTTCGGTTAAGATGGAAAGCCTCGGTGATTTCTCGAGTAGTCTGGTCTTTATGAAGAAACAATATATTAGTATAAACAAAGAAAGGTATACACTCACAGGCGTTACAATGTTTTGCTAAGTTTGTTTCATTCTTTTTAAGGACAGCGCATGCTCCATCAGCCTAATGTTGATGCAACGGCTTGTCTGCCCGATATACATACAGTCACAGGACAATTGTATTTGATATACTACACCCATCCTACAATTAATGAAACTCTTGGCGTGATTAACCTGGCATCTGTTCTTACTTCTTGTGCCCCCCAGCTTTCTTTGAACTGCTGCACCTACCTTGCCAATCTTATTAGGAGCTGAAAACAACACCTGTACACCATATTTTGCGCCTCTTTCTTTAAACCGATGTGACAATGCATGTATATAAGGCACAACTGCAATTTTATTTCTTTCATTTTTTCCTTCCATCTGTCCGGAACACTTCAGAGAACGCAGAACTTTATCAGGACTAGCTACAAGCACTGAGTCTGGATAATCAGCCTCCCTACATCTATTAGCTTGGATTTCAAGGCTATTAAACATTCGATGTGCACAAGACTTACTGACAGCCATCCTAAAACAAGCTGCTACTATTCCAGATTTAACAAGTTTGGAGTGACATGACTTGCAGTTTAAAAGAGGCTTTACACTCCTAGGAGAGTACTGCCAAAACACATGATTCATATTAAGTCAACTTTAAATATAAAAATTTCAATACATTTTTCTGAGGAACCTCAAAGGTGGACTTCAGTCCCGTACCATTTCGAGCAAAAATGTCAAGGATCTGAGGCACATTTACAGCATCCAAGGATCTAACTAAAACAAGGAAATCATCTACGTATCGGAATATACGAATGATCTTTCCTTTTAGGTCGCTCTCTATTTCTCGGTCGACATAACTAAGATAAATATTGCTGAGAACGGGGGCTACTTTAGCACCTATACACACGCCAGACTTCTGCATGAATAATTTATCGTCCCACATTACATAGGTGTTTTACAGATAAAATGACAAAAATTCCGGGAAGGATCCAACAGTTATACCGCACTAATTTGGGAACAAACACTCATCATTATCCTCTGCGATGCAATTCTTCACACATTGTAGAAGTTGATTATGGGGAAGAGAATAAAACAAGTCAACCACATCTATGCTAAAGCCGGAGCAAGAAGCCATATTCTCGTCCAAAAGATGCTTTACAACGGTCTCCGAGTTAGGCACAAGAAACGGGTCAAAAACGGAAAGTGCTGGCAAATGATTGTTAAGGTAAGACGATACTACCACTTGCCAAGTCTGGCGCTCAGAACCTATTGCCCGGAAAGGGATGAAAGAGAGCAAAAACGCTTATGCGTTTTTGTTGAAAAGAAAATTTCAAGAACTAGAAGATATATAGCGACGCGTGGTTTCACGAGTTCGTAATCCCTGCCTTAAAAGTTGTGTAAGGCTCGATGCAAATTTCTACGTTGTTCACTCTTCGATTTCGGTGGATCAATAAGGCATCGAAGAAGGTTCCACGTAGTCTTGATGTCTAGGCGACCTTTGAGGGATTCGCACCTTTTTAGACAATTGGTGCGAGCGAGGTCCCGTGCGTATTGGTCTGCTTGAGTAGTTAGCTTCGCTATTCAAATTCTGAGTTTTTGATTGTGCCTTTGTTTCTTCCACCGTTTTATGAGACAACGTCTAGCTTCCCAAAGGTGTAGGAGATGGTTGTCAAAAGCTGGGTGGTCCTCCATGGTGGCAAGGGTTTTTGTGAGGTTTTCTTTAGGGTCGAGAACGGATGCGGCCCACTTTTCGTAGCTAGTTATATATTCCGATGTAACTAATTTTGTGTCCTTCTTGAATTTGTCCCAGTCTGTCACTCTGGCTTGCCCACGTGGTTTGCTGTGCTTGTTGCTTTCGAAGACGATGTGTAGCACGTAGTGATCGCTACTTAAGGTCTCTCCCGTATTAACCCACTCATAGTTGCGGGTGTTGCGGACAAGCGTAAGGTCGGGGGAGGTATCCCGCGTTATGCGGTTACCGACTCGAGTCTGGTGCTGCGGGTCAGTAAGTAAGGAAAGTGTCATGTCTGCGATGGCGGAAGCTAGTTTCCTGCCTTCAGTGTCTTCTTTGGATATCCCTATAGGGGCTAGAAGCGTTAAAGTCGCCGACTATAGCTAGGGGAGCTGTTTGAGCTTCTCTTAGTGATTTGAGAAAGATAGTGTCAAGGGCTACGCGGCGCTTGTTGGGGCGACTATATATATTGAGCATATAGGTGCCCTTGCTGTTTTGGTGTTGTGGTAACAACTTCACTTCTTGCAGGGCGATCATTTGCGGCGCATGGAAATAGGAGTCTATGTATTGTTGTAATGTTTCCCTCTTACGCTTTAGTCCCCTGCAGTTCCACTGTAGGATGGTGAGTTTAGGTCTTGGTTGTGGCGCCATGTTGAAGATTAGAAAGGTGTGTCTGATCCTGTGGTGCCTATTCAGGTTCTTTATCAAGTTCAGGGATGACTAGGCGACGATTTCCCATTTTGCCCTGTAGGTTTGTGCCCTTGTTATGAGAAACATCCGAATATTCCTGAACTTTTTGTTCAATTCTAATCTCCTGCAGTTGCATTCTTATTTGAACTCGTTCAAGTTTTTCCATCATGGGCTTGATGACTGATTCTCACATGCTTTTGTTTGTCGTCTCGATCATAATTTGCAATTTATTCTCCATGAGATCATAGACTGTGTTTTTCAAGCGGGTAATGCGGTCCTGTGTTTGGGTGTTCTCGGTATATTGCGGCATGGGTGCCTGCGGTTCTACTGCCTGCTGTTGTGGTACCTGCGGCATTGGTGCCTGCTGTGGTGTGTAGTTTGCCTCTCGAGGGAGCTAGCATTTAGCTAGTGTGGGTACGGAGGGTGTACCTTTTTGTCCTCCTTCATCGGACATGCCTTTTGCGTAAATGGAGGTAATGCGCTGTTCGGGTTGGCTGCGATGCCTAATTGCTGTTTTAGTTTCTTATTTTTTGGCTTTAGTTTCTCGATATCTTCTTTAAGTTGTTTCTAAGCCAAAGCTTCGGCGGAGGAGGCAGCTAAATCTGCCCAGCTCACCTTGCCGTCGTGGCGCTGCTCCTTTTAATGGGGTTCTGTTGTTTTCTCAGCTGGACGACTGCCGGTGTGGTGCGACGCCTTGTCCGCAGTGCCAGGTCCTTTGCTGGATAACCGTAAGCCGTGTGGTGCTGAGTTGCTGCTGTTGAACTGGGCCTGTTGGGTCAGTCTGTCCCCGCTGCTCGTTGTGCCTCTGCGGCTTGACCGGTCTCGAAACTTGGCCCTGTAGTGGTGACTGTGTTGACCTGTCTTGGATTTGGTTGATCGTGATGTTCGGTACTTGTACTTCGACCCAATGGCCTTCACACACCGTACACTTGGATTGGCAGTAATGGGCTTCTTGAATATCGTCCTGACCGCACTGCTAACATCGTGACTGCGAAGGGCAAAGCCGGACATCCACCCGGTGTCCAAGGTTCCCGCACAGTAAACAGGCTGATGTTGTTTTCTTGTACAGGCGCACGGGAAGCGCCACACCATACTAAAAGACGTGAAAAAGACCTTTCTTCCTTCGAAAGTGACGGCCGCTATGATAGAGGAAACTAATTTTCTCACGCTTTCCACTGGTGTCTCCGGGAGCGAAGCGCTTCCGGACGCACCAGCTTGGATATTTCGTGTCGATCGATGCTTATTAACATCTTTTGGACCAGTGGTTGTCTCGGGTTCTTCAGTATGAGCAGTTCAGACGTTTCCGGGGCGCATCGTAGACCTAGAGTTTTTGCGTACTGGTGAACCACGTCGGCTACAGCCTGGAGACTTTGTTCCACGTCTGCGTCGTACCCAGTGCGGCACCAGACCATAATGTCATCTGCGTAGATGGCGTGTTGTACGCCTTCGACTTTCTGAAGTTGGGATGGTAGGTACTTTATCGCCAGGTTGAATAGCTAGGGTGAAAGGACCGCCCACTGCGAGTTCCTCGCTGGCCAAGTGTGATGTGCTCAGATCGGTAGTATCCCAGATTGAGGATGGCCTGTCTCGATGTAAGGAAATCTTTGATGTAGTTGTAGGTCTTAGGACCGCAATTGACATCTTATAGGCAGCGCAGAATGCAGGAGTGAAAGATGATCTCCATCAAATACCTAAAAACATGCATCCGACATTTGACGCGGAGCGACGAGACGTTAGAGTCGAAAGCCTTCGCAAGAAATAGGATGGCCAGCCGGTCACTCTCTGCATGGATGCAACCGGTCCAATCTAAGGGCGGATGACCATCGCCATAAAGAATCCCGAGGGCAAATTCATCAACTGCGCTTCAGCCCGCACGCCCAACTCCCCTCACGCAGAGGAGGCAGCCATTGCACTAGCGTGCTAGCTACGAAACCAAACGCTATTGTACTCATAGACTCCCAAAATTCGTGCAGGAATATTACCAGCGGACTAATCCATCAATCATGTCTGACACTATTAGCAAGACACCCTTCTAATCAGGCCTCAATCATATGATTTCCGAGACACATGGAATACACGGGAAAGAGGAAATGACGCCGCCCACCTGCACGCCTGAGCTCTCTTGCACAGGGATTCCCCCTTAGCCGACGAGGAAAATGAGCATGTTACACAGCCCATAATCACGTTTTCTGAACACCCGCAGGCCTACAGACAGGCCAGACAGACATACCCCACACCTCACAAAACTCTAGACAAGGCGGAAGAACACACACTCCGCCGGCCACAGACACTCTCGTTACACCTGTTAAACTGCACCAATGCTACCCCTCGCTTTACACAGCAGAATACCCACACTGTGGAGAAATAGCTACGGCTTTTCACAAGGTTTGCGCATGCCAAATAAATACCTTTATCGATAAACTTCCTAATCCCAATTCGGAGCAGTGGGAGGTGATTCTCCACAGCGAGGGCCCCGACCAACAGTGAGGACTGGTTCGCAGGGTCCACGCTGCTGCGCAGGCCACTGGGCTGCCAGAATAGGCGGACCACCCACAACCCCGAGAATCCCCATGCACTCAATAAAATTTTAAATCAATCAATCCCGTAATGGGGCAACTAAAACATTACGCTTTAAGATAGCTGAAGACAAAATTTACGCTTTTTATCACAGATATTTTCATATCATGCATAAGCAGGATATTTTACTTGGAGGCCGTAACCTGCTTCTTAACTTATGCAAAATATTAGGAATTAGTTTCCTATGCGGATCATAACATTAGTGACCTCTATATTCAATACAAATTGAAATGTAAGTCGCGGGGTACTTTTACGGACAAATATTGCTTAATTTTGTCACCTTTCACAACAGTAACCTCTTCTTTTTTAGTACTTCCAGGACTAACTAAAAGAGAAAAAGTCGTTATTCTACTAGTATTATTTTGATATTTCTAAACAATTAACTATTTACAAGATTGGAGTCGCACATCGGTTCATTATTGCAAGCAGAACGCAAGAATAGGACCACAGTCACAGAAAACGTGACGTCCATGCAGATAGAGTAGCGGATGAGAAACATTTTGCTTTCTATCGAAGATATTTTCGTATTCTTTGTACGCAGGCTATTCTGTTTGGAGACCTCATCACGCTTCTAAAGGAATTGCCTTAGTTGTGACTTTTCTACGCGTAATAACATTTGCTGCCTCCATATCCAGTAGACGTTGAAATTGTGGCTGCGGAGTACTTTTATGGACGAATGGGTAATTGTCTCACCTTTCACAAGAGTAACCTCCTCTTCTTCTTCAGTACTTCCAGGAGTTACTAAAAGAGATAAAGCCACTATTATATCGGTAGTATTTCGACATCCCTTCTAAACAATTTATTGTTTGGAAGATTGGAGTCGCACATCGGTTCATTATTCCAAGCTGAACGCAAGAATAGGATGACCGCCTGGAAAATGCGGCGTTCATGCAGAAAACGTGGCTGATGCCATAAAATTTACGCTTTCTATCGAAGGTATTTTCATATTCTTTGTACACACGCTATTCTATTTGGAGGCCCCATCCTACTTGTTTACATATGTAAATGATTTAGTGTGAATATTATACGCGGTTCATAACATTAACTACCTCCATATCCAATACGTGTTGAAATGGTGGCCACGCGATACTGTTATGGACAATACTGTTTAATTTTCTTACCTTTCGCTGAAGTAACCTCTTCTATAGTGTTTTCAGGAGTCACTAAAAAAGATAAAACCGATAGTTTATTGGCAGTATTTGACAATTTTAAAACAATTGCTTGTTAACAAGACAGATTTCGCAAATCTCTTCGTTACTGAGAGCTGAGAAAAAAAACGTCAGGTACCACTCTGTTACATATACTTAAGAATTGTGAAAGCCGGAGCGTTGCTGCTGCGCACGGCGAATATTTATTTTCTCTCATTACCATTATTATCATCATCATTATCTTTGCTACTCTCATTGTCATTATTTCTAATTACAGCCTCATGGTCATTGCTACAATCATCCTCGTGGTAGACAAGGAGAATTGTGTTTCGCAGTTGGTTAAAGCGCTCGGCTGGGAATCCGAGGGATGGGGTTCCGATTCCCTGTAGAGGAATTTTATTTTTTAGTTGACGTCAGCATAATGATTATGGAAGTGACACATCAGCGCAAAGGTCGGATACACAGATCGCGCATGATGAATTCATTCATCATGCGATGCGAATTCATTCGTCAGACTGATGCATGATGAATTTTCCTTTTCTAAGTGTTCAGTAGGATAGGCAGATTTCTATCGGTAACAGCGACTTTTATAATACTAGTTTTAAGCCAACATGTTGGTGTTAGGAGCGAAGGCCTCTTATACTTATCAAGTAGCCGTTGCTTCTCAATTTTGCTGTGGTGAATACGACAGTTTCATTTCATGGTCTCTGTATTGTCTGTCCAGAATGATACTGCCTCTTAATTTTACTGAATCTCCAAGGCATGAATTAAAGGACAACAGATAGCATGAAGATGTGACCATATGCGTGTCGCAATGCAAAGCGGGGTCAATCGTTTATACAAAGAGAAGAAGGAATAGAAATTCTTTGGCACACATAACCAACGTAGAACCGCCAGCTTTGAGTCTGCGCGATAGCCATAATACAAAAAGCGCTGAAAGTCTCCACCTAATATTGTTTAAAGCTGCCGTGAGTGGCCACAATCTTGTAGTAATAATAGCGGAATTCGCCCTATCTGCTTCAGTAGTGCTTGGAAGGAGGAGGCGTATTCTGCATGTCATCCTTGCTTTTTTGGTAATCACTTCTGGGTTTGCAATTACATCTGTTATTTGGAGGCCTTCGCATTCGGCTGCAGATGAGTATATTTTGGGTGCGAACTCTGCCACGCAAGCAGTGTTTTGGTTTGAGGTAACGCGCTGACGCATTGTTTTCTCTGAAATGCCAGTGCATGTAGTGGTGCATATGCATTGCGGGAACGCTGTAGAACCACTCTCCCACACAGCCCATATGTCGGTTCAGAACGGTTACGCATCGCGTGTGGAAGTGTAGGGCCACATACAACTGCGCATTTGCAAAATATTTTAGGCAAACATTTTCTTACGTGTTGTGATTGCCGGTGCCAAGTCTGATGTCTTCGGCCCCCAGGATACGCTGCCACCGCCGCCTCCTTTTTTGGCTGCAAATTTACAGTTTACTAAAGTCAAAAAACGACAATGCGGACACGGCTTGTCCGCAATATCAGCAATAGTAAAGATAACAGTGATATGGCATCTCTGCCAATCGCTCTACTTCATTCACAATAATATACGCTTACGCTTGAGCGTTGACGCGATATGGCAAAATTTTGTTCTGCTTCAATAGGATTGCAAGTGCCCAGGAGTCACGCATGCTACTGAACCTTCTACAGCGTACGTCGTAAAACCCTAACCGCTTTGCGAAGAAAGACGTTTTGTCTGCCACAATAACTATACACATAAACAGAATTTAATTTATATGCGATGGCGTTATAGGCCTTGGAATAAAACTTATATTACTACCGAAATTATTCATTGGTAGGAGAAAAGGTTCGCCCGCGGCCTTTGCTAGAGGAAAGGGACGTCACCAGATAAGAAATGACGCCAACTGACAGCAGTGAATGCTACGCCTCTCGATAGTTTTTGCTTCGCAGCGGTGCCGCACCAGCAGAGACCTTCAGTCAGACATCAAGCTAGCAGATAGATTCCAGTAAGACAGGTCTAGTTCTTCCCAAAAACGGTATAGGAGCGCCAAAGCCTACAGGTGAAAAAATGGTATAAACTTCGAAGTAAAGGCGCCAACCGGTTCAAATGCTAACAGCTGGTACTGTGACCAAACGGCCAGCGGTACGGCAGCGAATTGACTGACCAACTGAAGTTCAGAGATAAGTGCCGTGACCCTCTCACATACGACCTGCAGCCTTCTTTTTACGCTTCATAAGACGTATTTGACTTGCATCAGATGGGTGCACATTCATAGTGACCGACTGTCATATTAAACACGACCTTTGAGAGGAAATTATTCTGGAGAAAAAGGCAATAATTAGACGCTTCGGTGCGAGCGGAAGGTAAAAGGGGAAAATGTGCTGTTGTAACACACGACGGTGCCGCGTCTTGTGACTAATGTGTTTTTATAAATCCACCTACACGTCACAGCTGCTCTGCAGATTGACTCGAACTCGTCTCCTCTCCATCCCCAAGATTAGAAGCCAAAAACTCGTGACGTCGCCTATTAAAACAGTACTGTACCAACCCATTCGTGAAGTCTAAAATATCGCAATAAAGGGTCTGGGCCTAAGACCGTTCAGTGAAGCTGCTGATTGAAAAGTGAGTCTCTGCACCATGGGCACAAGTATCATTTCTGCGCTTCTTATTCAGCTCTGAGCCCCCAGTAAAAAGCTCCTCCAGACGCTCATCCCAATCCACTCTTGTACTAGTTTTTAAAATATCTGTCATGTAAATACATGTTCTTAAACTTGCCATTAGAACTGCTTGCTTTTCCAAGATATCAAAGCTTGAGACCTTCCTCAGCACAAACTCAGGACGTTCCTAAGTGATGCAGGTGTATGTCCTTACTAGGGTAAGTGTCACCACTGGCAGCTACCACATAAAATAAATTGCTTTTACCGTGAACTGCCACCTCATGTCGGGGATACGGAAAAATAGCTTTATCTGTCCCTTTACAAGGTGGAAACATACAAGAGATGACGGATAGAGTAAGCCCCACACTTTTAATACAGAGGATGTGAGACAATGAGCAGACATAGAGAGAGAAAATTGTGGAAGTTATCGGATGGCCAATTGGATATTACAGGCTTAGCTGGAGAAACGAAAAAACTCTAATGGGGCTACCGCGAGAAGGCCATGTAGATTAGATAACGTCTATAAAATAGGCTATAAAGGCCACGGTGAATTGCGTACCTTCAGTTTTAAACAGAAACAGCGCGCTAAAACTGGACAGAGAAAGAATACAACACACCGACACAGCGCTGACTAACAATTGAAGGTTAATTGCATTGCTCGCAATAAATACCACTAGAATTCTCAGTATAATTTGCGAATTTTGTAGTAGACTTCGAGGCTGCAGCTTAAAAAAAGCGACAAACTGTATTACTGAACCGTGCTCTAAGCTGCTAAACCTACCTGTCCTATTTTATTTTGCTCTACCGATTTCGTTCAAGCAAATACCACAAACACAAGTATATTACTACTAGGTGAAATAATTTCATTGCACGCAATTGGCTTCCCTGGAAGTATTTCTACGGTCAAAATAAAATGCTTCAAGCAAGAACTCGGTCATAGCGTTTTCTTGAGAAGCTTTTATGGAGTCACGATAAAAAACAAAATCTACCGCGAATACGACAACCATAGGTCACTGGTAAACGCATGCACGTTAGAACCTAAAGATGAAAAGCAATCAAATGTTTACAACAGTATATAACAGTATTTGTATTTTTGAGCTGTACAAGGCGATATGTTCGTCGCTGCCAGGGGTTTCTAGGGCTAAAATATTTTCGATTTGCTGCTTATGCTTTACATTTCTTTCTCGTGTTAAATATTTTTGTATTCAAGCACAGTAGCAACAACCAGGCAGTCAAGGGATCTAGCCAACCTCAATAATTTGGTGAGTGACATCAACGAGGGAAGCATTTGTGAATTCCGGGATCGCAAAATGCAACATCTCGTAGTAGAAAGGCTTAGAGCAGACCCAATAGAGTGGGCATAACAGCAGCACAACCGGCTACATGCTGAAACATCCGTTTAGATTTGCATTGCAGGTTACGGCTGCCCTAATTTACTACCTTCCAGCACCAAGCTCTGACCTTTCGGCGACTGAACGCATCGTGGCATTTCGTAATCTCAGCCTGGACCTGGAAACGTTCACACGTGGGGAACACCTCGTCTTGGATCGCCAATTCATCCACATCGCCACGGAGTATGGTATCACAGCGACGTCGGACGTGACCGATACTGCTGCTTTAAAAGGGGCAGCGAGACAGTGGATCGACAGTGGGCATGGCAGCAGAATAATCGGCAACATGCTGAAAAATCAGTTTTGATTAGCACTACAGGTCAGTAATTATTTGTCTTCAAATGCTACCGCAGTGATGACCGTTCTTTGCTGCCGCTGCGCTGTCCACCATCCGCGAAGTGTATGTTTATGTACGTAATTTGCTACCTACCGATCTTTTGCTCTGTGGTTATATAGAGGCTAACCTTTGGCCAACCGAAACAGAAATGCTGCAGGAATTGCTTGCTGGACAATGCGAACTGTAGTCCGCTGTCGAGGAAACTAAGGCTTCGCAAATTAGTATGGAACAAAACATTTCCTCAGAATGGAGAGTTTGGCTAGTTGAAAGCTGCTCAAGATGGATAAGAGGACGCAAACGGAATGTGGCCACAGAGAAGAATACAACAAGACAAGCGCGCTTGTCTTGCTGTATTCTTCTCTGTGGCCACGTTTCGATTAATAAATGCCAAATAAAAATTACCTTATGTTTCTTTGGTGTTAGTGATTGTTGGTTGACTCTACATATCTTGTCACCTCTGTGTGAGAAAATTGGTTTTGATGGCACAGTAATTGTCTTACTTTTCAGTGAACTCTTCAGTCAGGCGGGAAGGGAGGAAAGCGGGAGGAAAATATGGAGTGTAGGGCAGCGGAAATAATTTAACCAGGTCAGGATCTTACGTGTGCACGGACAATGCACAGCAAACAGATGCCTTTGGTCTCACCTCCATCCAAAGATGACCACTGCAGCAGGGTAAGCGTGAAGAAGTTAAAACAGGGTGAAGCAGCTAAAACAGAAAATCCGATTTTGTGCTGTGCAATGTGAGTGCGTATTTAATATCCCGAGCTGGGTACATTTCGTCCCGCAGTCCAACAATCCATCTTTTTCTCCTGCATTCCTCTCTTCCGGCGTCGTTGAAGAGTTCGCTTAGAGGTAAGACAGTTACTAGGTACTCCAGCTCAGTAGCCAAGCGTTCTAACCACTGAATCACATCAATGGGTTAAAGTGGGAGCATCGGGTCCTTTGCAGCTGCATTCGCAATGTAGGCACATAACTGCAGAGTTTAAAAAGATGTGTTTTGCTGCTACCTTAACTGCCGCCCACGTACTGGCTCCCTCATCTCGCTGTCGTACCCTAGCATCTCTCGCTTCCTCAACAGCTCATTGTATTTCTGTATCTTCTGTATGCTTGTAGTGCACGTCCTGAGGCCGTTCAGGTATTTTGGCCTTTACTTGGTCTTTTGAGGCCTCTGCCAAGTGGTGAGTTGGCTGCTTTCATTGTCAGGGACATTTCGCTGCATAGGTGCTTGATCATAGGTGCTTTGGTGCTTCTAAACCATTAGCTTCAAGAAAGGTCTATGTATGCGTGCTGGTTAACCATAATCTGCTCAAGCAATGATCTGTTTGCGGAATACGATGACCTTCGCTACCCAGCGGACCACTGCGTCAGGCGAATTTCACTGGAGCTTGCACACAGCGTCTGAGTTGAAGAATGCTGCCGTATATACAAAGTTCGAAAGGGCTGCAAAAGATTGCTGCATTCATCGCGTCCAAACAAGTGCAGTCACCAAAAATAAATTGAGATATGATTTGAACACTGGACACTTTTGAAGCTAATAGAATTATGCTTGCACGGACTAATACCAGTTGAGCGAACTTCATTTCATCAAACTGTTTTCCTAAGTTCCCGAAAAGTTCGCTCAAGTGAAGTTTCAGAAATACTTCAGTGGTGCAAACGACATTTGTACTAACCATATCTGGGGTTTACGGCGCTGATAACAAAGGCTTAAAATCCAATTGAATAATTACTTATCGAAATATTAAAATACAAGTGAAGGATTATCATGCAGGAAATATGTAACTCATTGTACTGACCTGTAAAAGATAGTGGTTTTGGCAAGAGGTAAAAACTGAATTCTGTATATATTGCTGTTTCAATATAACAGAACATGTGTGCTTTCGGGTTCCAATAAACTCTAGTAGTCAAGAAATGTGTGGGGTGTGGCCAAACCCCTGAATCAATTGGTACCTAGTACAACGGTTATTTTACCATTCGAAACCATCAATCTCACTGTTACAGAGCCTCCCAAAGGAATAGTCCGCCTGTCCTTTCATCGACATTTGAACAGATATCACACTCATTCAAGTAATGTCCAAAAACATAAACACCTTGGAAAGTATAGTTCCTGTGAATTTCACCGCTACATAATGGAGACTTGTGGCGGAATTTTAAATAATTAATCAGTTATTCTTTGCCAGAAACTTATAAGTGTTCAGGTCTATCTTATAGCCGAGACGCTGTGCCTGTTCTTTTCATCACGCACCAAATGAATGTTGTCTCGATATAATTTATTTATTTATTTATTTATTTCAAAATACTGCAGGCCAATATTTTGGCCCAGGCAGGAGTGGATATACAAGGCATTAACAACAAATAAAAATAAAAATCAAAACACGGGATTAGAGTAAATGAACAAGTCAAAATACAACACTGTATCATTCAAAAAAATATAACTCAAGAGCTTTATTGAAATTGGAAGACTGGAGAATGGCCTCAGGAAGACAGTTCCAGTCGGAAATGGTCCGTGGAAAAAAGCTGTGCTTGAAAGAGTCAGTCCTAGCAAAAATGGGTTCGAGCAGGTTACTTTTTGAATGATGTGTCCTGCGCGACAATTGTTTAAGGATTTCAGGGCGAGGTATGTTTAATTTGTGTGTTAAGAGGTTGTGCATAAACAATAAACGGGACATTTTTCTGCGTAGTTCAAGTAGTGGAATATGATTAGCTTTCATTAGTGTAGTAGGTGAGTCTGACCTCTTGTATTTACTGTAAATGAACCTAACCGCTTTCCTTTGCACCATCTCTATTTTATGTATGTCTTTTTTTAAATAAGGATCCCATAAAACTGAAGCATACTCTAATTTAGACCTAATAAATGATGTGTATGCAAGAAGTTTGAGTTTACTTGGAGCATCATTAAGTTTCCGCCTCAAGTAGCACAGCTTGGAAAATGCGGAGGAACAAATGTCGGAAATATGAGAAGACCAAGTTAAATCATGAGTTAAGGTTACCCCTAAATATTTATAATGTGTAGTCTCCTCAATTAAATGATTAAGCAGGCTGTACGAGAAATGACTGATATGTTTTTTACGTGAAATTCGCAATAGGACTGTTTTGTCGAGGTTTAATTTCATGTCCCATTTAAGACACCATTGGTGAACAGCTAATAGCGAATTTTGCAAGGTGTAGTGATCGTTGGGCTCATTTATGGTCTTAAAAAGTATGCAGTCATCTGCAAAAAGCCTTAAAGAGACATTATCAGGAAGAGAAACAGACAGATCATTAATATAAATTATGAAAAGCAGCGGCCCTAACACGCTCCCTTGGGGTACACCTGATGTGACTGGAAGCTCGTTTGATTTGAAACCATTAACCTCTACGTATTGTTTCCTGTTTGTAAGATAAGCATTAATCCAATTAACAAGGTAGTTAGGGACGCCGATACTTACTAATTTATAAATGAGTTTACTATGGGAAACTGTGTCAAAGGCCTTGCAGAAGTCTAAAATGAGGACATCAATCTGCCCAGATTTATCGAGAACTACTTGAAATTCATTAACTGTAGTTACCAACTGCGTGACAGTGGACATACCCTTTCTGAAGCCGTGTTGCAAGGAGGATAAAATGTTATTTTCAGCTAGAAAGGAGTTAAGATAACCAGAGACTATGTGTTCTAATAACTTGCAACAAGAAGAAGTGATAGAAATTGGACGGTAATTAGAAATGGTTAGCTTATCGCCTTTCTTATGAATTGGAACAACACGGGCCATTCTCCAGTCTTCCGGCACTTCACCAGAAAGTAAAGAAACTTGAAAGATTTTTGCTAAAAACTCGGATAATTGCGCCGCAAAACGTTTAAGAAACACATTTGAGAGCCCATCAGGGCCCGCAGATTTTTTATCGCAGAGTTTACGCAGCATAGACAGAACACCATTTACAGAAATATTTGGTATGTTACCTTGGTCTTCAATTCGAACTCTAGCTGTGGTTGCCGTCACCGTCAGAAACACGCTTTGAAAGTACTGGTTAAAACCTTGTGCTATTTTCGTGCAGTCGGTGACAATGTCATTATCAATGCGAACCTTACTCAACTGCTCAACCTTTCGATCTAGAAAATTCCAAAATTTCTGGGGGTCGCTTCTGATGAATTCTGGGAGCGTCGTATTGAAATAATGAGACCTCGCTAGTTTTAATTTTGAGGCAAGTTTCTGTTTCAAAACTTGGAAGTGCTGTAAGGAAGCTGTTTTTTTCTTCCTACATCGCTTCACTTTGCGCTTGATTTGAACAATTTCACGAGTTACCCAAGGATTGTGACGGTGAGTGCGAACCTTTCTAAGCGGAACGAAATGTTCAGTACAGTACTGCACTGCATTCTTGAAATGCAGCCATAAGCTATGAACGTCATTCCCGCCACAGCTATTCAACAGTGATTGTAAGGCGTCGATAACTGCATTATCATTAGCACGGGCGTAGTCCTTTATCAATTTAACTGGACGCATCCCGGAAGCAGTAGGCGAAGTACAAGAAAACTGTAATAGACGATGATCAGAGATTCCCGGTTCAACATCGAGCACTCCATCAAAAAAGGTTTCGCTAACAAAGAATAGGTCAAGAACAGATGACTCTCTGGTGTATTCACGAACAGCTTGCTTAAGGTTTAATGAGAACATAATATCTAAAATAACATCACATGAGGCACATATGCCATACGACGGTTTGTCCCAGTCGATGGCAGGGAGGTTGAAATCACCGGTAAGCATTAAATTCCGACTCTGGTAATGCATCAAACGATCGAAAAGACTAGACATAAAATCATCCGTAGCATCAGGTGGGCGATACACAGCACAAAGGTAAAAGGTGAAGCCATGTGTTATCAGGCGCAAAAACAAGCTTTCATGCTGATCAATTTGATCAAGGAGCGTTACGTTCACTTCACGCTTGGCAATCACAGCAACCCCTCCACCACGTGAACCGCGATCACGTCTGTATATGACGTAGCCCGGAGGCACAATTTCTTCGTCAAAAATACCACTGTGCAACCACGTCTCGGTTATAACCAGTAGATGGGGATCATATGAAAAGAGCAGTACCTCAAGCCTATCTAATTTATTCACAATGCTCCTGGCGTTCAAAGATATGACACGTAATTGGCTATGTTCGGGTGGACGTTTCGCCTGACTACCAAGGGAATTTCTAACGGTATTCTCTATACATGACGGTATCTTTTTAGTTTGATGATGAGTACTAAGGGCGTTGAAAGACGACCGAGCTGAACTGGCAGCTTGTCAAGTAGAAGCATGAGCACATTTCCTTCGCGGACGCCCGGCACTTTTCATCAATTCAGGGGTTGCTGCTGCATCACTCTGAGAGCTATGACCAATATCATGTGAACCGGCACGACTTACTTTATACCTTCGGTTTTTCTTTTCATCCCAAGCATACACCACTTGATTGACAACTAATTTGTCATACTTGAGGTACACTTTATCTTCAGGCTTCTTAACATCCTTAACAGTAGCCCATAGTAGCTTTCTCGTTTTCCGTAGCCTAGGCGAGAAGTCCTCTGAAATGGACGTTTGGGAACCCTTCAATTTTGAAGCATTCCGGAGAACCTCTTCTTTTTCAGCGAAATCAAAGAACCTCATAATCACGGGACGTTTTTTATCTTCAGCTTTCTTTCCCAAGCGGTGTATCCTCTCCAAACTGCTTACTTTGATTTCAAGTTTACCTTCAAAGATTTCGGTTAGAACATGCTTCCTAAGGTCATCTACTGTTTCTGTTTCTGACTCTTCAATGCCATAAATGAGTAGATTGTTTCGACGAGAGTAGTTCTCAAGATAGTCCACCTTTGTTCTTAGCGAAACTATGTCCCTGTTCAATTCTGCCAACGAGTGCTCACAGGCTTCAACCCTTTGAGCTGTTTGTGATAGTACTTCCAGTTTGCTTTCAATTGAAGCAAGTCTCTGATTTGTCTCTGATATATGTAGGTCAAGTTTTGCTCCTAGAGATTGTAGTTCACATGAAGAAACCTTTTGATTCTCGATAATTTCATCGAGCTTTTTTGCTACCTCTGGGCCTGGATTGAGCTCAACGTCCCCGCTAAGCAAAAGTGCAAGCAAACAAAATGAGTCAAAACACTCTGCAACTGTTTCAAGCAAAATGCCTGGGCAAGGCAGCACGACCAGACAAAGAGAATCACTTTTAAATTCATTGGAGGAGCGATATCTACTGACCTGCATAAAAAAGACGAAAGGATTTAGCTGCGACTGCATCCCACGGGTGCTGCCTTGCCCACTGGCAAAGAAAACCTCAGGGGCGGTTCCCGAAGGATCTGATGATGTCGATGTTCCTTGGGGTAGCCAGTGCGGACGTCGAAAAAGTTCCGGACAACGGCCGTCGCTGTCATTAAAAAAGCCGGCGTTGGCGGGGAAAAGCACTGTCACTGGCACATGCCGATATCGTTCATTCCAAGAAGCAGCACACTCGCCGCCGACGAGCTGAACAGAAACAGGGTCGATGCACGAGGCAAAGACCTGCATAAAAAAGACGAAAGGATTTAGCTGCGACTGCATCCCACGGGTGCTGCCTTGCCCACTGGCAAAGAAAACCTCAGGGGCGGTTCCCGAAGGATCTGATGATGTCGATGTTCCTTGGGGTAGCCAGTGCGGACGTCGAAAAAGTTCCGGACAACGGCCGTCGCTGTCATTAAAAAAGCCGGCGTTGGCGGGGAAAAGCACTGTCACTGGCACATGCCGATATCGTTCATTCCAAGAAGCAGCACACTCGCCGCCGACGAGCTGAACAGAAACAGGGTCGATGCACGAGGCAAAGACCTGCATAAAAAAGACGAAAGGATTTAGCTGCGACTGCATCCCACGGGTGCTGCCTTGCCCACTGGCAAAGAAAACCTCAGGGGCGGTTCCCGAAGGATCTGATGATGTCGATGTTCCTTGGGGTAGCCAGTGCGGACGTCGAAAAAGTTCCGGACAACGGCCGTCGCTGTCATTAAAAAAGCCGGCGTTGGCGGGGAAAAGCACTGTCACTGGCACATGCCGATATCGTTCATTCCAAGAAGCAGCACACTCGCCGCCGACGAGCTGAACAGAAACAGGGTCGATGCACGAGGCAAAGACCTGCATAAAAAAGACGAAAGGATTTAGCTGCGACTGCATCCCACGGGTGCTGCCTTGCCCACACTGTTTTTACCAGAAGCACTCTGTCTTACTTTCAGATATGTCACAGAGAAACCTGCGAATATATTTTCTTACAGTTGACCAGTTATACAGTTAAATCAAGTATTTCGAGTTAGATTTAGTCATATAGCCATTGCACCATTTGCCAAGTCATTATGCTACATAGGCACGCCTAGAAGTCGAACAATGTTTCTGTTTGCTTCCACACCGTACGCTTCCGAGAACGCTTGACGAATGAAGCACTGTTTCGGCAGATAGGTACAGATTCACATTAATATATTTTCTTGTGCGTCTGGGTGTCGTGTAGAAGATACATGATATTTTTCGCTTTTTGTCCTTTAGATTGCCTGCTTCAAGCATTGAAGCATTGTTTTTCTAATAATGTCCCTCATGATACACTACGAACCGTGTTGCTTTTCAAGGCAATTACTAACCCTCGTGGACACATCTAACACAGCGTATCAGAGACCATGTCGTAAAAAGGAAGTGTGCTGAGGTTGATGGTTACTGGTTTCCTTACCGACTGCATATTTCCCTTCAACGTCTGTCTGCTCTTTTTCTCCATCTGAAAAAACAAAAATGTGCAACAGGTAATCTTCTATGCAATATAGTACATTCAAAGGACAATTCAACGTCTTCTGAAAGCCAGACATTTTATAACATTTGGATACACAACAGGCATGCAAAGAACAAATCTCAGTGTCTTAAAAACAGTTGATAAAAGTGGCAATGGATTCCTTCATAATTCTCACCATTTCATGACCAAATAAATTTAATATTGACAGTGCACACCAAAACGAACAGAATCATTTCAATTAATTTGCCTGCTATGAAGGTTTCTAATCAACTCGTAACGGACAGTAATTAAACGTGAATCATAGGTACAGAGTTGCTGGTGTACCAGGTTTCTAATCATTATTCGTAAATTCTCAGTGCATAAAGAAATCGCCTTCATTTCCCTCCATTAAGCTGCAAGTTGATCCGACCAAAGTCGCTCAGCACACATTTTCAATACATCCTATTGGCCTTGCAGGCGATCTATGGTAGATTTAGTGACCACTGCTCTGCTTCAGCAGAAAGGCTCGGAACTCGGTAGCACCTATAGAAAAATTCCCCTAAGAACGTTTTGTAACGTCGAAGCTGAAATCCCGCGATCTTTGCATTAGGGAAACTTATTCTAGTTTCACAAACTCAAAACGTATTGGCAGACCAGTTGGCGAAACATCGTCTGAAGAGCGCAAAACAAACACAATTGAAAGCAGAGCGAGGAGGAGTTAAGAATACAGCGCTGAATAGCAACTGACGGTTATTTTTCCACAATCAAATTAAGAATAATGAACACACGCAGAAAAGGAAGGGAAATAGGGGAAAAAAAAGGACAGAAGAGAAGAAAAAAAACTGAACAAATCTTGACAAGAACAACAAGCAAACTCGGTACAATCAGCAGGGAGTAACTCCAGGAATAGCGACAACTCTTTTTGTGGTACTTTACTAAAGAAAGGGTACTGACACTAGCAAAATATTGAAACATGAAAATTATTGGCAGCACTTTTTCCTTAGCACTACTATAAAAAGTGTTCTCACTTTTTGGAGACATTATTTCTGGTAATTTTTGCGTAATTTGCTGGTTTGGGTTAGAATTTTCCTTTCTGTTTTTCTTACTTCCTTTTCCCCATATTGTGCTTTGCTCTTTTATTCTTTTTCCCCTCCAATGTGGCTTTCCCATTAAGGTGTGCTTATTATTTTTTTATTCTAATTGAGGAAAAAAAGATCTGTCGATAAAAATCAAAGCTTTGTCTTTCGCCCATCTTGTTTAGTGTGTTCGCGCGTGTTTTGCGCTGTTCGCAAGTGTTTTAGGCACTCTGTGTAAACGACTGCTTTTTGTAGCACTCTACGGACTAAAAAAATGGAAGCAGTAAGCATGAAACAAGCACTCAAGAAAGCAAGCACCAATAGGAAAGATTTCCAAAAATAAACACATACTATAAATTGAGCTCCTAATGGCAATAATTAGATGCCCTCCATGTTGAGCTTCCGAAAGAACTGTCATTTGGCAATTTCAACAGACTTGTCACTGCTATGCAATACATAAAGCTAGTTATTGAGCAGTAAATGGAGGAACTGAAATAAAATCATTTCTTAATTCTCTTTAAAAAAGCAGCGAATGGTGTTTTGATGCCGAACCCTTTAAGAAAAGTTTAGTATTTTCATGGTACAACAAGAGATAATTTGGTAATATTTATTAGTTGCCACAGGAGCTCTTTATTAAGATCGTGCATTTGATATAGACTGGGATATTCTTCTGAACGAAATTTAGTTTAATTACATTTTCCCTGCAGTAGCTTAAGTTAATGGGCTAGGTTTAGTTGCAGCATAATGTGTGACAAAAGGTTAGTGGTTTTCTATCTTTGCCTATATAATTTATTAACTTCACAGCAGCATGGGACCTTTCTTGGTGCGATTAGAACTCCCTGTACATGCTGTCATAGTTGTCTAAACATATATATCACTGCTGAACATAAATTTAAAAAATGAACAAATATAGTACCTGTTTTGCAGCGCTAAATGCGAGATTCTGGTATTACAGAAATTGGCAGCTATTTTTCAAGTTGGTTTTCAATTTATGAACATATGTGTTCCATGAAACCTGTTTGCTTAACTGTAAGACCAAACATTTTCACAATGTACAACATTTCGTGCTTTTATCCGCAGTTAATGTTTGGTGCACTCTATCTCATTTACGTTTTCGGGGCTGTGCTATGCTGTGTTTTAAAATTTTCCAACTGATCTTTCGTGGCCATCGACTAAAATGCGCTAAAACAGAAACTGCTTCGTGTATAGTTTGCATAAGCAAAAATTTCAGCCGTAACCTTGCGAGCATTTTACCTCGATAGAAGTTGCCTTACCTCCGTCATCACTTAAGACGCCGCCCGTTGCTGCGAGACCAAGCAACATTATAAGCGCAATCCCACAGCAGATTGCAATTATTACTGCAATCTTTTGTCTATGGTCTTCCCTGCATGAAAGAAAGCGCGGAATAGAACGCATCATGAAGCGACCAGGCATCCACTCAACGGCATATCACACCTACGGGACACAGATCAAGATCGATTTCTCAGATGTACTATGTGCTGTCGGCAGAAAATTGAAGAAGCAATTTTGCATGTTTGTTTTACATGAATACGGTTTTGTTTTGCATGAATACAAAGACTTGTCTAAATCGCCGCCTCGAAAAAGTCGATGCAGGCGTTCAGCGACATCGTCTGAGTAGCTCATCTCGGGCCATTTTTCAGCGCTCTTGCGAAATTGGTTATGTAACTTGATCTCTTTATGTCGCTGATCTCTGTGGTCAATCACTGTCTGGCCTTGCCGCAGGATCATGTGCGCCACTAGTCTCCTGACCAATCAGTATATGTTATGAGAGCCTAGGCATGGGTTTGCCTAAAAGGTTTCAAATAATATTGTAAGTATTGTAATGCTCACATTATGACGGTCGCACAGCGATTCTTCTCAAGCAGTAATTGTAAAGAACATAATGCATTTCCACCACATTAAACACTAATGTATCGTGTTCCCTCGTAGTGTTAGGGTTCGTCAAATAGTTTGAACCTTCTCTAGCGAAGAGTTCTTGAAGCTTGAAATTTTTTTGAATGGATTTCATTTCGTAGCGTTTGTACTTACTCTTCTTGTGCTGAAAGTATAAAAGAATGAATGAATATATGTGGCAGGTATAATTGTATAACATGCGTCCAGAATATTCTCCATCATTTAAACTTTTGTTATTTAAGAACACCTATAATGCATCGCAGGTGGGTGCTAATGCACAGTTCATTATCACTGTAACTGATTTGCAGTGATTTACAGTGATTCACCAAGCCGCATGAATAACCTGCCAAAAAGAAACAATATTTTCGGGGACACGCCGACAGAACATTTTTTGTGTTAATATGGCATATGTTAAGCTGAACCTAGAAGACGACCACGGGCGTATGCTACACATAGTAATAGAGCAACTGGCGTTGTTAGTGCGCCCAAAAAGTAACAAGCAGCAAAAATGCTACAGCGACCAGACACCGACATCTCACACTGCAAATTACTGCTTAGGCCCAATAAAACCAGCACGAGACCGGTCTTAGAGTTGTTGAGCGACTACAAGGTCTAATATTTTGCCTTATTAAAAACGTGATCAATAGAAGAAGAGGTAGGTTTTTAACTTACGCGGATTTCCAATTACTGTAGAGAAAAGAAAGGGAGCTGCCATGTAAAACTCTCTATAACAGTAATGCTGCTAGCTTTAGCACGTGTTGAACATGGAATGTATTATTGTGACAACGCCAAACAGTCGTTACATTCACGGCAACGCATAAACCCATCGCAAAAGGAGTTGCTCTACTAAAAACCGCGGAAATGGCGAAGCAGTCGAATGCTCCACTCGACGTGACGCATCAACAGCCCAGACAAAGATATGTGACCACACATCGCATACACAACCAAAAAAATAGACGCGGAGTAGGTTAATACCACCCTTAATTTCGGAAGCGAACACTTCATATGGATACACTCGTAAACGCTAAAAGAATGACCGTTAAACTACAGTAATACAAAGCAGTGTCTGAAGTTGTCGCCAATACATGCTGTAGATGTGAAAAAGTGTGTGGGTGGTGGGTACGTGGCACACCAACGACGATAGTAGTGAACAATTGTATTGTAGTCAAGACGTTCGATGGGAGTGTATAATGAAGGTTTGGGGAGGACGTCCACCGACGCCTGATAATTGCGCCATATGTTTCAAGTGTTCCTGCATCGGTCACATATCCCGGCATTGCCGCAGTCGATGGTCTCCGATTCCTCGCACTGAATTTTTCTATGACTACCGTATGATATGCCCCGCTGTTTTTCGCCCCGACCACAGCCTGAGCAGTCATATTCAGCCAACAATTTCGTCACCTCCAAACTACACCGTCCTTCCGGCTTTCCATCTCCACAAGGCCGTCGTTTTCGATCCCCGCAGCCCTCTCGATCTTTGGCTGCAGCCTCATACGGCCGACCTGGCTTGAAAACCTAGCTGCTGCATCCACGACCAGGCCCGGAAATCCTCTACAGACCTCGCTATTGAATCAACTAGACATTTGTGTTGATGGTATTCCCGTGCGTGCGCTTGTAGACACTGGAGCGCGTATCTCTGTCATGAGTGCAAAACTTCGTCGTTGTTTACGTAAAGGTCTCACCCCGGCTCGGCCTCGGGTGCATGTCGCGGACAGCGGAGCGGTTGTCGACAGACTCTGCACTGCTCGCGTTAGTGTTGCTGGCCTTGACCTCCCGGTTCAGTTCACGGTCTTGACCCCTTGTGCCCATGACCACATCCTCGGCCTCGATTTTCTATCAGAACACTGCTCTCATCGACTGCTCGCAAGACATCCTGCACCTAGATCTCCCAAGCACCCATCCTGAACCCTTGCCTTCTTCTGCCCGGCTATATTCGTCCGATCATGTTTTTCTGCCCTCAATACCTGCCTCATTCCGTACCGTGCGTCCTACCTCATCTGTCCCCTATGGTGAATACACACTTCCGCCTATTTACGATCTCTTGCTGCACCGCAAAGTTGCGCTGACCCATATCGTCGCTATAATCAAGGAACAATGTGTCACTGCCGTTTACCAATTTCAGCTATTCTGCCCAAGTGGGAACAATGTGTCACTGCCGTTGATCAATTTCAGTTATTCTGCCCAAGTGCTTCTACCTGGCATATGCGTTGCGATGTTCTCACATCTTGGCTCCTGTCACGTTGCCCCATTGGACACTGAATAAGCCCCAGCTTATAAAGACCCTGCCCACGATCCTACTCATACTTACGCGATCATGGCAATGATGCCCTTCGATTTTCTTGCTGCCCAATCTCGTCCACTGCGTGCACTTCTAGATTCCTATTGCGACATTTTCGACCACCATAACAGCTCCCTCGGCCAAGCTATAACTATCACGCACCGCATTGATACCGGCTACGCTCCTCCTATCCGTCGCCGATTATACTGGGTCTCCCCATGCCGAACGACAGGTAATCCAGGCAGAAGTGGCAAAAATGCTGGAGAAGAACATCATTAAGCCCTCTCATAGCCCCTGGCCTTCGCCCGTCGTCCTTGTCAAGAAGAAAGATGGCTCTTGGCGCTTCTGTGTGGATTACCGACACCGGAATAAGATCACTAAGATGTCTATACGCTTCCTAGAATTGAAGATTCCTTGTATTGACTCTACGGAGCCATATTCTCGTCCACTGACCTACGATCTGGCTATTGGCAAATTGATGCGGATGACCAGGATTGAGAGGAGACTGCATTTGTCACTCCGAATGGTCTGTGTCAGTTTAAGGTTATGCCTTTCAACTTATGTAACGAGCCAGCCACGTTTGAGCGCATGATAGATTCCTTGCTGCAAGGATTTAAATGGTCCACTTGCCTCTGCTATTTAGACAATATAATTGTGTTTTCACCCATGTTTTGGTCCCAGATGACACCCCTCTTTTATGTTGTTTAACTCTTCTGCCATGCAGGACTACAGCTCTAGTTCTTCAAAATAACGTTTCGCCATTCGGCAGCTCAGCATACGAGATCACGTCGTCGGTGCTACTCCGGAAGTCCGCACAGATGCCAGTGACCATGGCATTGGGACCACCCTAGCCTAGCTTCGATCCGGCACTCATTGCGTAATTGTCTATGCCAGCCGCCCCCTATCCTCTTCAGAAACGAACCACTCCATCACCGAACAAGAGTGACCCTCGTCTGGGCTGCTGGAAACTTTCAACCTTACCTCTATGGCATGCCATTCACAGTTGTCACAGATCATCACGCTCTGTGCTGGCTTTCTTTGAAGGATCCTATCGGCCGCCTCGGGCGTTGGGCGCTACGACTCCAGGAATTTGACTACACTGTGATCTACAAATCTGTCCGTTTGGACAAAGATGCCGACTGCCTTTCTCAATACCCTGTTGCCGAGACTGACATGACAAGCCCACGAGTGCATGTGCCATTGACATGTTCTCTCCATCGCCGCTCACAGCTATTGACAAAGAACAGCATCGGGGTGCGAAACTTCTCTCTATTAATCGCCTAACGTCCGCCGGCTTACCCTTCACTGAACTGCTTTGCTCTCGTTGACGGCATTTTATACCGCCTGAATCTTCAGCCCACTGGCCCTGACCTTCTCCTAGTCGTCCCCAAGTACTTACGAACAGTAGTTCTTCGAAAACTCCAAGATCTCCCAACTGCTGGCCATCTAGGCATTACTCGCACGTACGACCGCATCCGTCGTCTTTTCTTCTGGCCTGGTCTCTACCGCTCAGTGCGCCGTGACGTTGGTGCTTGCGAAGAGTGTCAGCGGCGCAAGAAGCGTGCATCAGCTCCCGCTGGCGTTCTTCAGCCCATCGACATCCCTACGGAGCCGTTCTACCGTGTCTGTTGGGTCTTCTCAGCCCTTTTCCCGAGTCCACCTCTGGCAAAATATCGGTTGCAGTAGCCACAGATTATGCTACTCGGTACGCCATAACGCGCGGGCTCCCCACGAGTGCTGCCGCTAATGTCGCCAACTTTCTTCACGATCTCAATCATAATCATGGAGCTCCCTGCCAACTGCTAACTGACCACGGCCGCACCTTTCTTTCGGCAGTTGTGGACGGCATTCTTCCCGCATGCTGAACTAAATCAAGTTGACTACTTCTTACCATCAATAAACTAATGGCCTCACTCAGCGGCTCAATCGCACTCTTACTGCCATGCTCGTCATGTGCGTCTTCTCTGATCACCGTGACTGGGACGCCGCCCTCCCATAGGTTGCATTTGCTTATAACTCGTCACGTTACGACACTGCCGGCTATTCTCTCTTTTACCTCTTGTACGGTCATGAGCCTCAACTGCCACTTGACACATTGTTTCGAACATCTGGTCCCCCTCATTCTGAATATGCCCGTGAAGCCATTTCCCGTACCGACCATGCTTGCAAAGTTGCCCATTCCAGCTTGCAAGCCTCTCAGGCTTCTCAGCAAGAGAACTACCACAGCCGCCACATCGACAGCTCCTTCTAACCTGGGTCCCTTGTGTTGCTCTCGGTGCCTTCTCGCCATATTGGGCTTTCGGAAAAGCTCCTTTCGCGCTGTGTGGGTCCGTCTCGTGTACTGCGCCAAGTCACCGCCGTTACCTACAAGATTGAACCGGCCTTCCCCGAGCGCACTTCCCGCTCCGCACCCTCCGATATTGTTCATGTCTCCTGCCGTAAGCCCTACAACCTACCTTCCTCTGACATTCCGTAAACAGCTCCCCGACGGTGCTTCTGCGCCCGGGTCCATGCTACGGGTCGACTCATCTAAGATTAGGAAGAATATGTGTTCTTGGCGGGTGCTCGGAGCCAAAATACTGGGCAGTGGTCTACTTTTGACGTCCGGTGCACCCTGTACTTGTGTCGCGTTGTACCAGTCTTCTACGTGGTGTACACGCCTCCTACCACGCAACGATATCTTGGAACCCGCGCACTTGGCACCAAATTTCGGATTTGAGGTACCCGAATATGCGTTTTAGAAGGTCTGATCTCGGTTTGAAGATGCCGTACGTAGACCCTACTTCTTCACGTATGAGTGCCTTTCACTGGCAAAAGGCGAAGTACCTGGCACATGTTGAGCTGACTATGAGGTAAAAGGATCCTCTATTCTAGAAAGGCTATTTAGAAGAACTTGTTGTTGGCGGAGTTGGTACATATTATTGTAGAAACTCAATTGCGCATAGAAAGAAATACACAGGAAAAGCAAAAGGTAGACGGAAGAAGCGCATACTATCCACTGATCTTTATTAGCTTCAGTACGCTTTTATAGTCAGTGTGCACGCGTGCCTATAAAAGGAAGAGGCAGAAAGAAGCGGTGTTTAAAACATTACAATTCTAGGCAGAAGCAACTACAAAGTATCCCGTGAGCTTTTAGAAGCGTACCATATCAAGCCAGAAGAATATAATTTTTTGCATTCATAGGGGCCTTTGTGACAATGCCTCAAAGTGACGTGGTAACCACCACGTCACGTGACCGTGACCTTGACAGCCGTCATGATCCATTTGGTGGCATATGCGACTATGCCCCAAAAATCAGATGGCAACCATTAGGCTTAACACAGAAAGTTGACCTCTAAATCTCCCTTAAGGTAAAACCGAGCATACTCGACAACTCGAATATTCTGGCGTGAAGCTTTCACTTGATAAATTAGAGAGATTGGGTCAGGCAGCCGAACTACAGGACTATATCTGAACAACGTAAACTGCTCACAACGACGCGGGAGGCAGCGCAAGCCAATATGATATTCTGTTAAGAAAAGCCTCACGTCCAATTCAGTGAGCAAAGTAAAGTTTACACCCTCCGTGTTTCTCGGTTGTGCCAGTTAAATAGCATATATCTTCTAAACAAAAACCTGCAAATAGAAGTATGCCGCTCTGAACGTGCAATGCGAGTGCTTCTAAGGCTTACAAAGCGCCAAGACTAAAAACTTCTGCTCCGGGTAAAAAGCGGCCCTTTGTCTCCAGTCTGATTGGCCCAGACTGATTCACGTATATATAGGTTGGTCCACAGTCAAAACGTTATTAAAATCAAACTAGTCATGTTTTTCGGTGTGCGTAAACCTACTTTATATATCAGCAGCAGCAGCAGCAGCAGCAGCAGCAGCAGCAGCAGCAGCAGCAGCAGCAGCAGCAGCCTAACTATATCCACTGCAGGGCGAAGGCCTCTCCCATATTCTCCAATTAACCCAGATCTGTGCTAGCTGCATCCACTTGACCCCTGCGAACCTCTTAACCTCATGCGCTTTCCTTCCCTTGGAATCCAGTTTGTAACCCTAAGCGACCATCGGTCATCCTCTCTTCGCACTACATGTCGTGTCCACGTCCATTTCGTCTTAATTTCCTCTAGATTGTCAGTAACATGACTTATTTCTCTGACTCACTCAGCACGCTTCCTATCTCTTAATGTTACCCCTACTATTTTTCGTTTCATATCCGTTTCAGTTGTCCTCAACTTAAGTAGAACAGTAATATGCGTTAGGGGGTAGTTGGTTCATACTCAGATTGGTTTTATGCGCACAAAACGACGACACAAAAAGACAAGGGAGAAAGAACGGAGCGCTCCGTCCTGTCTCCCTTGTCGTTTTGTGCGCATAAAACCAATTTAAGAAAAATCCTCTTGGTTTGCCCCCACGTTTCAGCCCCATAGGCGAGTACAGGTAAGATGCAACGATACCGGTAAGCTGCTAGTCATAATCTGCGAGTGCTTGTCAAATGCGCTCCATCCCAATCTTATTCTTCTTGTTATTTCCTTTTCATGGTCCGGATCTGCGGTTACTGCCTGTCCTAAGTAGACATATTCGCTTACTACTTCCAGTACTTCGCTACCTAATGCAAACTGCTGTTCCTTCCCGAGGCTGTTGCATATTACCTTAGTCTTCTGCATATTGATTTTAAGCCTACCTTTATACTTTTCCTGTCTAGGTCATCAATCGTTATTTGCAGTACATACCCCGAGTTGCTTAGCAAGGCAATGTCATCAGCAAATCGCAGATTACTCAAGTATTCTCAATCTAACCTTATCTCTAACTGCTCCCATTCCAAGTGTCTGAATATTTCCTCTAAGCAAGCAGTGAATAGTACTGGGGAGATTCTGTCTCTCTGCCTAACTCCTTTTTTATGGGAATTTTGTTACTTTCTTTGTGCAGAACTATGGTTGCTGTGCAGCCACTATATATATCTTCCAGCACTTTCACGTACGAGGTGTCAACTGAGTCAAATGCTTTTTCGTAATCAATGAATGCTATGTATAAGGGCTGGCTATATCATGAGCATTTTTCTATCACCTGGTTGATGGTATGGATATGATCGGTAGTAGAGTACCGTTTCTGAAAACCTGCTTGATCCTTTGCTTGATTGCAGTCTAAGGTTGTCCTGATTCTATTACCGATTACCTTAGTAAATACCTTATATGTAACAGACGGTAAGCTGATTGGTGTGTAATTTTTAAGGTCCTTAGAGTCCCTTTTCTTATGAATGAGGATAATGTTTACATTCTTCCATGTTTCCGCTACCGTCGATGACACTTGGCATTGCGTATACAGGATGGCCAGTTTTTCTAGCACGATAACCCCCGTCCGTCAACAAATCTGTAGTTATCTGATCTTCTCCAGCTGATTTCCCCCTTTTCGTAGTTTCTAATGCTTTCTTGACTTCGTCCTTCGTCACTGGTGGAGCGTCTGAGTGTTTTTTCCTAAAGCCAATCTCATTACGGTACTGACCAGTTTGGCTACTGTAGAGATCTATATAGAACTCCTCGGCTACTTTGACTATCTTGGCCATATTCGTGATGACGATTAAAACCCGGCTCTCAGTCACCAGCGGCTGCGAAACGACTGACCACGGCGGCGGTCAGACCTGTGACGCAACAGGGGGGGGGGGGGGGGGGGGGGGCTAAGAATACCTGGCACCGCTGGACAGGCTGCCATTGAAAACTGACCCTGGCAACGTTTAACGCTAAAACCCCAGCTAGTGAAGCTAGTTTAGCAGTGCTGTTAGAGGAACTAGAGGGTATGAAATGGGATATCATAGAGCTTAGTGAGGTTAGGAGGCCGAATGAGGCATATACTGTACTGAAGGATGGGCATGTACTGTGTTATCGAGGTTTACCAGAGAGGCGACAACTAGGAGTAGGTTTCCTTGTCAATAAGAATATAGTGGGTAATATAGATGAATTCCATAGTATTAATGAGAGGGTGGCAGGCATCGTTATTAGGCTTAATAAGCGGCATAAACTGAAGGTTGTACAGGCCTATGCACCTACATGTAGTTATGATGACCAGGCGGTTGAAAGCTTCTACGAAGATGTAGAATCAGCAATGCGAAAGGTAAAGACGCAGTATACTGTATTAATGGGCGACTTCAGTGCCAAGCAGTAGGTGACTACGGCATTGGTTCTAGGAATAGCAGGGGGGAGTTACTAGTTGAGTTTGCAGAGCGCAATAACTTAAGAATCATGAATACCTTCTTCAGCAAACGGAAGAACTGGAAATGGACATGGAAAAGTACTAACGGTGAGACTAAAATGAAATTGACTTCATACTGTGTTCAACCCGCGCCATTAGGCAAGATGTAGAGGTAATCGGGAAAGTGCGATGCAGTGCCCACAGGATGATTAGGTCCCGAATTAGCCTAAATCTTAAGAAGGAATGCAACAGATTATTAAGAAAGAAACCCATAAACGAACTAGTGGTGAGGGGGAGGGCAGAAGAGTTCGGGATCTCGCTACAGAATAGATATTCAGCTCTAACCGAGGACGAAGACATTACTCTAGAAGCAATGAACAATAATTTCAAAGATATTGCCACCTGACGGTTCGAGGTAGCGCTTGAACGACAAAGAAGTTGGAGACTCTCGCGCGCTTCGGCTAGTTAACCCCTGTGGACTCTTGAGCTTGTGTCTTCGTGCTACCGTTTCTCGGGAACCTCTCTCTTGACTGTGTGTATCTGCCCCTGTTGCCGGTACCCATAAATCCCTGTCTTCGTGACAGTTTTGGTGGAGGTGCTGGGTAATTGTCCTCTCAATGTCGCACACTCCTCCGCGAACCAACGACACCGAGCTTTTGCCTGTGGACACGCCAGTTCATCGCGTCAGCCGGAGGAACCTGGGCCTTCCTCCCGAACACGGGCCCTTGGAGTCCACTTCAACAACGAGCCTCCGGCCAGCCACGCAAAGCACTACGACAGTCATGCAAGGTACTCCTGTTTACGTTCAAAACCCCCGAGTGCCGAAATCGTTCCATGGCACTGCGCATGAAGACGTTGGGGATTGGCTAACTCAGTTCGAACGAGTCGCATCCTTTAATCAGTGGGACGACAACTTAAAGCTACGGAACGCCACTTTCTGCCTGGAAGACCATGCTTTGACATGGTATGAGAACCGAGAAGGCACAATAACATCATGGCCTCAGTTCCGCCGTCTTATCGTAGAGGCGTATATCAGCCTGGATAAGCGCGAACGAGCAGAACGTGCTCTACAATCTCGAAAACAGATTCCAAACGAGTCCGTCATGATGTATGTTGAGGACATGACGAAACTATTTCGACGTGCGGATCCCAACATGTCTGAAGAGAGAAAGCTGCGCCACCTCATGCATGGGGTTAAAGAACAGCTTTTTGCTGGTCTTGTACGTAGCCCACCAACTACAGTTACCTCATTTTTAACAGAGGCGGTCACCATGGAAAAGATCCTACACCAGCGCCGCTCGGCGGTCTACGACAGTCCAATCCTCGCTACGACTGCTGCCGAGCCTCTTACAGCTGCTGTAAGAAATAATGAACAGCTCCGAGATCTTATTCGTGCTATTGTACGCGAGGAACTGCAGAAGGTTTGTGGCACATTCCAACCCAGGGGTGATTCTCTCGCACATATGATCCGCGAAGAGATTCAGCAAGTCACGCAGCCATCTCTGCATGTTGCTGAAGCTCAAAGTACCCCTGTTCCTGATTATTCTCGTCCGACTTACGCTGACATTCTCCGACGCCCAGTTCCCGTCCAAGCTCCGTTGTCTACGTTACCACCAACCCAGTGCATGCCCGTCCAGCAGCCAATGCAATACATTCCTGTACAGCAGCCTACGCGGTACGTGCGGCCACGGCGATCAAACTTTCGACGAACGGACGTCTGGCAGGCCCCTCGGAGCCGCCGCCTTTGCTACCACTGTGGGGAACCTGGTCACATTTTCCGGTGGTGCCCTTATCGGGAACCCGGACCGGAGGGTTTTTACACCAACGCACCTAGACGCACGTTCGGACAACTACCTCGTGACATTGGAGACAACCTCGCACAAGAGAGCCTCCGGATGGCGCGCCGACAATCCAGGTCTCCATCCCCACGTCGGCAAACCGCTTCAACAACTGGTAACTTCCCGCGAGCACCGTCTGGTCGCTCGCCAAGCCCCCACCGGGAAAACTGAGTAGAGCGACCTCCGGGGGCGGGGCCGCTAAAGGTCAGCACAAAGAAGTCCCCCCAATGAGAACAGATATAGATTTTGGAGCAGAAACGACAGCATTTGGTTCACGAGACCGGCTATCGCTGGACATCCCTGTGTGCATCGATGGTCATAATGTCAGCGCTTTAGTGGATACCGGAGCAGACATTTCGATTTTGAGTGGGAAACTGGCAGCGACCCTTAGGAAGGTTATGACACCATGGTGTAGCACGCAAATACGCACGGCGGGGGGCATGTAATTACTCCTATTGGACAGTGCACGGCTAGAATCCAGATTCGTACGTCAACGTTCGTTGTCAGCTGCGTCGTTCTCCGGGAATGTTCTCGTGATTTGATTCTCGGTGTGGATTTCCTGCGGGAATATGGCGCCATCATCGATCTCCGACAGCGAACGGTCTCGTTCTCAACGGAGAAAGCGGCTGCCAGCCCCACCGATGGCCAACGTACGTGCGCCCTACGGGTTTCAGCCGAGTGTGTTTCAGTGCCTCCCCGCTCCAGCGTGTTTGTGAGTGTTGTGTGCGACGGGCTTCGTGACGGGCCGATAATAGCTGAAAGCAACCGTTCTCTTTTATTTTCTCATGGCATCTGTGCAGCTCGAAGCTTAATTATTCTCAATAATGGTCACTCTGAGCTTCTCGTCACGAACTTCACGAATGAATCTCGCCACCTCTATCGCTCTACTGCCATCGCTTTCGGCGAACTGTTAAAGGAAGTTTCTGAATGTTTTGCGTTTGACGTTATTGATACTCCCAGTGTTCTAGACCTCATCGATGTTAGCAGTGACCTTTCTTTCTGTCAACAACGCGCCCTGCGTGCCTTACTGCTGGAGTACGCCCCGTGCTTTGCCTCATCATCGAAAGTCCGGCAAACTTCTATCGCCAAGCATCGCATCATAACGTCTGACGATGCCCGACCTATTCGACAGCAGCCGTACCGTATTTCGGCCAAAGAACGTGAGGCAATTCGGACACAAGTCCAGGAAATGCTTAATGATGATGTTATTCTGCCGTCTAAAAGTCCGTGGTCGTCGCCCGTCGTGTTGGTTAAGAAAAAGGATGGCACGCTGCGTTTTTGCGTTGATTACAGGAAACTGAATGACATCACAAAAAAAGATGTATATCCGTTGCCCCGTATCGACGATTCACTCGATCGACTTCGCAACGCCAAGTTCTTTTCCTCCATTGATTTAAAAAGTGGTTATTGGCAGATAGAAGTGGATGAGCGCGATCGGGAAAAGACTGCCTTTGTGACACCCGATGGCTTATATGAATTTAAAGTATCGCCTTTCGGTCTGTGTTCAGCGCCAGCGACGTTCCAGAGAATGATGGACACCGTACTTGCTGGTCTTAAATGGCAAACCTGTTTGGTTTATTTGGACGACGTCATCGTGTTTTCAGAAACGTTTGACCAACATCTTAAGCGGCTGCGAACGGTATTGGACGCTCTTCGCTCGGCCGATTTGACACTCAAACCGGAAAAATGTCACTTTGGATATCAGCAGCTAAAATTTCTCGGTCATGTGGTTAGCGCTGACGGTGTCCGGCCTGACCCTGAGAAAACAGCCGCTGTAGCCAATTTTCCCATCCCTACCACGAAGAAAGCAGTCCGACGTTTCTTGGGCCTGTGCGCGTACTATCGCCGTTTCATTGCCGATTTTGCCAAGATTGCAGAACCTTTGACGCGCCTGACACGTGATGACGTCCCGTATGTCTGGTCTTCCGAGCAGCAGGAGGCATTCACCGAGCTGCGCCAACGGCTGCACAACCCTCCCGTTCTTGCACACTTCGATGAGAACGCTGCCACCGAAATTCACACCGACGCCAGCCATGTCGGTCTGAGTGCTGTTCTGGTCCAGCACCAGCACGGCGAGGAAAAAGTGATCGCTTATGCCAGCCGCACCCTTTCTCGGGCAGAATCAAACTATTCAACTTCTGAAAAGGAGTGTCTCGCCGTCGTTTGGGCCACAATGAAATTCCGACCTTACCTCTACGGCCGTAAATTTAAAGTTGTGACAGACCATCATGCTTTGTGTTGGCTAGCTAGTCTTCGAGATCCATCAGGACGTCTTGCACGGTGGAGCCTTCGTATGCAGGAGTTTGATTACTCTATCGTTTATAAATCCGGACGTAAACATGAAGATGCTGACACACTGTCTCGATCACCCGTGGAGTTGGCCCATGACAGTACGGATGAAGACGCCCATTTTCTTGGCATTATCAGTTCCTCTGATTTAAAGGCCCGGCAACGGGCTAACCCAGACCTCAAAACTGTGATCGATCATCTGGAGGGTTTCGATTCTACAGTATCTCGACTGTTTGCTAAGAACTTGTCATCCTTCTGTACGCGCGACGGAATCCTCTACAAGAAAAGCGCCGGCAACAGTGACCGAGCCTATCTTCTAGTCATCCCTGCAGATCTCCGCGATGAAATCCTTCATGCTTGCCATGATGAACCCACCGCTGGACACTTGGGCTTTGCACGCACTCTTACCAGAGTGCGCCAGGCCTACTACTGGCCCAAACTTACCGCCACCGTTCATCGATATGTTAGATGTTGCCGCGAGTGCCAGCGACGCAAGACACCGCCATTGAAGCCAGCGGGTTTCCTGCAGCCTATTCCCCCACCGCTAGTACCATTCGACCAAATTGGTATGGACTTTCTTGGCCCTTTTCCTCTATCGTCAGCTGGCAATAAGTGGATTATCGTGGCTACAGATTATCTGACACGTTACGCGGAAACTATGGTGGTGCCACGTGCAACATCCTCCGAAGTGGCACAATTTTTCATGACGCAGATTGTCCTCCGCCATGGCGCCCCTTCATACGTCATTACTGATCGTGGCAAGGCATTTACAGCGCGTCTTCTAGAAGAAGTTTTACAACTAAGCCAGACACATCACCGAAAGACTACTGCTTACCATCCTCAGTCTAATGGCCTTACTGAGCGACTAAACAAAACAATAGCGGACATGCTCGCCATGTATGTCGATGTCCGGCATAAAACATGGGACGAGATATTGCCTTATGTCACATTTGCATATAACACGGCCGTCCAAGAAACAACTCGATTCACTCCGTTTCGCCTAGTATACGGACGCGATGTACAGACCATGCTCGACGCTATGCTGCCATGTGCGGCTGACGACCAGCTGCTTACCGCTGACGCAGAAGAATTCACCAACTACGCTGAGGAAGCTCGCCAACTCGCCCGTAATCACATTACAAAACAGCAAGCAACAGATGCACGCCGATATAACGACCGCCATCGCTATGTCGTGTTCCAGCCTGGTAACAAAGTCTGGGTGTGGACACCTGTCCGGCGCCCAGGCCTGTCAGAAAAACTTCTCAATCGTTACTTCGGACCCTACAGAGTGTTGCGTCGCCTCTCAGAAGTTACGTACGAGGTTATTCCAGACGGAACTGTGCCGAGTTCTAGTCGTCAGTGCTCGTCTGACCTGGTGCATGTGCTTCGCATGAAGCCGTATTTTACCCGCTGAAAGTCATATTTGCCATCCGGAGCAGTTTTTTTTCTGTGAGCTTGCGGTTTTTTTTTTCGGGGGGGGGGGGGGATAATGCCACCTGACGGTTCGAGGTAGCGCTTGAACGACAAAGAAGTTGGAGACTCTCGCGCGCTTCGGCTAGTTAACCCCTGTGGACTCTTGAGCTTGTGTCTTCGTGCTACCGTTTCTCGGGAACCTCTCTCTTGACTGTGTGTATCTGCCCCTGTTGCCGGTACCCATAAATCCCTGTCTTCGTGACAATATCATTACTGAGTGCGCTGTAGAAGTAGGCGGTAGGATTGTTAGACAATATACCAGTAAGCTGTCTAAGGACACGAAAGATTTAATTAAGAAACTCCAGAGTATGAAAGCTTCCAATCCAACAGACCAGATAGAATTGGCCGAGATATCAAAGCTAATCAATAAGCACAAGGTGGCCGATATGAGGAAGTGTAACATGGATAAAATTGAGCATGCTTTACTGTAATGAACGGCGGAAGCCTTAAAGCGGTAAAGAAGAAATTGGGCATAGGCAAAAACCAGATGTATGCGATGTGGGGCCCTGCGCCACATATCTTTAGGGCCCGTGGCGGGCCGCGCCTTCAAAGGCCGCGCCACTTCCCAATACTCGCTGCGCGCTGCCTATTTCCCTCTGCCCGCTCGTTCGGGGATAACCGGTCCCGCACGAGGGGGCTATAAAGGAAGGCACGCGCCGCCTTCTTGCCCTCTTCGTTCCTGCTCTTCGCTCCTGGTTCTTCACTATGGAGACGACCCGCGGGTAGCGGGTCGTCTGCCCTTCCGGACGACGACCCCGCACCGCCTTTGACGACCCCGTTCCTGACGTGAGATTAAAGATGTTTGTTACACGGCCCGCTGTGTATTTGTATTGCGCATCCCTACGCAGTCTACGCAGTTCTACGCAGTCACGTTGCCTTGACTCGCTAGCAGCGTCGGCGGCATCAGTCAGTCACTGCTAGCGCTGCCTCCAGCGACCCCTCCGCCCCCTCCCCCCCCCCTTCCTTTCCTCGTTTTCTTCGGTTGCTGCCCGCGCTCCTGCCCCCATCGTTCGCCGATGAGTGAACCCCCCCCCCCTCTTCCTGCGAGGCTCCGGTTGCTGTAGCGCCGACTCGAACTGGGGGGATGAAAGGGGGGCGCAGCCGATTACGAGGCCGACGCTGACAACGCGAAACACAGGAACGGGCGCCAAAGAGCTGCGCTCTAAAACACCAGGTGGCATTACTTCCTTTCCTTAAAAAAGAAAAGCTGAGGCTGAGCGCGAGCAATGGCCGGTACAAGCTAACATTGCACATTAAAGCGTGAATACGGCTTCATGTGGACAACATGCACGATCTCGGAACGTGGTTACCGACGCGAGGGCTGCACAGTGCAAGCTGGAAGGACTTCGTATGTCTCTTCCGTGACATGGCGCAGAACCATAAGGTCTAAAGTAACGTGAGATCAGTTTGCCGCACAAGCCAGTACGGCACACCGGGGTCCACACTCAAACTTTCTCTCCAGGATAGTATGCGATGTGTCGATGACGGAGGTTATAACGCGTTCATCCGTGGCCTGCTGTTGCTGAATGTGAATGCGGGCAAGTTGACGTGCTTCCTCAGTGCGCTGAGCAAACTGCTCGGCGTCGGGCGTGAGTGGATGATCATCAGTGCAGCACGGAAGCATGGCAACCAACATCGTCTTAACGTAACTTCTGTAGACCGAACGAAATGTAAAATGCGACGCCTCCTGGATAGTCGTGTTGTAGGCATATGTGATGTAGGGGAAAATTTCATCCCAGTTTTGTGCTGCGAGTCTGTGTACATTGCCAGCATGTCGGCGATGGGTTTGTTGAGTCTCTCCGTGAGGTCATTCGCCTGAGTGTTATAGGCAGTGGTTTTGCGGTGGCTCATATGACTAAGCTCAAACACGTCGTGCATGCCCTGTGCCGTAAACGCGGTGTCTCTATCAGTGACGATTAAGGACGTTACGTCATGATGCAACACAACTTGCTGCATACAGAAACTAAGCGATCTCAAACGATGTGCCACGCTGCACCGCGTTGGTTTCCGCATACCATGTGAGATAGTCGGTCGCGACTACAATCAATTTGTTTCTAGCCGATGGCAGCAGAAATGGGTTCAGAAGGTCGATGCCGACTTGGTCAAACGGCTTCCGAGGGGCCGTAATAGGTTGCAGCAAGTCTGCGGGCTTGAGAGGCGGCAACTTTTGACGTTGACACTCGCGGCCGCCTCTGACGTAGCGATGGAAACCATCAGAAAGATTAAGCCAATAGTAGGCTTGATAAACTCGAGCCAGTGTGCGTGCAAAGCTCAAGTGGCCGGATGTGAGCTCATTGTGGCAAGCAAAAAGTATGTCGGCTTGGAGGTCTGGAGGTCAGCCGGCATGACGAGGAGGTGCGCTAGGTCATCAGTGCTGGAGTTTTTCTTGAATAGAACGTCTCTCCATAGACAGAATGTAGAAAGGTGTGGGTCAGCTCTGTCGGTTCATTTCGTCAAAGGCATTCACTAGTCCAAGAAAACCTCTGTCGCTATCCGTGACGTTATCGACTAATCCCACGGGTGACCGCGAGAGTGGGTCAGCATCTTCGTGCTTCTGACCGAATTTGCAAAACTCGTGTTATCAAATTCTTGAACGCGAAGGCTCCATCGTGCTAGGCACCTCGAAGACACGGAGAATAGCCAGCCCGCACAAAGAATGGTGGTAGGTCACCACTTTAAGCGGGTGGCCACAGAGGTAAGGCCTAAATATCATGGTTGCCCACTCAACCGCGAGACATTCCCTTTCCATAGTTGAAAAGTTTGTTTCAGCGCGAAAAAGCGTGGGGCTGGCATACGCAATTACCGTTTCCTCGCCAGCTTGGTGTTGAAAGGCTACAGCGCGCAGGCCGATGTTGCTGGCGTCGTTGTGGACTTCAGTGACAGCGTCTTCATCAAAGTGGGCGCAAGAGCAGGGGTAGTTTGCAGTCGTCTGCGCAGCTCCGCAAAAGCCTCCTGTTGCTCGGCAGCCGACGGCAACTGTGTATCAAATCGCCTAAGGCAGGTCAGGGGTGCAGCTAGTTTGGAAACGTCGGCGATGACGCGGCGATACTACGCACATAGTCCCAGGAAGCGTTACAAACTCTTCTTCGTGGCAGGCACGGGAAAATTGGCGACAGCAGTAGTTTTGTCGGAGTATGGCCTAACGCCCGCGGCGCTCACAAGATGACCGAGAAACTTCAGCTCTTTGTAGCGAAAATGGCACATCTCGGGCTTGAGCATCTGGTCAGCTGACCGGAGAGCATCTAATACTGCACGCAGGCGTTCAAGGTGTTCGTAAAAGGTTTCAGAGAACACGAAAACGCCGTCAAGATAAACTAAACCTATTTGCCATTTGAGGCCAGCAAGAACCGTGTCCATCAAGCGCTGAAAAGTAGCCAGCGCTTACTATAGCCCGAAAGGCAGCACTTTAAACTCGTCCAGTATATCTGGTGTGAAGAAGCTGTTTTATCGCGGTCCTGCTCATCGACCTCAATCTGCCAGTACCCGCTATTCAAGTCAATTGAGAAGACGTACTGGGCGCGACGAAGCCTGTCGAGCGAATCGTCAATACGGGACATTGGATAGACTTCTTTTTTAGTGATGCCGCTACTTTCGATAACCAGCACAGACGTGAAGGGTCCCATCTTTTTTCTTTACCAGCACAACAGGGAAGACGACGGGTTGTGGGCCGGTTCTATGACGCCATCACAAAGCATCTCCTGAACCTTTGTTCGAATCGCTTCAAGTTCTGTCGTGTAAATACGGTACGGCTGCTGGCGGATAGGGCGGGTGTCATCGGAAGTAATGATGCGGTGCTTCACATAGGCATTTGCCATACCTTTGATGAGGATGCAAAGCAGGTGCTGTACTCTAGTAGGAGGACAGGTATGTAACGGTTCTGTGTTTCCGAGAGATCCGGACTAATGTCAAGACAGTCAAAAGGCGGGTGCACAGTGCTGACAGCCCCAAACGTGAAACATTCAGAAACACCCGCTAAGGAGTCAGTGAGAGCGAAGGCAGTAGCACGAAAAAGAATCCGGGATTCGTTGGTGAAGTTAGTCGCCAGGAGCTCAGACCGGCCGCCGTGGAGGTGAATGCGGCTGCGCGCTGTGCAGATGCCGTGGCTGAGCAAAAGTGGCTGGTTGCCTTCCGCGACTGCAGGCCCATCACGCAGTTTGTCACAGGTAACAGTCACAAAAACACTGACGCATCGGTGAATCTAATTTCTCTCGGTGGAAATTCAAAGGGTGGTGAGGCCTTGGCGATTCTTAGTGTTAGTATCAGCAGTTTCTCGGCCGAGAATGTCACTGTACGCTTTCGTAGATCGATAATAGCTCCATACTCCCGGAGAAAATCAATACCAAGGATACAGTCACGGGAGCAGCCAGGTATAACGAGGCACCTGAAAATGAACATGGAGCTGCGAATTTAAACTCTTGCCGTGCACACGCCACTCGGAATTTTGACATGTCAAACCAGCGTTGCGAACCTGCGTGCCAGACCATGGAGCTATTACTTTTTTAAAAATCACCGCTTGCTTTCCGCTTAAAAAAAAATTCAGCGCCAGTGTACACCAATGCGCTAACCTTATAGCCGTCGAGAACCATAGGCATGTCCAGGGAGAATCGATCTTCAAGCGTAGGAACTGTAGTCGGTGCCATAAAATCGCGGTCGCTCACAGGTCTCGTAGTCGGGGGGTATTCGTCACGTCAATTGGAAGCGGCCTCGCTCCCAGAGGTCGCTGTCATTAGTTTTCGCGATGGGGACTTGGCGACCGTCGCTGCGCCATCCAGGAGGATCTGGGCTGCAGCGATGGTCGGCGTGGGGACGGGGAGTGTGACTGCCGTTGGGAAGTTGGCGCCATGCGCTGCTAGGATAAGTAGTCCTCAATCTAACGGGGTCATTGGACAAATGGAGGGCGAGGCATGTCGATGGAAATCCGTGTGGCCCCCAGGGGTCGATAGGGGCACTGGCGATACAGATGACCTGGTTCCCAGCAATGAAGCACAGGCGCTGAAGATTTGGGGCGGCCACAGGTTGGTTGTCGATGTACGGCTGTGTGTGTGGAATACAGTGAATCTTGATTGGGCAGCTGTAATGGCGTCGAAGCAGGTGCAGGGCGTCGCAACATAGCTGCATAAGTTGGACGATGGTACGCCGTGGGAAAATGTGGCAGATCAGCAGACAGGTACCGAAAACCTCAATGCTTGAAGCTCTTCGCGGGCAATGCTGGTTATAGAGCCGACAATCGGCGGGGGAGCACTGAAATGCGTCTGGAGCTCTTCGCGTAAAAGTGACCGCAGGATGCCGCGTAGATTCGGGTTGTTCCTGAATGCCAAAAGCGGCTCCGATACCGAAGCGGCGAGTACCGGCCTCTTGTAGATGGTAGACCGCTGCTGGAGCCTCCGCTCTATTGCGACAGCTTCCACAAGAAACTTGGCAATCGTGCTCGGTGGATTACGCACGCGAGCAGTGAACAGTAGTTGCTCTTTAACGCCGTACACTGTGATTAAACAGAGCACAAAGTAAACAAACATACCAGACGACTTAAGGCGGCAGAATCGATAACTCACATAAATAAAATTCGAAATAAAGACGAGGTACAAAGAACAAAGCTATAGAGCACTCAGAATTTCAACATAAATGTATACAAAGAATGGTACACACGCGTTACAGTCAGCAACAATGGAAACCAAAAGGACAGCACTAGGAAATACATTAAGCAGAAGATAGATTCATGGTGTGCTCGACAGGAGTAACGACTTTTCCAAAAGCTCGGTAAACTTTTCAGTTGAATTCTGTTGTCTTATTTCTGGGTCAAGCGCGTTCTACTCGAGCAGTGCGAGTGGAAAAAAGGAATAAGAGAACGCGTTGTTTGAGCATGAGAATTTCTGAAGCGTGAGAGCGTGTTTATGACGGGTGTTTCTTGAATGATTGACTTGTATGAAGGCTGAGGGATTCATCTTGAAAGTATTTTGGAGTAGTAGGAATAAAAACTTCAGACGGTGCATCTTTGCTCTATCAGAGAGTGTGGGGAAGCAAGCGCGACGTATTAATTCACTAGGCGAGTCAGTGCGGCGATAACTGGTAAATATAAAGCGAGCAGCCTTACGCTGGACGCTTTCTAAGATAGCTACATCGTATTTTACGTATGGGAACCACACTATGTTGGCGTATTCAAGTACAAGTCGGATAAGAGGGACATATGAGAGTTGCTGTATGGACGGTGTAGAATGACGCAGCACACGTTTCAAAAAGAATAATTTGTTTATAGCTTTTTTAGCGACATTATGAACATGCGATGGCAAGCTAAGATCTGACGTGACTGATATGCCTAGGTACTGATATTCCTGAACTTAGCGTAGTGCGACGCCGTTAAGTCAACATTAAAAACTTAAAGGTGTCTTCTTCTTGGTAATTGTCATGCTCACTGTTTTCTCTGTATTGATAATCATTCGCCATTTCAGGCACCACTGCGCGATTCGGTTTAGGGCATTGCTTAGATTTACTTATTCCTCATAGCATTTTACTTCAGCGTAAATCACGCAGTCATCCGCGAATAGGCGAACATTACAATTTATATCCTCTGTGATGTCATTGATAAACAGCAAAAATAAAAGCGGAGCAAGCACTCAGCCTTGGGGGACCCCGGAGAGAACAGGAACCCTGTCTGAAGTGCAATTATCTAGTTGTACAAACTGGTAACGATCTGTAAGGTAATCTCTAATCCAACAAATAATTGGTCCATCTCCAAACACATTCTTTAGTTTATATAACAACTTAGTATGCGACAAGCGATCAAAGGTTTTTGAAAAATCTAAAATATTATGTCAATTTGGGATTGGTTGTTTGAGGTAGCATCTCGCAGCTGCACGCGGATTAAGAAAGGCTGCCTAAGGCATACAGAGTACTCTGGCGCACTGAGGCTTTTGTCAGCTTTCCAAGGCGACACCAACGACGACGACCCTGTGCTTCGAAACCGTCTCTCATACAACATATTGGCTAAAAGGCTACTTGTAAATTATTCTGGGAAAAAAGAAGGAGAAAAATTAATACGCACCCGATTCAGACATGGAAGACATTGAAGACATCTCACCTAATGAAAAAAAGGAAGACATAACAGCAGTCAATAACTGTCATCGGAATCATTCTTTAACTGAAGTAACAATGCAACATAATATGAGCACTAAAGGTAGAGATGCCGCAAGAGCACAGCGCTATTGATTTCAGGCGCCTACTTTAAAGAGGGCTCAGAGAAGGCAACTTTGTTACTAAGGGACAACAGTACAAATGGCCCAAGTAATAAGGCGTAAAACTGACGCCACTAGATTAGTGTCAGTGACAGAGTATATTGCAATGTGGGAACAGTTCTCAAAGATGTAAAAAATCGCACAGCCAAGCAAGTACACAGAAGAAGCTTCTGTATTGCGGTATATAAGGTCTCGGATTGCTCCTATCAAGAGTTTTCGCGTTTCCTTTCCGAAAACTTTGCGTCCTCGCTTTTATCCCATTATAAATCAGTAACGATAGAAGTGTAAAACGTAAATTATTTGCGCTCAAATAAAATGGTGTCGGGGCCCAATCGAACCCACCACCTATGAGTCAACAAGTTGCACATGCTACTCCTGTGACAGCCGTTGAATGTTTTTATTCTTGAATAAAGAGAGGCTTCGTGCGCATCGTGTAAATCAGAAATCACAAAAATATAAAACATCCTCCACGTTTGTGATGCGCAAAGAGGAACTGAGGAAGATGAACGGGGCAATACCTTTATGGCGTCGGACCCAATAATTCAAACTTAAGATGGCCCCCTATTTTTCACAGAAGATATTTACAACACACTGCAAAAACCCCGGATATAGACAGCCCTCCCTCCACAATAAATAAATAAAATGGTGGTCAATTGTCTCGAGGACCAAATAAACAAATAGAAAACACTAGAAATATTGTATTGTTTATTTGCATCTATTTCTTTAAAAAAGCAAGTTTAACATTAATCTACGGATGTTTCCTCGGTCGAAAGACTACTAAAAGTAATGTTTTACTGTCCGAGAAATACACTTGCTGCGTCACGTGAGGTCACAGGGGCGAAAGTGCCAATGGCAGAAAACCCAGAAGGGGAGTTTCTCATCGCATATAAAAATGCAGCAGCAAAACTGGCAGCGACATACAGATTATGAATACAGACCACACAACTGCCGTTTAAATAGATACCTAAGGGCGGGCAGCCACCGAAAGGCTGGCCATACCTCTAATTTCGTCCTCCGAGATTTTAGGCACGTCCTATAGCTCTTTTGTATTTCGTTTTAGCAGCAATGCTTTTGATTCTGATTAATCTTTGGCTATAAAAAAATTCCACTACACCGTGTATAGTGGAGAAAAAGGTTTTAATACTTCTTTCTACGCATGCTTAAATAGAGAGGTAATAATGTTGCGGATCGCTACCTTTTGATGGCAATACCCCCAAGCTTCTCGCAGAACGTTAGCGCGGCTGACTTAGTTAATGCAAGTTCGAATATAGCGATCGAAGCTGTTGTAATCGTATTTTTTTCCCATTATTGACCGGCTTTTTTCAATGTCATACAATAGAAGGCAGTGGTACCATACAAAAATTTTAGTTTTCTTGTTTACATTTTGAATTGCACAGAAACAATACTCAATCAAACTTTATAAAATGCATCATATTACGAAGGGTATCAAGAAAGATGGTATGAAAAGCACGTTGCGAAGTGTCACGAAAAAAGAAAAGAAGAAAACAGCGCATTCGCACTGTTATTTTTCCTCTAAAACAACGTCCATGAGAACGAAACAAAATGAGTGGTCGAAGACGAGACACGGGTAAGGAAGAAAACGAAATGTACGGCCTCGGCGGCCGCTTTTCGATGGAGGCGAAAAGTGAGGCGCTCGTGTGCTGTACCATGTCAGTGCACGTTAAAGAACCCCAGGTGGTCGAAATTTCTGGAGCCCTCCAACACGGCGTCTCTCATAGCCTGAGTTGCTTTGGGACGTTAAACCCCACAAACCAAACCAAACCAAACAAAATGTACGTATATCCCGAGCGGAATTTCTACAAATCAGCCTTGAGCATCAGGTTGCTCCTAAATGTAAGAACAACACACTGAAAACATAATAGTAACACAATAGTATGCTTATAATAACGATCGCAATCTAAAGTGTCCACTGAACGCATGTGGCAAGGGTATTAGAGGGGGCCTACTGCAAGCGACTACCTACAATATATGTCCTCAAAACTCCAGTCCTCGAACAGGCTACAGTGCGTTTTCGAATTCGAAAAAGAAAATGTTTAGCCTTGCCAAGGAGTGCTAAACATTCACTAAAGTAACCCAAATGAGCAATATGCTATTCTTGTCGGGCGAAATAGTTTGTGTTGTGTTGCAGAAGAGCCACAGATGCAATCTATGTATTGAAGAGAATGTTTTGTGAGTGACATTAAGCAAAGTGAGCCCTAGAAGTCATGCATGTGTTTTTACGAACACATGACCCAAACCCAAGCAGTAGCGGCACAGTAAAAGTTCCTCGCAGCTCATATTCTACGTTACAGATGCAAAATACGCTCAAACAGCGCAAGAAATGGCTTGATAAATGCTTTCTTAGCTCAAGAAACACCAAACTAATTCTGCAGACAAAAGGAAACAAGTTACTGGCAAAACGAGGCGACGCGTTCGCAAGCGCGGTGGCGCGATTCCGTTCTGGTGTTCTCCTTTAGGTTACATTATGTAGTGTTTTTATTTCTTAATAGCCGCAAAACCAGCCTTGAACAGAGCCACCAGGTGATGCCATGACAATAGTACACTAATCAATTACCTTCACTGTAATCATTTCCTGCTTTCAGTCAGTGTATGTTACCTTTAGGTTGCGTTCAGAGACACCTTTCGGTAACTATCACCGTGAGAAAGAAGTTGAGGGACCCAACCGTTGAGGAGACGGAATTACGCAGCGCGGTAAGGTGGGCGCACTGCCTGGACATGACCGGCGCAGGAACAAAGTTTATATGGAAACGAAACCCTTAAATTCAGCCCGGTGTGTGCGCGATAAGGTGTCTAAATCTGAGTTGAAGTCGAAGCGCACATCCCTACGACGCATCGCGGGTGGTCAGACACTTACTCGCTAGGCCGCGAGAGGGCTCGAGCGCCTGCTCTTTACTTAAGTTTCTCAATGGAGAAATCTATTTGGAAAGAAATGTTGCCTGTAGCATGCACTCGTCGACACTAGGTCCGGCGTCATTATGCAGGGACTCTCCGGCAATTGAATTGCGACATCCATATCAGCGCTGGTGCTGCATATTACTGTAAAAAAATATAAGCGACGTCCTGTTTCTTATTGGACGCGAGACGACTACCGTGCTCTTGCGAAAACTTGATGTTCACACTTGTGATTTCGACAGTTTTTCTTCTGCACTGCCGGCACCTTTATCCTAGAAACCACGAACATTCGCAAGGATACATCAATTAAACAGTTCACAGCTTTGGAGTTTATTCGAGGTGTTTGACAGGGTATTTCTAACAAATGTGAGTACCAGGGTATATGTTTTCGGACGGTGGGCCATGACTCCTGATTTGTCACATAATCGATATATTCGTTAATATGAAAGACTCTCTTTCTCTATTTGCACTTTGAATCCCACTTTCCTCCTACCCTCTACGGTACGGCTCAGGTGTCCACAGTACAGGTGGGACCGATGTTGTGCCTTTCCTTTCCTGTAAGCCAATCACTATACCTTTATTATATGGTAGGGGCTACGACTTGGGGTAATACAATATGCACTGACATCCTCGCAGTGACTAGGCGCTGCAGTTATAAGCTGCCAGATTACGTGAAAGAAGACCCGACTGTAATAGAAAGCTCCCGTTCTACCATTCTCTTTAAATGTGTGTGTCCTTTAAGTATCCTGCTTCACTCGGAATTCAAAGTCGTCGGTGAGTTCAGAACGCATCTTGACTTCCGTCTCCAACGACTCTCGTTGGTACCTCCCATCGTAATCTGTATCCTGGGCTCTCCTGGCTTTACACAGCAATATAGCCAATTACTGCTGGTGTTGTTCGCCTATAAACTACAGATTGCTAAGTGTATTACTCAGAATTTAAATCGGCAATATTAAAGGCTCATTTGTGCACAAACAATTAGGAGGCGGCGCTTATTTCTGAGTGGAATGGCGAAAGCCAATTTAGAGGACTCTCTTCGTTATATGAATCATTTTCATTCCTTCAATCATGATGATCATCATCATGATCACTACCCTAATATCATCATTATCAACTTAATGCACGATCATTACCATAGCTACTATCATCATAATCATCGTCACTAACTGCGGCATCATTATCATCGTTATTTTAATCGCTGCTATCATCGTCGCGCTAGACGAGGAGAATTATGATCGGTTTCTGAACAGCCTAAGATGGATTAGTGGTTAACGCGCTCTGCTTGAATCGGATAGGTAGTGGTCCCGTTCCCGGTGGACAGAGATATTTTTTCTTTACATATTTATGCGGCGCACACTCGCGGCGAATGACACGACCGTCACCAAGAGCCTAGACATGTTTTACCTTACAACTGGCTTTGACTAGGTCGTGTGCGAAAAGTCATGTGCGCGGCCCTGATAGTGGGAAGCTAGATGGCTGGTGACACGGCATAGTTTGTATTCGGTGTTGGGTCTAATGACGTCACGAGAGCGCACGCTGTCCAAAGCTGGAAGAAGCTGTCAACTCATTTTGCTCATTTGATCCTAAAAGGCGGTGCAGATGTCAACCTTCCTGGACTTGTAAATATCCAATCAACCACGCTAATTCTATGCCAAACAAGCACGCTCGTTATCAAAGTTAGAGGGCTTTATATCTAGTCGAGTAGCCGCTTACGACCGGTAGATGGAAAAGTAGTAGCTTAGGACTTCAGTTAAATATGAAAGCTCGTGATATTTGGAGCGCATATTGCGTACTTGGTAAGGGAGCCGAATCTCCATGCAAGCGAACAGTGAACTGCAAGGCGAGCTGCAGGCAGAAGTCATTAGAGAGTTTTAGCTTACCGCGATCCGCGATCCGCTACTGGGATCCGCCACCGCGCGTTCCACTGCGCATGCCCAGACCCCCGTTGGCACCGATAGATGGCGCCACATACTGGATGTCGGCACACAGACCTGCCGCGTCGGGGCCAATCAGCGCCCACGCGCGGTAGAGAGCCACGGTGGCGGATCGCGGATCACGGTAAGATAAATCTCTCTATTAACGCGACGGCGTAATGTTCTTAAAGGCGAATCTGAAATGCTGCCAGCCACGTTTGCTCTAACGGCACTAACGCCGATGTTGTGGACACGTCACGTTAAAAATTTGAGGTCGAGTTCGGAGGCGGCTCTACAACTTGAATGGACTGCGAATCGACTGGTGTAGTATTAGAAAGGTTGGGCAAAAAAAGTGTTGAGCTAGTTGGATGCCTACTGAAGGGAATAACAACGCAAAGAGGCTGGGGTTACGGTACAGGGTACGTTCGCGTTTATGCCTCCTCCAGGCAGAACGCGCGTTCAGCGCTGGCTGCGGCGATATTGACGATTAATTCCTCGAAGTAGTCGGAGTTCTGCGCGAACAACATTTTATGTTGAGCAGATTGCTTTGAAGTAGTATGCGTCTGCCAAGATGTGAAAAATTGGCATGAAGCAAGCACCTTCAATCAATGCTGCTGTAACGCTTTGAAAAGTCAAAATTTTAGTCACGGTAATCAGTAGTTACATTAATCAAATATCTGATTTGAGGCTTTGTCGTTTCGTTGCTGGACAAGAGCGCGCGTGCTTGCCTTACAATAGGTAGGATACCCTAGCCTGCATACCAGATGTCGCACAGAACAAGGAAATGCTTGCATATCGCCTTCATCAAAATATACGCATGCCAATGCGTCGTCTTATAATTTGAGCACTCGACTGCTGAGGAGCTAGCTACATTGATCCTTACCCCGGTGACTATATCAGCGTGGATACGTAGTTGCTTTCTCTCCAAATGTTTTTGAGGAAAAAAAAAACTAATACCCCTCCCAAATTTTGTAGTCATCATGTGCGATTTTTGTCTGGAAGGCACACACGCGATATGAGGAAAATGCTGAAGAGAAATGCTGACCACCTCAGCATTTAATCATGCAAGCAAGATGTCAGCTTCCGAGCACCAAAGTCACTGAGGCACCGCGGCTGGCCTGCAATCTGTCAGTAACAGTTTCTAAAAACAATAGCAGGATGGACCAACTTCCTTCCGAACGTAGCTAACGGTGTTGCATGAGTATGTATGTCTATCATACATGTCTATGTTTGTTTGTATGTCTATCAGACTTGTGATACGATGAACTTATCTACGCAGCTTTCGATTATCAGCAAAAAGCGCAAAGAAATAAATGGTGGGCTTTAAATAAGAAGGTGACAACGATGCTTTGCCTAATTACAAATGTTTATGGAGATTGCCGCGACCGCTATTAGTTTTGTTCATATCTATAAAAGCCAATAACAAAGACAAACTAAGATTATGTTGGGACAAGAAAATGTCCGTGATCAGGTTAAATTACAAATAAACCCAGATTTTTTCGCCCATTGGCGCTATTGCACGACACACTGGCATTGCCGTATCGACCTGTATCTGAAGAGTATAAAGTGAAATGAAGCAACCTCGTTGGACCTTATATTAGAACCGCACGCTCACAAGAAAACATTGGCTTTGACGTTATCGAAGTAAACCCTGCTCTGGGGTGTTCCCACGTGAATAAGATACAAGCTGCGTGACCTCGCGCAAATAAACCACTGACGATTGACATCTCAATGCCTGTCACTTTCAAGATCACTTTTGTCGCAGCAGCTATATTACTTTCGAAAAAACAATGACATGTAAAGTTTGAACATGGACACATGGACACATAATAAAATAGGACACATGGGCGCCGCTTAATTGATACTACTGTCCTGAAAGTATTTGTTACGAATTTATCCTAATAATACTTTACTTCAAAAAAATGGTGATGATGGACTCGAGCATTTGAATTCATAGTATCACGCTGAATATTTTAAGCGGCACATCTGCTCTGTAACATGCACCGGCAGCAGCGCTGGCGGCAAGGACACTCCGCCCTACAAAATGACTACGAGCAGTACTCGGCGCTGTATAGTATAGGGCTCCGCACTATCGCAACCATCTGGGTTCTTCGACAACTAAAGTCTATCAAAAAGTACGTAAGTATTTCTGCATCGTACTACGTTTGGATTTGGTCTAAGGATCAGTGGAAAAGCGCCGTGACTTCCAAGACATCGCTGCGGACGCGATGCGTGACACCTAAATAGGGCTTGTACGTACTCTGTTCCATTGTCACGGTGTTTCTCCCGGTGCGAGCCGGACTCCGGGCAAGTCAGAAAGGAGGTCGAGACCCACGCGATGTCCTTCAACACAGCAGTAAGGCCCCCGAGAGCATCTGGTCTCTAAGAGCACAAGCAAAGCTGAGCGGACACCCTGAACACCTGGCACAAGCAAGTGAATGATGATGATGATGACTTAAGACGAAATGGCACATACCCGCGGCGGGGGATTGGCCGAGGTACATTGTAGATACTAAATATATACGTTCAAGGATTGGTGTATTTAGATAAATATGGGTTTTTAATTAGAATTTGGAAAAACAAAAAGGAAAAGAGAAACCAGGCACTGTTTCTTCTTTCACAAAGAGGGGCATTTTCTAAAGTTATGCAGACAGACGCCCTTATTGTATTGTATTGACGCCACTTCCTAAGAAATAGTGTACTTGTGGTCCTCGGATATTCCGCTGCCGATTGAACACAAAATGAGGAAAGCAACTTCGAAATATTCCTGACTGCAATCGCAAGCGCTCACGGAAAATAATATTATTAATCAGAATAGATAATTGCTCACAGGATTTAGAAGGTGCAATATATGTCACAATTGTTCTGTGGACACCTAACCCGCCATAATTTTATATTTATTTATTTTTATGTGTAGCATCTTTAACAGCCGGCCGGGCGATGATATCACCAGAAAGCTCCGACTCTGCAACGGGAGATGAAGGGCTCCTTTTCGGTGGAAATGAAGTTTTCATTCATTCTACATTCCATGCGTTATAGAATGAACGAATGAATGAATGAATGAACGAATGAATGAATGAAAACCGGTATTTAGCCAAAAGGAATTCTCCCAACGTGGGTGGGGCCCTAGTGCAAGGCCCCAGTGGCCTTTGCCGTCTTGCATGCTCTGTCGATTAGTTTGAGCTGGTCATCAGGCATCGAGCAGAACAACTCAGCCTCCCACTGCTCCGGTGTTGTGTGGTGTTTATTGGTGCTACCAGCTGTGTTTTATTGCGAAAGCAATACTGCTACCACTTTTCTGCCGTCGGTGGATGTCGTTCCTTTGCTACCACGTGACAGCGTGACGTCACGACCAGAGGAGAGCAGGGGCCCTTTGAGGCCTCTGCCTTTGAATGCAGAGAAGCCTCTTGAGACTGATGCAGGCGTACATAATAAGTCGACTATGCTATGCCACACCGTTCCTCAACATCAGGACCAATGAAAAAGAAAAGATAGACGCACTCATCAGGCGTTGCGTCAAGAGGGCGCTGGGTCTACCCATCTCCTCTTCTACGGAACGCCTGATAGAAATGGGAGTGCATAATAGCTGGACGGAACTTGCTGAAGCGGTAAGAATCGCCCAACATGAAAGATTAAGTAGGTCGAGCACGGGTCGAACCATCTTAGAATGGGTGGGTCGAAAAATAGATAGGGGCACAGCCGACAAGGTTTTCCTACCACCACAATGTCGCGAGAACATCATTGTCCGTCCTCTCCCCCGCAACATGCACCCAGAATACCACAAGGAGAAACGGGAGAAGAGAGCAGAAGCACTGGTTAAAAGTGCAAAAGAATTCAGAGTAAAAGAAGTTGCCTACGTAGACGCTGCAAGCGGCCTATCAGGGGCGGCAGTCGCCGCGGTAGTCGATGGTAGCGGCGCACCAGTCGTCTCCGCCACCATCCGAAGTAGAAACATAGACACGGCTGAAGAGGTCGCAATAGCGCTCGCTTGCGTCGGAATGAAGGCTAGATTGATCTTTAGCGACAGTAAAACTGCTCTCTGGAATATCCGAAAAGGCAGGGTCTCACAAGAAGCCGCCCGAATTCTAAAAGCTGCAACTAAAATTGATCGCAAAATCACCCTAATTTGGGTCCCAGCACACACGTCCGTCCCCGGCAACGAGGCGGCCCATGATTTAGCCCGAGATCTCTACTTCCGGGCAAACGCGGAGCCGCCCGACTGCCAGGCGATGGACGAACGTTTGCAAACCTATAAATAAATAATCGAAAATTATAGATTAGGAAGACGTCTGATGCCGCCACCGGATCCTAGCTTAAATAATAAAGAGGCCATAGTCTGGCGGCGATTACAAGCCGGAAATTTCCCGAACCCTGTCTGGTTGTTTCACACCCAGATAGAGGAGAAAAAAAACGATAAATGTAAAGCCTGCGAAGCGAGGGGGACCCTCGACCATATAATTTGGGAATGCCCTAAGTCTCCGGGCGCTAGGGACAACATTAAAAGTAGAGAAGCCTGGGTAACCCTGCTGCGAAGCGACGTCCCCGCTGACCAGCAGAAAGCCGTCCGCCTGGCGGCTGAGGCCGCGAATAACCAATGTATATTCGCCAGTCCTTAGTCGCGGAGGTTCCAGCCCCCGTTCCTCAGGCCTGCGTGCCAGGAGCGGGGAGTAGGGGGCCTCCTAAATCGGTGGAAATTAAAGTTTTAATCAATCAATCAATCAGAGCAGGGGCCCCAACTCGTCTCTTCGGCCGTAGTCGTTCCTTTGCTCGGCGCGGCGGCTACCACGTGACGGTCTCCTTGGCCCACCGTGTGAAGGCGCTCGCTAGGAGAGGATAAACGGGGCGCCGCAGGCGCGCTCCGCTTAGTCATGTCTGAGGAGTTGTACAAGGCGTCGCTGGAGCGACGTGCTGCGCGCAAATGCCGGCGCCGTGCCGAGGTGACAGATGAAGAAAGGCACGAGCAGTTGGCTAAGCAACGCGCCTATGCCGCAGAATAGCGAGCTCGGCGGCGTTCTACAAGTTCAGTGAGCGAGAGTAGTTTCATGGACTCTCTGAATGCCGAATAATAGTTTATTAGTGCAGAGCGATATAATTACCACAGAAGAAAGCGCCGTGTAGATGAGCAACCGGACCGGAGAGAAGAACGGCTTGCTAAAAGAAGAAAGACGTATGCAGAGAAGAAGCAGAACGTTTTGGTGAACCAAGGCGGCGACATTCTGGCTCACCGACTGGAATAAGAGATGAGAACAAGAGATGAACAAGATATAAACAACGAAGAACAAGAGATGAGAGTCGGGGAGTTTGAGTCTGCTACGCGTGAGTTTGAGAAACGCTTCACGAACAATCCGTTTTTAGCTTCGGGGCGTTCGTTGGCCATGTTTAGCGGTAAGTAGCCTCGCTGATTAAATGACATGAGGCGCCCGTATCGACTTCGAATTTTAGCGGCCTTTCCTACCAAAAGTCACTACTTTACGGACCACCAAAGCGTGTTCATTGGAATAAACAAACAGTAGAAACCATGTTGTGTCCAGAGTAAATCCTTTAAGTGCACAAAAGGCGAAGCCATACCAAACCGCCAGCAGAGCCAAGCGCAGCCAGGGAGGTATTGCTTTCGCAATCACTCAGGCTTAACCAGAGCTAAGCCACAGCTAATTTTTTTACACGCCCATGTAACATGGTAGAGTGTAGGGGGTTCCCCCCTTAGTGGGCATTTATTCTCATGCTGTGGGATGAATTTTACTCAGTAGACTCAGGTTGGGGTATGTATTAGTCTGCAGCTGTCTCCAGGCAACCGACTGCTTTCTATTGAGGTCTTCGTGTTGAGGTGGGAAGACCCTCCTTAAGGCTCTTTGATGTTCAAGGGTAGCTCCATAGCGTCTCATGACTGCGTCGAGTTCCCCGTTGGTGTACGCCTCCCGATTGGCGTATGCTCGGGCATTGGCGTCAACACATTGGTTACCTTTGACAGTCTCATGGCCTGGTGTCCACGTTATGAAGCACCTCGAAAAGGTGACTTTTCTAGCCTTGAGTATGCGGATAGCCACAGTGGATATGCGTCTGCTGCTATACCTTCTGCATGCTTCTTACGAGTCCGTAATTATTTGTGTAGTAGCCTTCTCACCTTGGTGGGCGAGAGCGATAGCGAGAGCAAATTACACACGACGTCCTCGATCCCACTATCCCAGCCCACACTATACCTATACTTGCCTTAGACCTCTCCAAGGTTTTTGATAACATCCACCACACAGCCATAATGACCGCACTTTCCCTGTTAAATATTACACATAAAATGTATTCCTACATTCGTGCCTTCCTTACTAACCATACCGCGGAGGTTCATATAAGCCCCCACTCCTCCTCTTACAACCTTCAAGGAGTGGGTACCCCGCAAAGCTCTGTACTATCGCCATTTCTATTCAATGCCGCCCTCATTCCACTCGCTGCTCCTCTCAACCACATACCGCACCTCCGACACACACTATACGCCGATGACATCACCCTATGGACCACCACGGGAAACGATGGGCAAATAGAAGACACGCTCCAGCAGGCAGCCACCTACATTATTGGCCTCACCTGCTCCCCAGCCAAATCAGAACTCCTAATCATACGCCCAAAACCTCGCACCCTACCTACAACGTCCATCAATATAACTCTGGATGGCCAGCCTATACCAGAGGTAAGCACCATACGCATCCTTGGGCTCCACTTGCAAAACACCAGACACAACAGTTTCACTATCAAAGAACTAGCACAACAACTGCACTGGCACATCTCATCCGGCGCGTCTCCACCAAACACTATGGGCTTAACGAAAATGACATCTGCCGCCTCATCCATGCCTTCTTACTGAGCCGCTTTTTGTATATGGTTCCCTATCTAGAGCTGTGCCGTAGGGATAGACCCCTTAGAAGCGCTCCTCAAGAAAGCATACAAAACCGTTCTCCATCTTCGCCCTCATACACAAACATCAAAACGCAGCTACAACTAGGACTCCGCAACACTGTACACAAGCTTGAAGCTCACAGTGTCGTGAACGTTGTTAGCGAAAGAACGGTCGTCCGCGCGGGGAACACTCGACCTACCACCCACGCTCTTTAGGACACTCGGGCGGTCTAATTTATGACCTCCTGGCCCCTTCGAAAAGAACGCCGCTCGACCCCCTGGGTCGCGCCAGGCGCTGGCCGTTCCTGGAAGGCGCCCCTCAACGCCTGAGCCTCGAGTGGGGAGAAAAGAGGGGCTTCGGAGCGAGGACGGGGAGAGCGGGGACAATGAAGAAGACGGGAGTGGGACACAGTGGCGAGTAGTCGCTAAACGAACTTGGTGCGAAACGGACGCGTTTGAATGTGCTCCCTTTTCTATTACCAGTAAATTCAGTTGTTTGTTCAATCGTTTGCTTTTCTTCCTAACGACAAAGTATTAACGAACGACTAGACATATCAGAGACACAGACCTCAATACCCACGGCTTAATAAAACTGCGACAGGTAGACACATACTTGATAGACTACGTATCCAAATACCCGCCAAAAACCACCAGCTTCTCCCCCTCCCTAAACCCATATTCCGTAGCCTCCTAGTGAAACCCCTCTCACGCAACACACACCCCGATTACTACACCGCACGCAGAGCGGCCCACGCACGCAGCACCCTCCACAAATACTGCGGTTCCGAGGAGGGCGCCGTATGTGTGAACGCGGCTTGCGCGGGCACATGCTCTGCAGTGGCAGTTGTGGACAATCTCTAATCTTTGTACCCCTCCCACCCACCTCCACTCCGGAATCAGCAGAAGAGGCTGCAATAGCTGCTGCCATTGCCTACACTGAATCTCGGTACAATCCTTCCGATTCCCAAACTGCGTTGCTAAATTTCGCCAGGGGCAGGATCCATGAAACCGCCTTCTGCATGCTAGAATAGGTTTCTTCTGAACCATCCCGCCAAGTGGAGCTGATCTGGATGCCTGCGCACTAGGAAAATCGTGGCAACGAGGCCGCCAATGTTCACGCCCGAGGCCTTATAAACAGGGCGGCGGCGGATCAGGCCTGGACGACTCGAGAGAGCGCATGCATACCTTCAGGGAGCTGACACAGGCCTATCGAGCCAAGCGTAAGCGGGGAGAAGGCAGGCCTGCACTAAATGGTCTAGGCCTGCCCACACAAACCTCCAGATGACCCAAATGCAGTGCCAACAATTGAGGGGTGGGAGGCTGCCCTACCCAGCTCTGGACTAGAAGCCCAGCGGGCCTTCGTGACACACGCGCAGATAGCAGCGGCAGCCGCTGGAGCACTGGACTAGGGACCCCACCTACACATTCCCCTCCCTTATCTCTACTCAATATAAGTTTTTCACTTGCTCCCTTTACGGGCTCCGTTCTTTCAGTCCCTACCACTTCATCACAGACTCAGTCAGCTTCGAGACTCACGTCAAGCAATCCCTAACGTTCCAAGGAACCAGCTCAGATTCCATCATTACCACAGTATGGCCTATGACATTTCGTCAGGACGTCTAACTAAAGTCCCTCGATACGTCTAACGGGACTGAAGCGGCCCCACGCCGCGTTAAGTGTTTAGGAACGCAGAGTGCCGGCGTGTCTGACTGTACCCTGCACCAGCCGCAGGGGCCTGCAGCACCCGCCGTATCGCCGCCGACCCTCGCCCATACATCTCAGTCGTGCACCACCGAGCCCGCATCTCAAGTGCATCCGCTGCCGCCCCACGATCCGCCAGCTGCGTCGTCTACTGCAGAATTGCCTCCTTTCCATGAGTCTACGCCAGACACCTCTTCAGACCCACTCGATCTCACGGCTGCTGCATCGGTGGACTTCATTCCATCCTCGTACGACGGCTGTGAAACGGTCGGTGCCTCTCGCAAGGCCGCAAAACCTACCCGATCTCACCTGAACATGATATCGGTCGGTCTCCAGCTCCCGCCTGGCACCCTTTCCCCCATCACCCGGCCCTACAAACTGCATAAAACTATAATCGACGCTACCAACTTTTCTGAAAGCTGCAGTAATGACCTCACCCTCGAGACCAAGCCAGTGCTGAACCTGGTCTTTCTGAAAACACACTCTCACCTCACCGCCAACCTTCTATTGCACATCACCCACCTCAACCTCTCCAGTACGCTTGTGAAAGTCCATCCCTACCCTGTCAAACCTCCTTTTTCCTGCCTCGGTGTCATTCATGGTGTCGAACGCGGCCTCTCACTGCCGATCTTATGAAGAAGACTGCCAAAAAAAGCTAAAATCTACTGTGTCTGCCAGACTATCTGGGATAATCTTCGAAAGTACAGAGAGGCCAGAACATCAGACACCCCTTTTAATCTTCACACATGGATGGCACAGCTCAAACAGGAAGTTCATGCTTTCATGCAAACTTTGGACGCCACCCCCGAGAATCCCATTGCAGATAGTAGGTTAATGCACCTGCCCCAAGCACAAAGCAGTATACTGATGCGTTGGAGAAAACAGAATCATAATGGAAACTGCAATGCAACCTTCAAATGCAAATAGAAAAGCACAGCACCGCTTTCAATAAAGCGAACTGGCACCAATTATGCAATGGATTACGAGGTAATCTCTCCTCCGCCAGGGCTTGGTATCTTCTTTGACACATAATAGAACCCGCTAAAACTAAAAAGAAATCCCAATTTAGGATCAAAAGGCTTACCTGTAACATCGATGCAATCAGCAATCGCCCTTGGGTCAACTGCAAGCAACATAAACTACTGAGGACCAAGTAATACCATATCTCAACTACAGGCCCTGATCAACCCTCTCTAGATGCCCCCATTATGGAGGTTGAAGTTAGAGCAGCCCTCCTTAATCTCCGCAATTCAACTCCTGGAGAGGACCAAATCCTCAATGTCATGCTCAGAAGCCTAGATTATCTTTCTATTTCACTACTGACTGGATACCTTAAGGAGTGCTGGGGAGCGGGGCAGCTACCTGCTGAATGGAAGCACGGTAAAATGGTATTCATCCCTAAACCTAATAACCACATTAATGCCCAAAATCTGTGTCTCATCCCCCTAACCACACGTCTGGGCAAACTGTTCAAGCATGTCATCCTCGCTCGTCTTACGCAGTACATACATGGAACCCCATGGACTGTATCCTTGCAGTATGGTAGGACTTCGAGCCTATCTATCGGCACAGGACGCCCTGCTACAAATTTCTCATGCTATCCTCAGTAACATCCCGCACCATACCAGCCCTGGCAGTTGACCTCACCAAAGCCTTTGATAATGTTACGCACAGTGCCATCCTGCAAGGCATTCAAGAGCTGCAGTATGGCCCTAAGGCCTAAACTATATCAGGGCCTTCCTAAATGGGCGCACCACCTCTCTGCATATAGATGATCTACAGACACCTTCCTTCACACTTGGTAATATTGGCACCCCGCAAGAGGCGGTTTTTATTTCAGTTACCCTCTTGGCCCGGTAGGCATTATAGAGGGAAGTGGGACTTGGCAAGAAAAAAAAAGGAGGGGAGGAAAGAACATGGGTACATGGCATAGTAGGTTATGAAGGCAAATGATGTTTACAATGCAGAATTCACACAATAAAATAACAGCAAACAAAACAAATTCGCCATTCCTTTTCAATGTCCCCACGATCCCGTTGACAAAGGCTCTAAGCTGCATCCCACACTTGGGACACACAATTTACGCGGATGATATAACTGTTTGGACCACATATGACTCGGACGGAGACATAGAATCGACACTTCAAGAAACGGCTACAGCTATATCTACCCATGCGGCGAGTATTAGCCTTGAATGCTCCCAGACAAAATCAACGCTCTTTCTACTTCGGCCGCGGCGTGTTCCTACCGCCCCCATAACAATTTATCTGCATGATATTCCCATAACGCAAACCCCCACCCTCCGCATTCTTGGACTTTACTTAAAGGACACGGGGAAAAACGACATTACCCTGAAGACACTAAAACAATCCACTAACTCCATCACCAATACTAAAATGGTTTCACACTCACGAGCCGGTCTAGACGAAGCAGACAACCTGAAGGTATTGCATGCCTTTGTGCTCAGTCGCATTCTTTACGCTTCTCCTTCCTTACTTGAACCTCTCCTGTGGTGACAAAGCTAAAATCAACTCCTTAATTCGCATGGCTACCAAAGCAGCGCTCAACATGCCGAAGAACACTATTACGGACAGGCTACTAAAATTAGTAATGCACAACACTATAAAAGAACACATAGAGGCATATCTACAAACACAGACTCGACTCTCGGCATTCGCATACCCGCAGACGCTGAGGAGTTAAGCCCTCTCCAACGGGCCATGCACGCAGTGCTTATTATTAAACCCCTTCCTAGTAACATCCACCTAGAATACCATCAATCCCGCCGCATCGCGTGAGCCAAAGCTCTTCGTAGAGAGTTTGGGACTTCAGATGATGTGCGCTGGGTGCACGCCACGTGTGGTTTAGACCGTTCAGTAGCTGTGGTTTATACCCAGAAGCCTCCCCACTCACTCACTTCATAGATCCCCCTTGTACCCCAGAAGAAGCAGAAGCAGCTATAGCCTTAGAAATTGCCCAAACCAATGTGGCGTACATACTTAGCGATTCCAAAACAGCCATTCTTAACTTTATCCGCAGACCCGTCCATACCTCCGCGTGGGAAATATTGAGAATGCACACCCTAAATTCTAATAGGCGTATTGAGCTCGTGTGGGTGCCGGGTCACTCTGACAATCCCGGAAATGAGACCACCTATCCCGAGGACTTATCAGCCAGGCATATGGCGACCCATGCCGGGATTTCTCAAGGGAGCGGACACACGTTTTCCGAACTCACAAAGCAAGCGCGCCTTGCCTGTCGACTTTACCCTCTACCTCATTCCAAGCTGTCCCATTCCCAACAAATTCTCTGAAGGCGTCTCCAGACCCGAACTCTTCCCATCCCTCAGCTTCTATCCTACTACCGACCCGATTCCCCTGAGTGCACTCTCTGTAGAGAGGCGCATGCTACCATAGACATTTTCTTTGGCTGCCCTGCCGATCTTCCCCCGTAGGGACAGCCCTCCATCCAATCATGGGAGGAATGTGAGACCCTCATTTTGTTGCAGGACCTGGACATCCAATTTCTTTGTTTAACCCGGGGTGCCAGTGCCTTGGTCCTACATGGTCTGGACACATGCGCGTAATGCGAGGGCCGTGCAGTGGCCCTGGGCCCTCGAGAAGCCGAAATTCACTCGCTAACAAAGTTTTTCCTCTTGATACCTACACAGCCGATATAATAACCACGCGCATATGATGGGGTCCACCGAAACAGTACTAAGTGCATTTGATGGTACTGTCATCCCCGCACTGTTCATTTTCGTCGAGCAGCATTTCGATGCCGCCCTCACAAACCCCGCGTTCCTACGTGTACGAGCTGTCTCGAGATTGGCCACCGCACCAATAAGGGCTCTAGTGCCACTGTTAACTACCCCAAGTGCATTTAATCCATCGCTCCGCCGCCCCCTGTTCACGAGTGCAAACAGCCCTGGTGCCTGCATGCTGTCAGATAAATGAGCATGCTACTTTCATCCCTTTGCCCCTACTATAAGCAGAAAATTAAGCACTATGCCAAGCCAACCAACAGCTTGCAAACCTTCGCCAGGGCACTCAGCCGGCTCCTCTGCAGTTCCCCTAAGAACTATGGCTACCCTCTTGAACAGCACGCGTTCCATTCCCCTCCCGGCTCCTACGCAGCAGTAGCACAGGCACCTTTCCAGCTTTAGCACAGAGTCATGTGCTCTCCATCTCGGCGATCTCCAATGCGTTCGACTCCCAAGCCTCGTTACTATCTTCAATCATCGCCACACTCTCGTGTCCCCCACGTCCCTCCCCCGACCTTTATTGAAGAACGCTGTCATACCCTCGAGCTCCGTGTGGCTAGTTTGGAAGTGGTCATTCGCCCCCTAAAACAAGACCTCAACAGTATCGATCGCCGCCTAGATGCCAGAAAAAGTGTTGCTAGGGATATTTGCGACAGTTGACTCAGCTCGCTTGGTTCCAATCTGCTGTAAAGAACATGTTGCTTGAAACATGTTTCAGTAAGCTTCAGAGAATACTGCAACTTCTGTAACATTTTTTTTCTCTTCACTCTACAAACTGTGCTTCTTATTACCCAACAGCTTTAGACACAAGTCACAATGGAATGGTTTTTACCATCATGAGATCGCTGATGTAAGCTGAGCTTCCTACCTAGGCAAAAAGCCACGGGGGCCCACACATAATCGCAATGTAATATGTGCATTTAGGTGTTGACACCGCCCACAACAGAAGATGATACATAATTGGTTCACAGGAAGAGAAAGGTGCAGTATCTGTCACACTTGCTTCTGTGGACACCTGAACCATGCCATAAGGAAAGTGAGAATGTGGGAGTGAAAGTGGAAAGAGAAAGGGGAGCCGTAGTGGAGGGCTCGAGTAATTTCGACCCAGGGATCTGTAATGTTCTCGGACATTGCACAGCACACAGACGCGTCTTCATTTTGCATCCATCGAAATGCAGCCACCAGCGGTCGCGATTGATCCCGGGTACTCCGGCCCAGTAGTTGGGCATCTTAACCACTGCACCACAGCGACGAAGCTACAGATGACACACAGATTGTGTTTGCACTCTAGTACGTGCCAAACGCAGTAACATGGGGGTGCTGTGGAGCAGTGTGCCTGGCTTTCAGAACCATTTTCAGCTTTGTGGGTGTCTCCCTTCAGGAGTGCATCACAAGGTATGCACATTAGATTCTTATCTTTCACATTCTACTAACCAATTTTTAAGCAAAATGTTTGCTAGAACTAGCATTTTGTGTTGTGATTCGGCAATGACTGCTGTACCGATATTGCAAGCTTACTTGCTGGCATGGGCTGACGCCATGGAAACTTATCATGGCCTACTTATGCACTGGCTGTGATGTGCAAGATGTTGCCATGACACACCCGAGAAGCCCAGCCAGGTCCAGAACCCAACCAGATAAGATTTTGTATAAGTGCTTCATACTCGACTATACAGGGTGCTTCATCTAAGATTTTAACTATTTTTTAAATATAGGAAATTTAAGTTTTAGTGTCGATTCTTCTTTTAGCTGTTGTATTAGGAGTAGAGAAAAATCAGGAGCCTTAAAGAGTACTAATTAGCTTAATAATTACCTAATTAACTTTTTATTTATACCAGCTAGGAGCTGCTTTCAAATTGCAACAGTGAGCTACTGGTGTGAGAATGCCAAATAGTATTTTAAACGACAAGAAACACGCATTTCTTAAGGACTGCAGCGCTGGCAATTCTGGCCGCTTTCGACGCACGAAAACGAAACCTAGCAGTCGAGGCGCGCACTTATGCACGCCCATGAGTGACGCAGCCGTGACGTCACCGAGAGAAACCAGTCGTCTGGAGGCGGCCGCTGCCGCCCGCGAAATACGCGCCTGGAGCTGCGTCATGGTCTGGTAGGATCTTGAGATATCACCAACACATTGCGGGCGAAGCTTGCCATGGTGCGGGCGTAGCGCTGATGGTATGGGCAAATCAGCCCTCCCTCTTGACTACAAGCTTTGGCTCCCAGAGGGTGAAATAAAAAGAAAAGCAGTACATGCACAGATATCGCACCACTAGATGTTTCAAATTTTCTTTTTTTTACTCGGTAATGAGTTGCCCTTTTAACCTTTCAATTCTGCTCTTTCGCTCATGTTTTTGGATGCGTCTTATGTTGCCGCCACTACATCAATTGCAGAATGGCTTAGGCAGTGCAGTGCAACTTTTCGACCGCTGAAAAGGTAGACATTGTTATTGCCTACATCAGTGCAAATGAAAACAGCAAGTTGGCAGCACAGATGTACAAGGCAAAGCATCCAGATTCTCGTGTGCCTGCGCAACCAACTTTCAAGACCATCCTCAACCGATTCCGTACGACTGGATCTGTGCAGCCTCAAAGAAGGAAGCGGAAAGCACCAGCAGCCGAATCACATGAGACTGCAGTGATGTCGTACGTCGCCGCGAAGCCAGCGTGCGAGAAATCGCCCAAGCGACCGGTGCCAGTATTTCCACTGTTTGGTGGCTGCTGTCAGCGCACAAATACCATCCTTATCACATGTGTCTGCATCAAGAATTGATAGCGAATGACTACCAAAAAAGGCTGGACTTTTGCAACTGGTGTCTAATCCAATGTGATGTGACTTCTTGCAAATATCTTGTGGACTGACGAGGCCCAATTCAGCCGGAACGGGGTGATCAATGTGCATATCGCCCACTACTGGTACCAGACGAACCTACATTGGGTGCGCCCACATCGCCATCAGGTTCGGTGGTCGGCAAATGTATGGTGCGGTATTTTCCGAGGTCGCATTGTTGGGCCTTATTTTATTGATGGGAATCATACTGGCAAGGGTTATGTCGCTGAGATTTTAAATAACTGTGTCTCTATTTTTGTTTGCGAGTTGCCACTAAATGCTCTTAGGTCAATGTGGTTTTAGCATGATGGAGCACCTCCACATTCGGCGACACAGGCTGTGCAGTTTCTGAACAGCTCCTTCCCCGAACAGTGGATTGGGCGCGGTGGACCAATTGCATGGCCACCGCGTTCGCCAGACTAAACCCCACTCGATTTTTTTTTGTGGAGTTACTTAAAGAGCAGGGTGTATGAAACCGAACCGGCAAGCCTTGATGACCTAAAACAAAGGATGAAAACGTCACTAGAAAATGTTCCTCAAGCAATGATCATGCGAGTGGTAAATTCCATGAAAGGTCGCTTGATGGCATGTATTGCAGTGCTAGGAAGTCAGTTCGAACAATTCCGCGCTTCGTCTGCTAGGTTTCGTTTTCGTGTGTCGAAAGTGGCCAGAATTGCCAGTGCTGCAGCCCTTAAGAAATGCATGTTTCTTGTCGTTTAAAATACCATTTGGCATTCTCACACTGGGAGCTCACTGTTGCAATTTGAAAGTAGCTTCTAGCTGGTATAAAGAAAAAGTTAATTAGTTAATCTTAGTTAATTATATAGCTAATTAGTACGCTTTAGTGCTCCTGATTTTTCTCTACTCTTAATACAACAGCTAAAAGAAGAATCGACAATAAAACTTAATTTTCCTATATTTAAAAAATAGGTAAAATCTTAGATGAAACACCCTGTAGATCAGGCTACTAGAGTTGTCCAGATTAAGCGCCACTTTTTAAAGATTCACTGGTGCCTGCTCATCTGGAACTGGCACCGGGCAATCACAGATTGGATATGGCAACTGTGGCTGTCTGTTGTGCAGATGAGCCTAGAAATTAGCTGATGCGTGTCACTGAAGTATATATATTTATCGGAGATGAATGCAGTGGTAATCAGAACAGCTGCAAAGGTCTGGGCTGCTGAAAAATGACAGGCCTCCAAGCTGTGAATGTGGCTCGTGCTAATGTGCTAATTCTGAGCACATAAAACCACATCTCTGGGAAAGGCTAGTTACCATACTGAATTTGTTTACTATACAAAATATTTAATCAGGACAGTGTGATAATAAATGCAAAAATCATAGTTCGACGTCCTGAAACACCATGTATGTCACATAAGATACCACACCACAGAGCTCCACCTTAACGGGGATTCTTTGTTATGAGCCAAAATCACACAACACATGAGCACCTCTCCCATTTCACTTCCTCTACAATGATGCTACCAGAGACAAGATCATACCTGTGTCCTTTGGCATAGTAGCCAAGCTCCTCAAAGCCACTGCAATATTCCCAAGTTCAAAATCCTAAGGTTTCAAGATTAGTAAACGGAATAGTTCTGCCAATTATTAAAAGTCTGGAACCTCCCCTTCTATGTGGTGACTCTTCACTCATCGAAAAAGAGTAGAGCCACATTAGGTCCGAGATAGAATAGCACTGCAATACTGGCTGGCAAATTCATGACCTACGATAGTTTGCTGCAGCTATACATTCTGGTGCAGCAAAACATAGGCAAAACATAGGGGTACAAAAAGGTGGAAAAATATGCTGGCAACATTTATACAGCTGTGCAATTTGTACCTCTTCCAATTTCTCGGAGAATTTTATGACACATTATTGATGACAACACAGTTACTTAAACAGGTCAATGCTATCCGAAGCTTCCAATAATAAAGCCCACTGTACAGTTAAGTATTTTTATTTCTCTCCATACTCTGGCCCTTGCTTCAGATGATTAAGTGCTTAGTATTACTACCGTTTCCATAAAAGACAAGCTTGTTGGCAGGAATGCCAAGATTTTTCCCTCATGCTAGTATCAAGCTGTGTACCTATGTGCTATACTAAAACTTAAAGTTAGGAAATGCACTCATGGTTTCCTTTCATACCGGCACTCGTGCGTACAGCAAGGCGGCTCCACAGATCCCCATTGCATATCAACATCTGTCCGAGTTCAAAAGCATGAGAGGTGGTGAACAAGATTTGGTTGATGTGGTCTTGCCGCTGGGCAGTGCCAACACCTAGTGATATTCTTAAACCGTGTACACAGATCACCGAGATAGCTTGTCACCCATGTGGGCACGAATGTGAGAGGTCAGATAGTCCTTCCTAGCAAAGGTGCTAGTGCAGTAGTTGCACTGATAAGGCCGTTCACCAGTATGGATTCGGAGGTGGTCAGCCAGATGCACTTTCTGAGCAAATGATGCACCACAGTAGTCACAACTGTATGGACGAACACCCGTGTGAGTGCGAAGGTGCACGGCCAAGTAGTCTTTCCTAGCAAAGGCACTGCTGCAGTAGTTGCACTGGAAAGGACGCTCTCCCGTGTGGATTCGGAGATGTTCGGCCAGGCGCACTTTCTGAGCAAATGTGGTGCCACAGTGGTCACAACGGTATGGACGATCACCCGTGTGAGTGCGAAGATGTCCTACCAGGGATACCTTTTGTGTAAAGCTGCTTCCACAGTGGTTGCAGTGGAATGGGCGTTCACCTGTATGAGTTCGCAGGTGTTGCACCAGATTGCTTTTTTTTGTGAAGTTCTTGCTGCAGTGGCTGCACTTGTGCACCTTCTTGACACGCTTGCAGCCTGTGTTCGCCAAGTCTGTGTGAGGAAAACAATACTGCATAGTTAAATTAATGCTGGACACAAAATACGTCGCCCGAGGGAAGCAATTTCCCAAACCAATGTGGCAGCTGGTCTAAGTTAAATACGGTTTACAATCCTAGCCTGTGACAAAACATAATACTTCAAGTTTGGGATGCAATTGAGCAGGAATTTTTTGCATGCAGAAAGGTCAGTATAAAGAAAAATAATGGAGCTTTTGCAAATAAAAACCACTGCTGTGACCCACACACTTGCATTACACTGACATTATAACAGAGGCCATATTAAAGCTCAAGAACCAGAGGAAATAACTAAGCTTAGCAATGAAAAAAATGCTTTAACATTAAGCATGAAATGTCTCCTTTTTGAAGATGATTCAGAGATCCTGACATTAGATTTGGAATTATAATTCCTTGTACATAATTTTTTTGAGAGACGCTAAGAAAATCAAGTAAAGTAAGTACTCCTTACTTAACTCAACAGCATTTATGCAGATGTGACCCATAGACTAAGCTTGACTGTAAGAAGAAAAGGGATAAGCTACATGCACAAAAAAAACATACCAAACCAAGCTAACCATGTTAAGAATTAGTTTTGCACGTACAGTAAAACCTCATTACAAGAGACACTCAAGGGACCAGAAAAAGTTCTCCTGTAACCACGGCCTCTTTTAACCAAAAATTCCTACCAACTTGTATGCGTGGCATTTTAAATTTCCTTATCTAAATTCTGTCCCATATCAGTGTCCTTTGTTACATTATGTCGGGAACCAAGAAGGAGCACCTCCTCTTGACTGGGAAGTCAAAATGTTCTTATTGTTTCAGCCACTGTCATCACATTCCTATGTGACTGAAACAAGAGGGACATTTTGATTTCCCAGTCAAGAGGAGGCAATCCTTTTGGTTCCTGACATGCTCCAAAAGACAGGACACTGATATAAAACAGAATTTAGATAAAGAAATCTAAACTGCCCAATATACGAGTTCGTACGAGTCAGCTGCATTCAAGAGCCCACCTGGGTTAATTGTCTCTTCTAAATAGTGAAGAAGTTATTTAGGGACCTCCAAAAACTGCCCTTAGTAACAGAGTATCTCTTGAAACCATGTCTTTTGCATGCAATGTTGTTAACATGACAAGCATAGAAAAACCAACCAAACCATTTTCAAGTGTCTCTTATAAGCGAGTATCTCTTGTAACGAGATTCTATTGTATAGTGAAAAGAAGCAATTTCTCAATATAGATTGATCCGACTACAGAGTTTACAAGCAACTAGACTATGAAAGAGAAAACTTGAAACCATGGTGATGCAGGGTTCAATATATGAATTTGGAGTGCCTCTAAACAGGAGTGGAAAACTGCAGCCATGCATTTTGTATTGCCATTTAGAAGAATTGGAGGATCCATGGATTTCAGAGTGCTTGTTCTCTGTATATTAATTCAAATTTGCAGGCACTGGCCTTAAATTCTTGCCACTTGCAAATTTTCAGAACAGACCGTGCCCTCATTTTCATGATGGCTAGGAGTGTGATCAGCCTGCATTGCCATAGGGGCAGGTGTGGGGAAGGGGGGAGGAGGATTTACACTGCTCTCACCTGAACGTATCACCAAGAGTAGAAAAAAACGCACACAAACATGGCTTTACTCAACAGCAGATAAAATACTATCGGTCCAAGCACAAGAAAGTGTATCAGGCAGCACAGCAAGGAAAGCTAACACAACTGCTTTCAAAGATCAGGTTTGCTCAGAAAGTGGCAAGCAATATTAACAAAATCATCTGCATTGCAAAAGAGTATAATGGATGACTAAAGCAGCATATTTGGAGAAATAATAGACTGCAGAGTATTAATACACAAGGTCAACAATAACTCAACAAACGCAAAGGATGCCAGTGACTTATTTGCATGTATCATCCCCTGAAGCCTTGTGCTTGCAGTGAAACACTTGTAATAACGAGGATAACATAAAATTTGCTTGCACAGTTCCACCAAATTGATAAAAAAATATACACTATACTACTGTCGTAATGACCCAATGGATTGCAGAGTCACCGATGTCCCAGTCCTAACCCCATGTTATTGTGGGCAGGTGGCAATGAAGAGATAAAATCCTCTTTTCTAGAGACGATGGCTGCTGCCACAAGAAGCGTCACCTGCAAAAGGGTGGCACCCAACATAGTTAGCTGCAACCTACCATTGCTGACTGGTAGTAAAGCGGAGAGGGACATCTCCTTTCTTTTTTAAAGAACAGCAGAAACAGGCAAGTGGCTGCTATGAAGACCTAGTCACCAGCCAATGATGGTACATGAAATAGCCAGCTGCAACCTGCCAAAGTTGGCAGATACAGGAAGATGGCTACCGTGGAACTATCCTGTTTTTGCACCCCATAACATGTCACAAGTGTTGTCGACGGAGACGTTACACATTTTCAGTCCACAGACGAAAGCCGCACAGACCCTCTTTGGGGTACCGCCTCGAACTCTATAGGGGGCTCTGCTCCACTGCAGCGCCGCTCTCGAGTTACTCAGCCGCTCTGGTCTTGAACATCTGCTAGTAGAGGGGGTGATGAGAGGGACCAAGTGGACTGTGTCGCCACCGAAACAGACCCTTTGGGGCATTGTGTTTTGTATACCGTTCAAGCGAGAAACAAAACGAAGGGACAATAAATCAGTTTCCTTGTTTTTGTTTAACGAATCTGTCAACTACACAAGTGATCTCAATGAAACTATTATTCATGTTTAGAGACCTAGCCACAATCTCCTGTACTGTCTGATGCACCTCTTTGTTGAAAAAGTAGGCACTGCTTCTTGCAAATTCTTTCAATATACTTGATATGAGAGAAAAAGATAACCTTTGTTCATAATGAAAAATGGCTAAGTTACCTTTAAATTTTTCTATGTTCCAAAGCATAATTTCTGCCATTTTTGCAGTTCCAATTTGTGTGTTTGGTACGTTCACGTTTCCGTGTCCTAAAATAAGAGTGGGTGACTTAGTTCATTTAAGTCATGAGAAGCAAAGGTGGTCAAAATTTTTGGAAATTCATTACAGCATCACTCATCACTCAAGTTGCGTTAGGACACGAAACGTAATAAAACCAAACAATACCTTTCAATATACTGAGTTTTGAAGTAAGAAACAAGCCAAGCACTTTTAACCTTTTATATATATAACAATATGAAGTGACAGTCAAAAGAAAAACTTAAAATGACAATTCACAAATGGTTTTAAATTCGCAATGAAAAACTTGCAGCCAAATTTAGAATGATTAAGCAAGTTTTTTCATGTTTGACTTTCGAAACATTGGTATTTCCTCTAGTGCAGAGTGTTATAACGTCATCTCAAACAGCTTTTATGTAATACACAGCCCAAATTTGTCTTTCTTGCCATATATTCATAAATGATAAAACTGCTATGCTTGAATACTGTTCCCTTGCATCGTGTAAGCTGTGTTGCATTTGAGGTTTGTGCACTGTGGTAGACGGGAAGACCCGTTTTAGGAAAGGCTACTGCAACACTGTTATGATATGTTCCAAAGCAACCCTTCTATTGCTATGTTCTGCGAGTGTGTAACCACTTTTTACACGTGCCTCAAGCTGCTGCTTTAACACTTACACTTTACTTCAGACAAATTCGTATCGACTGCAGTTAGTAATCTTAACAAGGACCTTGCTCATATTTCAAACTGGTGTGAACTTAATATGCTTCAGATTAATCCTTCAAAAATTTCTTTCCTTTTATTCACCTCAAGCCAGATAACTACTGCATCCCCACCGTGTATTCGAATTAGCCAGCATATAATTACACCAAGCGATTACTGCATCTACTTGGGCGTGAAGTTAGATTCACATTTAAAATTTCATCTGCATATTGCCCACGTCAAAACTAAACTAGCATATGGCATGCACATACTAATCAGAGCACGAGTCTTCTTTTCACATTCTACACTGATGTCTTTGTATTATGCATTCATACATTCCCACATCACCTACGCCATTGTAGCCTGGGGAAACACCTATAACACGCATTTAATTTCTCTACAACCGATTCAAAATCGGGCACTTAGAATATAATTACTTACACCTTCAATGACTCTAGCGCTAAGCATTTACTTCGTAATCATGGAATCCTGGCAGTCACTGAACTCGTTAAATACAACCTATGCACATTCTTCTGCAAGTTACTAAACGACGAACTTCCAGTATCACTTATCCCACAAATTTCACTAATAAATGATAACAAAACGCGATTCGCAAGAAACAAAAATTTATTACTTCCTAGAGTATGAACAAATTATGGGAAACAAACTTTTTATTTTTCTGCTATCATGGTCTGGAACGCGTTACCATCCATCGTCAAACCCCTTAACAAAAACAGATTTGCATCCGAAGTTAAACGGTTCTTTTTAACAACAGAAAACCGATACCGAGTAATGACTAGGTTATCAGCTTTGCGTGGTATGTATTTTTATGTGGTTTAACATGTTCAAAGTCTGTACTGTCATGCCTTTTTATGCATATATTTTATTACTGTTTGATTTGGTGTTTAACTTGCTTGCTCAGTTTGTTTTTTGTTGCAAAATAATGTTACTTTTATTATCAACTTATTTATTGTCTACGTTCAATTAATCTTACTATGGATTATTGCTGTCGTGTATATTAATCTTTATCTGTCATTTATCGGAGGTCCCGATACAGTCGCTGCCTCTGGGACCTCCTTCTGTATGTATAAGCTGGAATGTACTGGGAGGCAACACACCAACACACACACAACCCTTGCTACTGTCGAGTATACTCGTGTTGTATTCTTAACTTCATCATTGCCATACTTGTATAAAAAAATGACTGCGGCATGTCATGCCATCTATGGAGAGGTCACGTAAACCCGCCGAACTTGTAGGGTAATTTTCACAACAGATAGAGCGAATCTTTTTTAGAAAATCTATATCACGGCCACCACATCACCTTGTCCTCGTTTCATCAGCACAACCATGATGAGTCAGCATACCACGTGCATTTCCACTTTGACGAACAAAGAAATTCAGGAACTGTTGATGAATTCGGACTGTAATAAGAGTGACAATAATGAAGAAACCAAGCTAAATGGATTGTCGAGCGAAGACTCTGCAGAAAAGCCGCTGCTGCTGAAGGATCTGAGCAAGGGGATTCCTAAGAAGTTGGATAAATTGTTTGCAAGTCTTGCAGAGCATCATGGTGCATTATTAGCATAACATTCCCCATAAACATGCAAAAAAAGCAAACATCACGAGGGAATGAGGAGCAGCCATAAAATACTCAGCAGTGAAAGGGTTAATCTTCACGCAGGTTGCATGCTACCAGATGGGTTCATCATAACCTACAAGGACCCTGGTTCTCACTACATGCAATCTTATCCACCATTGGAAAGAACGCATAGCAATGGCAATGCTCCGAAACACCTCTCAGATACTGCACACAACCAAGAGATGAGAGCCCAAAGACACGTAGTAGGTGCAGGATATGAGCACGTTTTTGGAAGGCTGCCCATAAATGCACTGCTCCAATAGCTCAGCAAACTGGTGGCCACATCTTTGACAAAAAGAACCAGAAAGCGCTTATGTGAGCTAGCGCAATATGGAAGACTAAGTATGGTTTCTTCTTATGGCCCCTTATGCTCCTTGGCCTAAACAGCCTGCAAAGTAAAGCAGAGGTATAGAGCATCAATACAAGCAAAAGGTAGCAATGCTAAAGTCCATCTTGTGTAAATAAGAAAGGCAACACAAAAGAACGAAGAAACTGGTGACCCAGTCCATTTTTCTTGAGACGGATCAATTAGTACACGGCATCAACAACAAAAAAAACTCTACTGTAATACTATGCTGTATAATATGAGTGAAAAGTTTCAACCATAATTTTTCCTTATGCTGAAACAATGGAACAAATATACCATGAAAAAATCATCTCACTTCTTACAGATAAATTCCAGATACATCTTGTCACATCTCTCACCATAAAGCTGTGTGCTGGTGCTTTCCGATGTAAATATCGTACGTGTACATCAGGCCTAAGAAAAGATTTGGCGCGCCCAATGTAGCTGTACAGGTGTGGCCGATACAAACATATAACAGCGTCCCTGTTACAATCCCTAGATCAGCTTATCCAAATTTTATATTTCCCGTTAACAATGTTGTATGATGATGATACCATTGGCGACATATGGTAGTGGCTTTGAATATTAGATGCGCTTGCTGTGCTTTGCGCACCAGAGAAAAGTGATGAGTTCACGTCCATTTGTTACCCAGATAAAGACAAGTCCACTTGTCGAAACGTTGGCTCATCTGTGAACTGAGGCGTATCCCATTTACCCTTGTTCAGTTCTTCTTCATCAATACACTCCTGATATACAAAAGAACATCCAGTTCCCTTGTTAGAGTTATTATCGCTAGAGTTTCTTGCTTAATTCCTGAATTCGTAATATACAAGTTTCCATCTACTAGCATTGCTCTACAAAGCTGTTACTTTATTTAGACAGCTAAAACATAGGAACATCGATTTATTGACATTCCGAATTTAACGAAATTTTCAGCTGCAAGTAGTACTTCATTATATCGAGACTTGGCAGAGCACACAGAAAAAGAATGGCTTTTGGTTCAAAACTGGCAGAGCAGTGGGTTTGAATCTGACTCTAATATTCGGTCATAAAAGCAACATGTCTACACCATCCAGAAATTAGACAACACAAGGAAACATGATGGAACTTGTGGCTGCTCTTTATTCTATGACCCATCAAAAGTCTGCTTGCATCCAAAGCAGGCAGAGGCTTTACAGTCTGGTTCTACTATTCCAAGACAGCATTATATAGCCAGAGCACTAGCTAAATGTTGACATAGGTCATGAACCAAATGCATCTGATACTTGACAGATGAGGAGTACAGATCATTTTTACACTTAGCTTTAATAAAGCATGCGCAAAATCAAAAAGCCACGATGCCATTATGCAGCAGATACAGAATTAAAGCTGATACTGTAAAACCCTGCTATAGTAAACACTGATATAGTGAAGAGAAACTGAAGTCCCAGTTCCCTTCTACTGACTGTACACTTTTTTTATCGTAAAGACATTACTAATAAAAATCAGCTACAGCAAAGTGCGTCTGGCTGTGGCGACATACTTCCCATGAAACGGCATTACGACAAGCATGCTACCTAGGATTGCAAAGAAATATAACCTTTCATTTTTTTTTAGATGGCTTTACCGCCAGGCGAATAAGCTTTGCGGAGAAGCCAGCTTTAGCGGGGCTTTAGAGCCAGGATTGGAAGCAGGCGCCACGTAGGGAAACTAAAAATCAAAGATGGATACAAATGTGGCAAGAAGGCAGCACAGCCCTCTGAAAAAATAAGAGAAAAAGTGCAGCAAGCAATAGGGAAGGGAAGAAATGGGTTCATAGCATTGCGCAGAGCAAAGCACGAGGCAGTGGTGGCAAGAAGTGGAAGTGGGGTGTGTGGTTTGCCGTGCTTGGCTGTCGCACTCATTTGTCAACTACTGCCTCTTAAATAACAAACAGTGGAAGACGATTTCGTGCTAAAGCAAAGTTTTTCACATGAAATCGAACTAGCATTGTTTTTGTAGCCACGCTGTATTCATGCTAAGGCATTAGTACTTCCACAAGTGTAAACATAAAATCCAAAAGCTGAAAAAAATTTGCGTAAAAAGATGAGAAGATAGGAGGTTTTTTTTATAAACCAAGAAAACATGTTCAGGAAATAGATATTTTGCTGCAAGAAAGAATCTTCAGTGCCATGTTACCACAAACTAGTAAATATAGTAAAGACCATGGTATACTAAACATATTCACCAGGCCAAGTGACTTTACTAGAGAGCAGGGGTTCTTAAACTGTTTTTTCTTAAGGAACCTCAAAGCTGTCAACATATGCCAAGGAACCGCTCTGCCCCACCCCATTGTCAAAGTCAGGTGATGCTATTGTGTATGGATGTCCCGTTGTTTTTTTCTCGTTTTTTTTTTTGTAAGCATTTGTTTCGCAATCCGCTTTTTATTCAACGCCCACCTGTCACTGATTCTCAAAACCAACATGGCTCGATAAGCTGAGCTGGCCACAGAGTAACGTACCGGCACACCCTCCTTTCACTGATCATCTGCACCTCCCTGCTTTGATAGCAGCATGAAGTAAGCATATTTATCTATTTCAGAAGATGCTGGTTTCTTTACAGCAAATGAGCTCATTGGCAATTGAACATTGCTCCAATACTGCTGAAGCGAGCAAGACAGCAAAAAATAAAAACCTAGTGTGATGCGCATACCTTTCTTTCTGGCTTGACTAATTTGGATGTACTTCCCCATACCTTCAGTTGCCATATGCACAAGTGCACGAACACCAGTATGGGTCACCTTGTGCACCGTGCCCCCCCTTTACACCTTTTCGATGACATTCTATGTTCTAGATACTACATTGCAATGAGGGAACAACTTGGTACGCTGCCAGGTTCACTGGGTGAGCAGGCGGCTCATAGTGCTTTGGCACAATCGCTAAGTCTGTGCTGCAGATGGTGCCGCCTAAGCTAACAACGTGAATCTGAGGAACGAGCTGGAATAAGGTAACGCTGCAAGATCGGTTACCTAATCTACATTAGTAACAAGAAGTTGGGGTGGTGTGGGGAAGAGGAATGGGGGGGGGGGGGGGGGGAGGGGAAGGAGAGCACTGTGCAGGCTCGTGGAGCTCACAGAAGCAGCCCATTGAACCCCTGGGTTCCATGAAACCCAGTTTGAGAGCTGCTGCTATAAAGGGATTCTAATGTACAGATGATTAACACTACTGCACCCCGATACTTTTTCCGTAATTAAACCAGTATGAATCTAGTATAGGTGGTATGCACTGCACATACATAGCTCCTAAGCATGCCACCGGCCGCCATTCTTGCAGTGCACATAGCAGACGAACTGTTGCCAGTCCTGCTCCAAAAGTCTACTTTCGTCGTGTTATGGTGGCTCATATGCCACATTCATATTGTTGCTTAATCTGCATGCATAGGAAATTGGGCCTGTAATTGTCGCACGCAATAATAGCTGCATGAAAACGCATCATAAACAAAAACACTTAGGGAAGACACATGCTCTGGTTTGCTCTGCTGAAGCCGAGGGTGCAGCGATGAACATTGTCCACGAATTCAGATTTCCCCTATCTGGAATGAAAGCTCGGACAGCGGTGGCAACAACTTTTCCATGAATCCGGAAAGTCGTACGAGGTTCTGCGAGAGTCTACGGTTTTCTTACATTACTCTAGATGACGTATCTAGCAGGACCCTTGATTTTCACCTCTTCTGCATATGTGACCTAGACACAGCACTTCAAAATTTACCCTTCAGAATTTAACCAGAATTTAAGTTACCAGCAAATGTCTTGGATGACATGCATCCAAATAAGCTGAGGATGAGCACCGATTATACTTTGCCAAAAGCTACACGTATGAAATGATGTGACCTCCTCCTGTTCTGGACCTTCAAATGAGTTTAAGTCAGCCACTTCACTGTGCATGTACTGCGTTTACAGATTCCAACATGAATGACAGACACGACAAGGATGAAGCACGGACTACCAAGTATAAGTATACACACTCGCATGTCTACTTTTTGAACATACATGGTGCACAGTGCCAAAATGAACCACTATCGTGCAGCAACCTTTGTGAAAAAAAAAAAAACCATTTATCCAGTGTGGTAACAATAAGGCTTCCAAATTCCCACTCCAATTTCATAAAAACACTGCTGCCACTGACTGTTATCTGCATTTCTAGTCAGCCCACAGCGTCGGTGGACCCCTTTATCAACATCGGCTCGAGCAGTGCAGCTGCCTATCCGAAGTGGCATTTATTTGCAAGATAGGTTCTTGATACTGTCGCGCGTGGCGACGGCGACCGAATCTTCTTTACTCGCAAATTCGAAGCAGCAATCTCAGTGTGCCGCGCGAGGAAGGCATGCTATAGTGGAGGTGTCTGTCTGCTTTATGCACTGCAAAAATCGGGGCCGGCGGCGTAGTAGACCGCCATGTGGCCGCCAGTGCATACCACCTATATGAACAAAAATAGCTGCCAATAAATTCCTCAATTTCCGAGCCTTCAACAGGTTGTTTAATGTTAAGGAGATCAAATGGCTTATAATTGCTGAAGCAGCTAGCATACTCAGCACATGTTACAACTCCACTGAAGTTGTGAACTAATCATCAAGTTTGCAGCTGCATTTTAAACAGAGTTAACTCCGTGCACTTTAGTGCAAAAGGAAACCCGACATGGGCGTTCACTGCTTTTTCCTAGCTCACCTGAAACGCTTCCCCTTATGCTTCCAAGGCCCTAGGGTACAGCTGATATTGAAACAACTACTTGCTTGAGTGAACGTCGAGATGTACCACCAAGTTGCTTCTTTGCAAGTTGCCAGTTAGCTTGGCACTACTCTAGTAGTGTAGTACTCTAGTAGTAGAAATGGGCATGGGCAGGGCATGTAGTGCGAAAACAGGATAACCAACCAAAAATCATTATGGGTGCCAAATTGGATTCCAGGAGAAGGAAAGCGTAGTAGGGGCCAGCGGAAAGTAAGGTGGGTGGATGAGGTTAAGATGTCCGCAGGGGTCGCAGTTGATGCAGCCAGCACAGGAGCGGGTTAATTGGAGGAGCACGGGAAAGGCCTTCACCCTGCAGTGGGTATAATCTGGCTGATGGCGATGACATAGTAAAATGAATCATAAAGCCTGAATTGCAATTTTGTCATTGCAACATCCTTCAGATAAACCTTTAAAGGAAATAAAAAAAACTGGCTGAACACAGAGTTATATTTATCCATGATGGGAAGAAACTTAACCTCCATCTTCTGGGTATGATGCGACAGCATTAACTGCCGCTTGCAGCTTCCCTTGAAGATCCTCGATTGTGTACATGCACGTTACTACTTTATCACTAGTCCCTTAATCTGTGCCTCTATTCAGTTACATATACTCATTAGAATACAGTCGTAAGCTACATTATGTGAAATACCCCCCAATATAGATGTTAATCCATCCTTTAAACAAGACTTGCCTGCATGGACTAGTGGCAGCGTGTCTGACTTGGGACCCGAGAATCCCTGGTTTGATTCCCTTCTCACCCTCCCATCTAAAAGGAACTGTTCAAATTTTCAGCTCCTGCCAACCAGGCAGTGTTGTGTAGTCTTGCAACGTCCCACAACTAGCTGGAATACCAGGGCTTGGCTAGATAACCTGCCCACTACAGTTTGCCAGAGCCATTCTGGAGCATTCATGTCTGTTTATATCCTTTGTTCGCATATTCCCTGTGTTTGTGCCATATAGATGCCTGTGTTATGGCACGACACAAGGATGTGCTGCGTGAAGCTGCAATGGCTGCTCACATTCAAATGCACCACACATGGACAGAAGGGGTCACCACAAAGAGCAGACCTTCTTCTTTCTGTGTTCATTGCTATAATGTGTGAATGCAGGCATAAATTACCAAGCAGCGTAGCAATGCATTTTGAACTGCAAATCCACATTCCAATCTTTGAGCACGGCACAGAGCACAGAGTTCGTACCATGTCTGGCCCGCAATTCAATGGTGAGGGCTTTGAATCCCAAGCAAAACTCAAAATTCATTAACTTTCCTCAAAGCAAAATTCAATTCTTTATAAAGTTAAATCACTTCAGACATGCGAAAAGCTCTCTTTCCCATTAAGCGTCATGTTTTAGTCACTTTCATTTCACAAGCGATGTCAAGTTTAACATGAGCGCTGTGGGGCATTTGGAATTCCCCGCATGACCTCATGTGGCTGCTATGCCAGTAGCCTGTCGACCAATCAGGATTTTTTGCTTATGGCCAATGCTGGTCTTCCCATGACACGGGACCGTTGCCCTATCACATAAAATGAAACTCAGGTGCCTCATTCTATGGCTCATTTCAAACTGCGGCCCACTGACAAAGCTTTCTGACTGAGATCACAGAGGCTAGGTTACACTGTCATTTACTTTAAAATGATACGATAGATTTCCTCTTCATGTGAATGCAACAAGTTCGAATCAAGTAGCGTAAAAAATTTTTAAATGCAATTCCATGAGCATGCTTGGCTGGTGCAAAATTGTGGGCAAAAAGCTCCATAAGATTGGTTTTAGATGAAAAAGCAAATTGAAACTGCAGTAATTTTGCATTTATGAAACGCAACAAGCATCAAGGATGGGTACTAAGTCATTTGGGGTAACGGAGCAAATTCAAAGAGACTGCAGGTGTAGTAGAAAGTGGCCAAGAGTTAAGTGAGTGGCTGAGACTACATACGGCTGTAGAGCTAGGGTAGCCACAACTGGCCAGCACAGGACTAATTGGCAAGATAAAACAAGAGTAGAGTTCTCCCCACGCAGGGTGAATGTTGTTTCCCCACCCATCTCTCAGACCAACTGCCTGCCTCTCAGGCTTCAAGTTTGCTATACTCAGAGACATGCATGATGTGGCCATTCAGGCAGTTTCAGAAACTGCAGCACACGTCACTGGCCTTTCTGTTTTATTTCGGGACGTGTCATGCCATTCTAATGCACACTCACATTTTGCCCTCATTCATCTGCTTTATCTGCTCGTAAAGTATACCTAGTAGAGCGGATCCATTGCAGTTTACAGATACTTCACTGCACTGGTTTTAGTCTGTGCAATGAGGCATCCCCAAAACACACACGTGTTGTTTGCAACGAGGCATCACTGTTATTGCGCTGCACTGCGAAGAGGGATACTTGCCACTTGCGATTTCAGAACAATTCTTCGACACTTGTGACAACGTGCCCCCAATGAAGCACTAGACAAATTCACGAAAAACTGCTGTCATCACTTAGCTTCAATGTCAAATGTATAGAAAACCATATTCCAGGTGTTCATAAAACAAACGTTGCTGTGATGCATACAATTTGGCAGTGTTTTAGGGCGACTGAAAAATGTGAACATTTTCACTGAAGGCCGAATCATTGAAATTTCTATGTATGTGCAATGTGGCGTTTGGTTTCTTTTATTTGATCTCGTTACTGTTTACGCTTGTGAAAAACCTGCATTTTCCTCTACATGCAACGCAACACTACCCCTAGCAGAGCGCCTACTGACGTGACACATGTACGTTTTAAAAAACATTCCACTTTTCATCATGACGTGTTGTCACTGAGTGTCCCACATTTGGGTAAAGTCAACATATATCAAATGCAAGAGGCACTGGCATGTAAACAAAGCCACCAGCAGATGATTTCGGGCAGCCCTATGTGCTGGAGACGGGTTCGAAAAGAGGGCAGCCCTATGTGCTGGACGGGTTCGAAAAGAAAACCTGCGCAGCTGTCACAGCTTTCGTTTGTTTCGTTTTTGAGATGAGTGCTATATTGTCAATTAGGTTCATACCACCTCTATCCCCCTCCCCCCCCCCCCTTCTTCCCTGTCCTCAACTGTTCCCCTCTCAAAATTTTACGGGGAGACACCTGAGGAAGTGGCTTTGTTCTGAATTGAATAGTTATGTCAATGAAGATCAAGCCAAGGCTACACTAGCAGAATGCAGTACAAGAGTTTGGAAAGGCATTCCAGGCTTCTACACGTGCACACAGGCTAAAAAAAGCAAAAAACAGCAATGTGCTTCAAAGAAAATTAAGTGTAGCTTTACTGGAAAAAGAAAACCAAACTGCCTACATTGAACACAAAAACAACTAAAGCACACTGCAAAATCAAAATGCCACGAAAGCGAGACATTTAATCTAGAGGTGCTACAAGTATCAAGGATAACTTACAAAAGGCACGCAATGGCTACCTATGCCTTGAAAAAGTAGTAAATCAATAAAACGAAGACTAACAAATTTATATTTTTTGGTGTGCTCCTTAAACACGTAGCACTTTTCACAATACTGAAGACGTGAGGCACCAGTGATATGACACAGTGCACTTGACATGCAACGAAAACAATCTCTGTGAATGGTAATAAGTCCCTAATAACCTAAAACACTGCTGTGCAGGATATGGGTCTTTAGAAGTTGGAAGCATCTGTTTTGGAATATTCTTCAAGTGGCCATTTGTACCCGCTTGATCCCTGTAAAATGAAAAAAAAAAAAAAACATCAGCAAGAAAAACACCCAAAACAATAACAGATTTGTTTAACATGGTGTGCAGTCACGTAACTGAAAATGAAACATTTAACAGAAACAATCTAATTAAATTTTCGACAGGGAAGTCTATATTTAGTAGCCGGACTTTAAAAATTCCTTGTGCGTGAACTACTGGCTTACTATAGTGCACACATCTTTCACAGGATGCCGAATACTGTATACATTATTTATGATATAATTTAAAACCACCACTTGCCTACATTGCCTGAAATTAAAGAGAAATAGCTGTTGACTGGAAGTACATTTGCCGGAGATGAGAGACAGGCAAGTGATCTGATCAGCTGCCACACCTAGAGTACTGCACAGGCTTAATTATTGACAGGCCCGGGCAAATCGCCTTTTGCATTGCCTGCCCGAGCCCAGCCCGGCTTCTTGGGCCCGGCCCGAGCCCAAGAAAGCTCCATCCTACCCGGCCTGGCCAGCTAATGAAGTGCACTTAGCTGATGGATGTTTTTTGGAGAGGGCCTCGGTCGGGCCTGCTCTCTTGGCGGGCAGGTCCTGGCTGAGGCCACACAAAAAAAATCATGTGCTAAGCACACTTTACTAAGGCAGATGTTCTTCAAGCTTCTCTGAAAAAAGGCCCTTGTTTTTAGAACAGTAGCATGAAACTCTAAGTCCTTGTTCTGGTTGCGTTGATTACCGTTCCGTATATGTCCGAAGAAAGCACAATGGCCTGGATTCCATGGATACAAAGTTCCCCAAAATAATGCTATCAAATGACACTGCGTAGCCGCTCCTCAATCAGATGCCTGTTTGGTGCATTCTAAGAAAAAGGGGGGGGGGTGAAAAAAGCATGCTGAAAACAAATGTTCAATTCACATCCTTAGTTGGAGTCTGGCAAAAATTCTATTAATATAATGTGTTCGTGGCTTATGTGCACCTATAGGTGCTACATACACTCCTCATTATTCTGAAATGAGCTTGAATTATTCTGCGAGTCAGCCGTATAAATCAAAAACCCTAACTTCATTGATTTCAGATGTTAGTGTGCTCTCCTAATAGTAACAAAATATTAAAAAGAAAGCAGCTCAGTGTCACGCGATGCGTATGAACACCAACTGTCAAATGTTTTCAGACATCTTTGCTGGTCAAAAATTAAGCAGCAGTACATAAGGCTACCTGGTCCAAAAGAGCTGCTACTTAACTGTGGTAAGTAAGGTTTCGTGCTCTGCACATTCTTATGGCGCACTTGTTCTTCAAGGCCACCAGTGTACGTGTACTCCATATGGGAGACCTGTGTCTGTCACAGTGTTGTCTTCATAAGTGTAATTTCTGAAGGTCAGAAATTTAACTGCCTATAATGCGTTCTATTGCTGATAAATTAAGGCAGGTTTTTCTTCAACTTGCCAGCGGATGCACTCATACACTCAATGTCAGAGACGGGCATGTTAGGATTTTTCAGAGACGGGCTTGTTTTTTCAATAAATCCTTCAGTTGCCAAATCCACCCTGTGTTCTCTCCTCCCTCTGTCCCGTGCCTGGTGTGCTTTCATTTTCTGTATCTCTTGCAGAGCTGAAAGCAAAAATCAAGAATAGGATGTCTAATGCCGTAGATTAGGTCTCTTTTGGAGATGATTGGGGGTGTTCTGTTTCAACCACAGTATTTCATGAACACTTTCATTTAGAAAAAATGGACGTCACAATTGTTTTACCACAAAATATTTGCTGCTGAAGACCTTCTTGTTCCCCAGCCCTACCTTGCATTGTCCCCTCAGTGCCTTTAATACTTTCAGTGCTTTAGAATTTGAGATGATTGCAAAGGAAGAAAAATCAAATGAGCTTCAGGAAACCGGAATCTATGTAATTGAGTCTGCTCTTCAGGTGGCAATGAGAGGAAATATATTGTTGATGATGGAATCGAGGTTTCTGATGCCTTGGTGGTCATCATCATCATCAGCCTGATTATACCAACTGCAGGGCGAAAGCCTCTCCCATACTTCTCCAATTAACCTAAGTTCTGTGCTAGCTGCATCCACTTGACCCCTGCGAACTTCTTAACCTCATCCGCCCACCTAACTTTCTGCCGCTCCCTGCTACGCTTTCCTTCCCTTGGAATCCAGTTTATTACCCTAAGCGACCATCGGTTATCCTCTCTTCGCACTACATGTCCTGCCCATGCCCATTTCTTCCTCTTAATTTCCACTAGAATGTCAGTAACTTGAGTTATTTCTCGGACCCACTCCGCACGCTTCCTATCTCTTAATGTTACCCCTACCATTTTTCGTTCCATAGCCCTCTGAGTCGTCCTACACTTAAGTAGAACCCCCTTGCTTAGCCTCCACATTTCAGCCCCATAGGTGAGTACAGGTAAGATGCAATTGTTGTATACTTTCCTCTTGAGCGATACCGGTAAGCTGCTAGTCATAATCTGCGAGTGCTTGCCAAATGCGCTCCATCCCAATCTTATTCTTATTTCCTTTTCATGGTCCGGATCTGCGGTTACTACTTGTACTAAGTAGACATATTCGCCTACTACTTCCAGTGCTTCGCTACCTAACGTAAACTGCTGTTCCTTCCCGAGGCTGTTCAACATTACCTTAGTCTTCTGCATATTGATTTTTAAGCCTACCTTTCTACTTTTCCTGTCTAGGTCATCAATCAAGCTTTTCAGTCCATCGCTTGAGTTACTTAAAATGCCACTAGCAAATCAAAGATTACTGAGATATTCGGGATCTACCCTTGTCCCTAACTTCTCCCATTCTAAATATCTGAAAACCCCTTCTAAGCAAGCTGTGAATAGTGCTGGGGAGGTCGTGTCTCCTTGCCTAACACCTTTCTTTATGGGAATTTTGTTACTTTCTTTATGCAGAACTATTGTTGCTGTTGCAGCCACTATACATATCTTCCCGCACTTTCATGTACAACTCGTCTACCCCTGATTTTGCAATGCCTGCATCACCGCCGAAGTTTCAACTGAGTCAAATGATTTTTCGTAATCAATGAATGCTATGTATACGGGCTGGTTATATTCCGAGCATTTTTCTATCACCTGGTTGACGGTATGAATATGATCGATAGTAGAGTATCGTTTCCGAAACCCTGCTTGATCCTTTGCTTGATTGCAGCCTAAGGTTGTCCTGATTCTATTAGCAATTACTTTAGTAAATACCTTATACATAACAGACAGTAAGCTGATTGGTCTATAATTTTTAAGGTCCTTAGAGTCCCCTTTCTTATGAATGAGGATAACGTTTGCATTCTTCCATGATTCCGGTACCGTCGATGACACCAGGCACTGCGTATACAGGGTGGCCAGTTTTTCTAGCACGATATCTCCCCCTTCCTTTAACAAATCTGTAGTTATCTGATCCTCTCCAACTGATTTCCCCGTTTTCATAGTTTGCAATGCTTTCTTGACCTCGTCCTTCATCACTGCTGGAACGTCTGACTGTTTTACCCCACCGCCAATCTCATTACGGTCCCGACTACTTTGGCTGCTGTAGAGATCTGTATAGAACTCCTCGGCTACTTTGACTATCTTGTCCATATTCGTGATGACGTTGCCCGCCTTGTCCCTTATCACATACATCTGGTTTCTGCCTATGCCCAATTTCTTCTTTACCGTTTTAAGGCTTCAAACGTTGTTTGCAGCATGCTCAATTTTCTCCCTGTTATACTTCCTTATATCGGTCACCTTACGCTTATTGATTAGCTTTGATATCTAAGCCAATTCTATCTGGTCTATTGGATTGGAAGCTTTCATACTCTGGTGTTTCTTGATCAAATATTTCGTCTCCTTAGACAGCTTACCAGTATCCTCTCTAACTATTCTTTCGCCTACTTGTACAGTGCACTCAGTAATGATATCTCTGATATTATTGTTCACTGCTTCTAGGGTAATGTCGCCATCCTCGGTTAGAGCTGAATATCTATTCTGTAGCGAGATCCTGAACTCCTCTGCCCTCCCCCTCACCGCTAATTCGTTGATGGGTTTCTCTCTGACTAATCTGTTGCGTGCCTTCTTCAGATTTAGGGTAATTCGGGACCTCACCATTCTGTGGTCACTGCATCGCACTTTCCCGATTACCTCCACATCTTGCATAATGACGGGGGTTGAACACAGTACGCAGTCAATTTGATTTTTAGTCTCTGCGTTAGGACTTTTCCATGTCCATTTCCAGTTCTTCCGTTTGCTAAAGAAGGTAATAATGATTCTTAAGTCATTGCACTCTGCAAACTCAACTAGTAACTCCCCCCTGCTATTCCTAGAACCAATGTCATAGTCACCTACTGCCTGGTCTCCTGTCTGCTTTTTCCCTACCTTGGCATTGAAGTCGCCCATTAGTACAGTATACTGCGTCTTTACTTTTTGCATTGCCGATTCTACATCTTCGTAGAAGCTTTCAACTGCCTTGTCATCATAACTACATGTGGGTGCATAGGCCTGTACAACCTTCAGTTTATAGCGCTTATTAAGCCTAATTACGATGCCTGCCACCCTCTCATTTATGCTATAGAATTCATCTATATTGCCCTCTATATACTTATTGACCAGGAAACCTACTCCTAGTTCTCGCCTCTCCGGTAAACCTCAATAACACAGTACATGCCCATCCTTCAGTACAGTATATGCCTAATTCAGCCTCCTAGCCTCACTAAGCCCTATGACATCCCATTTCATACACTCCAGTTCCTGTAACAGCACTGCTAAACTAGCTTCACTAGCTAGGGTTCTAGTGTTAAACGTTGCCAGGGTCAGTTTCCAATGGCGGCCTGTCCAGCGGAGCCAGAAGTTCTTAGCACCCCCTGCTGCATCACAGGTCTGACCGCTGCCGTGGTCAGTTTTTCCGCAGCCGCTGGTGACTGAGGGCAGGGGTTTTATGGAACTAATCATGAGAAGTTGTGGCCAATTACTGCACCAGGGTGGCCAACTCCTGTTCTGGTGAGGGAGTGCATTTCCGGAGGTGTTCACCGGCATCAGGTCGCACCCCAAAACTGTTTATGCAATTCGATCGACACACGGAATTTTTTTTTTTTTTTTATCCAGTGGAGAACTGCGTGGCACCGGGATTTCAGCCCCGGTCCTCTTGCATGCGAGGCAGATGTTCTACCGCTACGCCACCGCTGCACCTTTCTTCTATCTTGCAAACAATAAAGTTTGTCGAGGACCTGTAACGTTAACCTTTATTTACGAAATTAAATAAAACAAGAAGGAATAAGTAAGAAAAAAAGTATTTACACCATAACTACCGCAAAATTCTGAGCAAATGTTCCCACCCGTGCAAGCGCCCCCTCCCACTTCACTGCTAAAGTCACATTTTTATGCCGTTCCAGGAAAGCGTCCCCCTGCCCTCCTAACACATCGTGCTTCCCCATGCCCTAACCTGAGCATGCACCTTACTCAGGCAACACTGCCAGCCCTATCCAGTCCAAGAATCCAATACAATCAGGGGTGGAACAAAATAACGATTCTATTCCATCCGAAAACTATTCTATTCCATCGCCTTCTCTGCAATTGGCTGGTTAAAATTTGAATCTGTGCATAATCAGGTTGCGTTGCAGGATGTCACAGGACATCACAGGACGCCAGAAGTTCACGTAGTCGTCACCTCATACGCTATTTCGACGTCATCGCCGAGGGAATGAAACAGATTTTGGAATCACTATATTATTCCAACCCTGAGCTCTCAAAAAGATCACAAACAGAAGTGTCACCAGCATGCGCTACTCGCCCGGATGTGCACATGCCCAAAGGTTAACTGCTGGAGTCGGATGATGACTGCAAGAGAGACGTCAGATGCGAGCGACCAAAGGAGCTGGCACCGAAAGAAATAGGACAACCGGAAGCTTGTTTAAATAGCGTGCCGTGAGGAAACGTCAGCAAGCGTCGAGTTTGCATCAGCTATTGGCTTCGAGATCGAGCAGAGTCGTCACCTCGTGTCACAGTGGCGAGGCTTACCCAGTGTGGATGTGTGTTCGCGTCCCATGCCAGCCCTAAGGGATTTCCGTGAGCGCGTTCAACGTGTACCAGAGTGCTTTCTGTTTGTTCCGCGGTTCCTGTGCGCTTTTGCTTACCTATCTGCTTCTTGAAAAAGAAATATGAACAGGCTATTTCTTACCCCACGCTCCATTAGAAAAAAACGTACTTGTCCTTATAGAGTATGTCACGCTGGAAAGGACATCAATCGTGGTCTTCGGCGCTTGAGATTCTTTGACAAGCGGTGTCTGAAACGAAGTGCTGCTGTCGTTAGGCGCCGTGTCAAAGCAAAACAGGTTACTGCCGTAAATACAACTTAATGCAAAAGCTCAAAAACTGTATAATTGCCGTTTCTGTTTGGAATATCGCAACTAGCAGAAACATGCAACCGCAGACTGCTGCATATCAAAATCCAGTTTGAACAAGCCACTCTGTGCCTTCTGTATCCATGATAGAGTTGGCTGAGTATTTGTTTTGTTTTTTTTTGTTTTTTTTTCTGTTAAACCTCTGTTGCAGTGTCTCAGTGGTAGGGCGCTTGACTGCTGATTTCGAGAACGGGAGGGTTCGATCCCAGCCGTTTCGAAAGGTGCACCTCGGCTGTAGGACTTGGCTGCACGTTAAACAATCTCACGTGGTCAACGGCACCAAGGCCCACCCCTACGCATCCGTCATATAGCTGATTTCGCATGCCGTGTTAAACCCATATATTCATTTCATTTTTTTTTTTTTTTTATGTTGAAGGATTCTGCGCATCGGTAACAGTGGTAATGAGCACATTTCGCTTTAGAAAAATGTTCAAAGGTTTGAGAAAGAAATCTTTGCAGCACCTGTTACACTAAATATTACATAATGCACATAGATCAATGTACACTGGTAGCCCATTAGAATCATTAGAACACCTTTTCGTCTGTGCTTTCTTTCAAGCAAACTGGTTGTTTCTGAAAAGGGGAGTAAAATAGTTTCATGCGGGCTTAACCATCGGTGTTTAGTTCGGGAATGAATACATATTCTAGTCACATGATAAGATAAACTCCATTTCTTTCAGGATAGTTTTATATCGGGCACCTGTTTTGGAAGTAAAGGACGAAACCACCCCAAGTCACTGCTCAACAATAATTACAATGATAAAGAAATCTTCAACCTTCAAACTTCCTGGCCAGAACTAAACAGCGACCAAGCGCAGTTTTTACGATGTCTTGGCAGCTACTGATTCGTAGCTTGCACTTTAACATTACTGAAAATTCATCGCTGATAGTCCTAAATTTTGTCAAGCGTGCCAAAGTTCTGTCACATGGTGAAATTCGTTGTTATTGAAAAAAAAATACACTACTAATTTATCATTTATCAACATCACACACATCAGAAACTCCTTATTCTTCCCTCAGTTTCAGGAAATCAGTCATTTCATAGCTAGTGCAACACCAGATTATCTGCCGCAAGAAGCATCCGCCTTGTTGTGAGCTCGGCAAACTCAAACCACTCACCGCTCTACATGTGAGCAGTCAGCTTTCCTGTGTGGCGAGATTTCCTGTGAAGTGTCGGCACAATCTTATTTTTGGAAAATACTTGTGCCTGGCTGTCTAGCCATAGTTGATGTCCACTTAGTCTACAGCAACATGCTCAGCAGTACGCTATCAGTGCTATATTTACCCTGCGTAATCCTCGCTTCAAGTACGATATAATGAATCTGGCTGCCTCGATTCATTCTAAAGTACTGCAGGTCGAGCACGAACCTTGTATCTCTATGGGCTTGACACTAACTTTGCCTGCCTCACTAGTATAAGACACGCGCACGCCGTTGAAAAGGCGATATGATATGTCATGTTCAGGCCCAAGTATCAGGCCTGTGAGCGCCGTACAACGCAGAAAGCGTGCAAAGCGATGGCAGTAAATCTAAACAACGGGTGGTTGCATGCCTTGTTTTCCTAAGACCTGCGCATCTTTTTTGTTCCTGTATTGGTGAAATTCACGAATTTTTTTCAGCAATATTGGAACACTCTGAACAGTAAATTGCTAATGCATCGCATAAGGGACGTTTTCATCGCCAACAAGCCTGCCGTAAACTCGGAATCAGACATACGCCACGTGTGTTTCTGCGAGCGCTGCCGGCTGCCGATCCTCACTATCGGAGCGATGGTGGCGCCACCTCTAGGTCGATCTCGCAGCGAATAGTGCTTAGAATACATTGCTGATGGCGTAGCGAGAAGACTCAGTGGCAACTCGCCGATGTTTCGGTGCACACTTGTGAGCGTACGGCCCAATCAGAGAAAAATGAAACTTTAAATCGATACACACTGAGCTCAATTTTTTTTCGGGCAGGAAAAATTGTCACCAGTTTGAATTTCTGTGCCGTTCCAGGAAAGTGCCCCCCTTCACTTTTCCTGTAATTTCGGCTCTGAAGAGGGGGAGGGGAGGGGAGGGGGCCGCTTGCTCTGAATTTTACACCATTTTTCAGATGAGTTTAGCCCTAGTTCCAACTACAGCGTATACTTTTAAAACCTGTCTCCACCCTTAGCTGGGCAAGCAACCAATAGGATAATAGTCTTCACTGATGACCAATAGGTGGTAGTCAAACGACGGTGGACGCTGCGTCTCAGACGGAGCTTTGTCACGTGAATTTCGGCTTCCAGGTCGTTTTTGTGGTTTCGTTTGTGCAGCTGTTGCTGGCTGGCGTGCGGTTTCAACCTGTATTTCGTCAATAATAGTGCTCAAAACACTGTAAAAACACTGTTGAGCGTTGCCTCAAGTTGCTGCATCTCCTTTGGATTGGGATACAGGATATTTTGAATGCCTTTGACTAACGAGCAGCAGAAACAGTAGGTTGGCTGTTGCGATCCCCTTGCAGACCGCTAATGGCTAGCTCCACGGGCAACTCTAGGTTTTGCTTCAAGTGTTTTTACAGTCTTGTGATGACAAGCATATTTCATAAATTAGGTTTTCTCTTGTTAAGTATAGTACAAACTTGACACCCGATCAACATCAGCAGCGCATGGCCGATATCAGTCTGGTCATTTGTCTTGAAAAAATTTGCAAATATGCATGTGTAGTATATTCGGCCCACATCAGTACAGTGACATAAGGCATTATGAGCAGTGAAAGAATTCTTTGCTGAGCATTTGTGCTACATGCGGGCTCATCAAATCAAGGTCTATGTGATTATGTTACCACCTACATCCTGATGGAAGGCCTCGTTGCGTGACTGCAGACTGCTGTGTCAACAAATGTGTTTTATAAGCCCTTGTAAGATTTATACATTGTTATGTGATAGCTTATTCTGTAGTTTAATGCCCAATATTGAAAGATGTTTCACCAGCAGATCAATCAGTTTCAGCCTGCTGCAAGTGTGGAGAAATTACAAGGAAGGTGTGCAATTATGTTAAGTTTCCTGTTTGTACAGACCTGAATATAGTGCAGTTCGGTTAAGTCAAATTCTGTGTATGAAGTCTGGTCATATTCTGTGTATGAAGAGAGAGGGTTACAGACGAGGTGATCACATTAGGAACAGATAAGAGTCATTTGCCAGCATTTTTAATGCTCGGAGTCAGACACGAAAGCTTCACATAACACAAATTAAAAAAAAAAAGCTGATTCCAACATTGCCTATACCTTTTTCATCTATTATTGTGCAGCGCATCACGGAACTAACAGCCGAGATAAATGGTACAAAACCAAATTTTTGCTATGTAGCAAAGCAGTTTGCTGATTGCAGCCTCAGAGCCGAACATGCGGACAAAAAGCAATTGTCTACTTCTACGTATATAGCTTACATATGATTATTTGCATAGTACTGCAGTCATTGTTTTCACGATATTGCATACATTAAGTTTATGTGTCATTGTTTCTCGTTTCAGAGGTATTCTGCAGAGGCTTCAGAACGGCCGGAGACCAACTGCGGGCTTGCCTTCTACGTGTTGTGCTTTAGATGCATCACTTCTCTTTTCACAATATTTAGTGAATTCAACATTAAGGAGGTTGTACTATTGCTTAAACTAACTTGCATCAAGCTGCTGTGTGCACTAGAAAAGCTGAAGCAAGAGCAAGATTTCTGTACACTGTACCATGCATTGTTGCAGTTTAGTATTTCTCAGTCACAGGTCTATTTAAGCTCTTTAATTTTTGTACACTCTGCCGTGCACTTTGTTGCAATTTGCTCTTTCTCCCACACAGGTCTGATTTAGACTAATTTGTTACATGCTATAGAATGTGTATTGCAAAAATTTTTTTAAGAGAAGGTTAAGTGGTATTGCACACACAAGGAGGGTTTACATTGACAGCTGAGAAACTTTCCCCTTTCACAGTTGTATAATAAAGCTGCCTGTGTCATGAGTTACGTTTTGCTATTTTCTATTTTGGGAGACCCTTATGCCCAATTTTGTTTCTTTTGTGGTGCCTGTAGCAAAGCTGTGTGCCAAGCTTTAAAACATACCTTCCTTTAATTAATACAGGTTTTCATTAGGAAGAACAACAAGATAAGCTCACCTTTTGGCTAGCTGTTCACAATAAGTGCTTTACCTTGAACACATTGCATACTATGCATAAGCTATTCATTTTACACATTTCTGTATGTATGCATCAGCAGCCGAGGCGTCATCCATTCAAGGCACCTGTTTGTACATGGGCTGGTGGTTCTCGTTCAACCAGGCTCCAAGTATAAAATACACACCAGCATATAGGCTACAGGCTTTTCTCTACATTGATGGGAAGCGAATGCAGGGGTTTTACATTCTGAAGCTTCCGAAGGTTTCAAAGGGTGCCGTAAAGACAAAGCATTTTCTTTATTGCTTTCTTCTTATTCACATAATGCAGCAATCAGTACGGGGAAGAATTCCCTTAAATGAATAATCCAGCAGTTGTATGTATATGGTTTGAAATATCCGAAACCACCTGTGTGGTTAATTTTGTCTATAAGCATGATTCTCTTGCATGCACCAAAGCTTTGGCAAGTAAATGCATCTCATACTGCTGGATTAGCTATGCCCATCCGGGCCAGGAATAGCTATAGTCCCTCCATGCCCTTGACATACATTAGTAGAGCTTCTCAGCCATTTACTATTGGTTTCATGCATGTTGGGGCATAATGCATACATGCAAATTAAACATTCCCAGCAATCAATGCAACATATAAGTGATGCAGTTGCATTTTTCAATAGAGCTGAAATAAAATTCAATTGCATGACTTTTTATTTTTTTCTGACACTCACAATCTTTTTATTTATTGATAGCTATCAATAAATAAAAGCATTGCTATACTAGTATAATGTTAACCATGATATACAGTCGATAGACGAATGCCAGCTTCTGCAGTATGTATTCAATACACTACTCAATAAAGCAGCTGAGCTGTAGAGAACATGAAGTGTTCCCTTCCAAGGCTGTGTCTCTCTGGTAAGAAAGCCTAGACCTTCGCGACGAGAAGCTCGCCGCACCGTTAAGAATGGCATGTCCCAGTTTAAGCTGCTGGAGAAACCATTGCCGCTCCTGCTTAGTGCAACGTACGTAACATGTGAAGGTTTTGTAAAGATGGTAAAAAAAAAGTACAGAAAGTCCTCTTGGGATTTGTACCCGTTCAGCTCTTCGCCGTCGCAGCCGCAAATCACACGGCATTTCTCTTGTACATAATGCTACGCTACGGCTGCTATAGCAGCCCGAATATTTCAGCTCCTCGTAACGCAGAACCGCCAGAGTATGTTTACTCTGGTAAACCAGGTGGCAATGTATATTAGACACACATGCAATGGCTGCATTATAAATGTAGCAACCAAAGAACTTTTAGCAAGTGATTGAAGATTGAAGCACATGCTAAACTTTAGAGCAAACAGAAGATACTGGCTGAAAACGGTCAAACTTACAATGCCTTTTCGCTCTTTTCTCAGGTAGACAACACTGAACGTGGACACAACAATGTACGCAGGTCATGCTAACCTTTTTTACGGCTCTATCAGTGCTCAAAATACGAACGAAAAGTAGAATGAAATCTTGACTGCGCTGCTCTGTAGACGCGTTCCTCACCGAGCGACCCGGAAGCCAAAGTACCCAGCATGCTTTGCGCTTTGTTCACTTTGACCACCACCTATTAATATTTAGGGAAAGGAAATATAATGGTTCTATCAGCTAATCAAAAACTAGAGAAAGGATATCAAGTAACTAACGAGGGAGAAAAGATAACCACTTTCTTGCAATTCCTTCGACAATTGAAAATTCAGAAAAAAAGTGGTGGGGACCTCACCTGGACATGCAAAATGCATTGCAGTCACAAAATTCCTAACATATGTCTTTTAACTCATGTCCAACCTGACACCTATCATCTTTTCTGCACATGTGCGTATGAGACGAGCGTATGCAGTGGGAACAATAACTTCAAGGTGCTGTGTTCACCAGTTCACTGGTAGGTTACAAAAAGAAAAAAAAAGCTCATTACAGGAGGGAAGCACTTAATGGCCACGTGAGCCTATACCCAGGCGCCCCTTCCGCTGCCTGCAGCGCAGATAATCCTCTGGTGTCACACACGTCGCCCACCTACTTCTTGAAAACAGGCAGCAAATGCATGCGTTTTCGAACAATGCAGCTAATGCAAAGAGCTGTGCACAGAGAAGGAATTGATGGCAAGAAGGGGGAAATGGAATGGAAACGGGAACTTTGGCATCAGCACCTCTGACGACACTACAACCACTGCCGACTCTGTATCAGGCCTTGACAATAACTGCTTCCACAAGCTCGGTGATGACCACCACTAGGGATCCCAGGTATACAACGAAATCTCAAAACAGATACTTCTTGTCATGCATTCTATAAAGAAAACCGAATGACACCCCGCAAAGCTAAGCGAATTTCACATATGCATTTACTGTTTTATTTACACATTCTAAACATTTCACATGTTAAAATTTTCCCTTTACATCCTTAATATCCCACATGGCATTACTGTGTACTAAATAGTTTACAGGCTGGATATAAGCAGTGAACATTCAGTAAAACTAGCCGTTCATTCGTGAGCCCTAGCTCGGCTCAGGGCCATCTTTTTATAGGCCCGAGTCCAGCTCATGCTCACTCCTTAAAGCCTGTGCCCAGCCCAGGCTCGCCAATAAAGTGCTTTAAACAGTCCGCGGGCCGGCCCGGACTTTCAGGCAAGCCCAAGCCTGTGCAGCGCACTAGCCACACCCACCAGATGAAGAAGCAACCAAAGGACTCGGTAGGTGGCCGAGGACGTTTTGAATGTTCGTGTCAAATTTTTTTAGGTGCTTTCATTAGAGGAGCAATGCTTCTTTTCTTTGACTTCAATTCTTTAACAAGATGGCAAAATGACATCTTAAAGGAACTGCAGAAACTGCCCCTCTTCCAAGCCACGCTGCCGGTCGCTTCTTAAAGCAGCAAAGGTCATGGCCCGTTTTTTTTTGGCTACTCGGCTATCCTATGGGAAAACTATTGTTGGCCAACACCAGCTTCTTGCTAATTACAGAAAACCCAAATGAATACAGAAGTTCAATTACTTCTAAAAGAATGTACACCGTATTATGTTGCATTGTGGGTGATGTTTGCATTCAAATAGGCTAATGAAGTCCAACTTTAATATATGAAAGTCCCTATATTTGCATGAAAATGAGTGGAGGGTGTAGAAGAAGAAGGGCGAACACCAAGGCCGCCTCTAATGCTGCATTTAATACTTGACTCTTCACACGACTCTCAATGTCCTAACATGGCGCTCAGTCTCTCTCAAGCGCGCTTTCGCGCTTCTTCTTCCTTTTCGTCTTCTGAAGCCTCAGGCGGCAATCTTAAATACACTCCTGGCCCTGAGGTTACAACCGCCAATGGATACAGATGTTTAACTGGCCTGACTATAGTTCTGATCCTTGCGGTAATAGAATTCGGCATGTGCACACTATCCCGTCCTTGCACTTTATACATTCTACAATAACACAGTCTGCCAAAAGCATTTTGGCACATTGTCCTCATGAACAATTACATCACCAGCATTGAGGATGTGAGCCTTGTGCACTTGGCGAGCAAACAAACTGCGAAGAGCAAGAAGGTACTCATGGTGCCACCCTTTACAGTGATGAATCATAACCCGCTGCCTGTGAACCCACAGATTTAGAAGATCCGTTTGTTGTGTTCAGCTGCTATTATCAAATATCCTTTTCCAAGCGTTTTATGCAGGCACCTCCTTACGATTCTTATTAACCTTTCCCAAAGCCCCCTCCCCGGCCCGAGCAGAGTCAGCATCGACTTTCACATCGATTGCGCAGTACTGGAATACACAGCCGCAGCTCGACGTTTTGACAGACACCTTCAACGGCAGCACTCACACGCTCACGCACACAATCTGGAACAACACAACACTCTGATGAACACTGGCTTTCCATCGTTTCTTTTTCTGTACCCTGGCCTTGGTTTCTTTCTGTGCTTGTGGTACTGTGGTCGGCACTATCTCATGCTTTTCGATAGTTCGTTTTCTTTCTTCATCACCCTTGCACACTGCATAAGTTCTAGTGGTATTGCTCGACCTCGTCCTTTCGTTGGCCGCTCTTAGTCTTCCTCTGCCGCAGCCTTCATTTCCTTGATTATTTCAACTATGATGTGATCAGTGTCATTAATGATGTCAACATCTTTGTTTGCTCCGCAGAGAATTATCTTCCTTCGTCTTGACCATCATAACGTCAAAGTCAGACATGAAGTCGGAACCACCGCGAGAGCGACGGCTGTCTGGCTCGAGCTCATCGTCAGAGCTGGACACATCAGGAACAGCTTGGCCAGCTGGCTGCTCGTTGTCCACCCTGATGTCCGCTGGCTGAGCTGATGCCTCCATGCCCTTGTCCTCACCTTCATCTGAGCCGGCCTCTACCTTCCCCTCTGCCTTCTCTTCATTTTTATCCTCTTCTTCACTGTCAGACAGCACTTTTCTTGTTTTCTTTCCTTTGTCTTTTCCTTTCTTCGGTGTTTCCAGATGTTTTTTTTCCAAATCCCTCAAATTCAGACTTGTAATCACTGTCACCAGAGATGTTTGCAATCAGCTCACCAACGTTTCATTTATTGTCACTGTCATCACTGTCCTCCTTATCCGAGTCGTCTTTTTCCTCTTCCTCGTCCTCCTTATCAGACCCAGCCTTCTTCGCATCCTCCCTATCTGAGTCTTTCTTATCGTAAGAGTTCCTCCTGATAGGTGACGATGGACCACTGTTCCTCTCCTCGGCTCCTGTGTTGGAAGGACTAGAACTTTCGGGTGGACTGCCGTGGTATGATGGGGCCTCGATGTGGTGGCTGAGGAGACTCATTGTCCGTGTGGCAGTCACCTCGTACTCTTGCTCGTAGATGTCGACTTCAAAAACATGCCTTTTCTCGTTAAGTACATGTAGGCCCTCATTGCATATTCCCAGCCTCGCCTGCAAACGCTTTAACACAAGAATATCTACTGCGTTCGAATTAAAAAGTTTGCTTGCCTCATGTAATAGCCAGGTCAGAAAAGCTTGTTGGATATCGCATTTCCTTCTGATGCGGTCCATGGTGTCTCACTGAGTTAGTTAGTTACATGAGGTTTTATGGTGCAAGAACAACTCACAAGGTTAGATGATTTGTCATGTGAAGTGCTTAAGAGGTATGGTTCTATATTCAATTTAAAACAGACTTCCTTAAGAAATGTACAAACTAGAGAGAGATTGACGAGTGCTTGTTCCCCTAAAAGCAATGCAGGATGAAATGGAATGTGTTCCTTATAAAATACAGTAAAATATTTTTTCCTGAGATTCTCAAGTTGCATGCATGAGATTAAAATGTGATTGACTGTGAGCTCATCTTCACACAGTTCAAACACTGGCTTGTCTTTATTTGTGAAGAGAAAATTAGAAGTGATGTGTGTGTCTTAGGCATAGACGGCATAAAATAATCTCAATAAAACGTTCCTGATTTCGGCACGATTTCCATTCCCCTAAAAAGGGCTTTACAGAATGTAGCTTGTTCTTTTCTTCATTTTCCCAATCAGCTTGCCATCTAGCTTTTAGTTTCCTGTGCACCAACTTTATACAATCTCTGTGTGGTATGTTCTCAAGTTTTATTTCTCTGGATCTTGCTTGTGCAGCCCATGCGTCTGCCCTCTCATTACCCTTAATCCCAACATGACTGGGGACCCAGCAGAATGTTATATTATGTTTTTGGGACACTATCTGTACTATTGTGTGTATTATGTTGCCAATAAGTGGCTCAACTGCATTTTTAGAGTTTAATGCAGTGAGGACACAGAGTCAGTATAAATGATGCTATTTTTAATGTTTTCATTTATTTTTTTTACAGCAGTACAAACAGCATAGCACTCTGCAGTGAAAACTGATGTATAAGGAGGTAGGTAGCCTTGTTATTGCTTCTGTTTCATCTTGTACTACTCACTTCCAACACAGTTACTTGTTTTTGAACCATCTGTGTAAAATGCAATGTAATTCGTATATTTTTCTTTTAGTACCAGGAATTCCTGCAATATGTGTTCATGTGGAGTGTGCATTTTTTTGAAACTGTGTTAGCGTGCGGTCAACAACTGCAGGGAGAGTGTACCACGGAGGGAGTGGTTCGTGTCTTGGTGCAATACATTCAGTTTCATTCAATACGTCCAGCTCTCGGAATTTTTCTTCGAAGCGCAAGAGCAAATGGTGTCTCGTTGAGGACCTTTTCTTCCCTCCCCGGTGGGGTTCGCTGGCGGAGCTCCTGGTATCTTCCTGGAGGATCGTTGGCGTTCCTTTCACAAACTCCAGGAAGGATCGTTGGAGGGGCTCACATTACCGCCAGGGTTTCGGTACCATAAATTATAGAAGAAGAAGGGCGGACACCGAGGCCGCCTCTAACACTGCATTTAATACCCGACTCTTCAACCGACTCTCAATGTCCTAACATGGCGCTCAGTCTCTCTCACACGCGCTCTAGCGCTTCTTCCTTTTCGTCTTCTGAAGACTCAGTAGCCAATCTTGAATAGAGGGTAATGCCTTTCACACGTAAAATTGACGGTATGGTGGCACTCGGGGCTCCATCTGCAAGCTTGTGGCATAAAGTTGTAAACTACTAGCTACATATACCCCCGTCGGAATCGGTTGACTGGTTCACCTGCGTCCACAGTAGCACACAGTAAAGCTGCACGTTTTAAGAAAGGCATGGTAAAGTAGCGATGAAAGTTTTCACAGGTTCACAAGACATTCATCAGCAGCTTACAGATACTGTTGCATTTGCAACGCGAAGGAATGTGAGCGATGCACCCTCCACGAGACTGCTGAATGTCCTAGAAGCGGCACATAAGAGAAATTAGCATGAAAAAAACCCTCTCGCGGTAAGACAATCCAAATGTCAGAGCAGAACAGATTCATGTTGCGGGTGCATATGGCAGTTCCTACCTTATAGCCTGTTGTATTTCTTTGCCAGCAGATGTATGGGTTCAAGAAGCAGGTGTCAGTTCTCTTCAGCTCTGCTTTTACTGGAGCAATTAAGAAGCCCAAAGCCATCGCGAGTGAGCAAAAACTTTCGCTCGGCAAATACGCACCCAGAATGATCTCACGTCACGACTCCCACGCCACAGAAATGGTATGCGCTGTTCCATATGCAGTTTTCCACTGTAAGCACACATATTTTCTTCCGTAGAGCTAGGGCCTATATTCACACACAGAATTAACGGAATAGACTGACGTACTACGTTTCCGAAACGATGAGCCAGCTTACCGCAAACAACGCTGATACACGCATGTTGCAGCTTACTTCATCACATCAGTCTGGCAGTGGAATGTAAAGCTGAAAAACTTCAGTTTGGCGCAAGTTAGTAATTTCTAGACACTACGCCAGTTAACAGGCGCGTAAACGCGCTTGAGCAGTGCCTTCTCCACACAGCAGACATTGGCTCGAGCAGTGCCTCTTTTAGCGGCTCGAGCCGGCCCAGAGTGCGAACGTCCGATCACCGTATTACAACAAAGAAATGTTCTAAGTAAGCTTAAAAGAACGTAGATAACGAATATTGGTTGCATTGGTTATACTAGTAACGTGTGCGTCATAAATTATACGAGATTTTTCCTACAAATGTTGCGTTTCGGTTTCGATTGCATTTTTTTGCTTATGTCTGGGTTAGCGGGAAGGCTGCGCGGGCTCGTGTTGCCCGTAAGCAATTTTCTCTGTTCTTTAGCTCTTTCACCTTGCCATCGTGCACATATCCAATGATTGGCTCCTGTCTGCCATTCGACGTTTCGTTTCAAGATCCATTGGGCCGAAATATTACGCGTATGCAGCTCTCCCAAGAGCGCTACCGGCATGGGACCGAAGGCCCAGAAGTATCGAAAGTACCGATGAACAGTTATGTGTAGTTCGACAGCAAATAATATGTGGCACGTGGATACGGGTTTATATCTTTCATCGGTCGAACCGAACGGAAATCCAGCCTTCTCGTACCGTCCGAGATAAGCGAAAGAAACTATAGCTTTACGCCAAGCAAAATAATGAAGACGGAGTGGAACCGGTTCTGAAATACGATACGCTTCACATGTGCAGTAGGTGCTTTCGATAGGATAGTGTAGCTGAAGCTTTACGAAGGATAGAGCGCATGCTGTGACTTGCAATATGTGCCGTATAAAAAAAAAATCAAAGAGCACTGCAGAATCTGCATTGGAGTAATGCGGAAGCACGGATGCTGCTTTTGGTTGCTTCTAGTTACTGCTAGTTGCTTAATTCATTTATTGTTTGCCCATTTTATTCTTTGGTACATTCAAATTGCGCGTCAATCCCTACCTACGCCGTTTTCCGGCTCTACTTCTGGTTGTGTGACGTCACGTCCGCTACGTCACATTAATTCACTTCTTGTTTACCCAATGGACCATTTCGGAAAGTTGCGCGCGCCCCCTACGCGACCGCCGCAAAGCAGGCTGGGAATTGTGAGCGTGGCTTGCCGGGCAGGATCCGGCGCAGGAGTGGTTCGACATGGACGTCGCGCAAAAGCAGGTAAACAAAACTTTTTTTTGGGATGCTAGCAATGCTTTTGTAGCATGCTTGCGCCGCGCAAGTGATCTTTGCATTGCCGTACAACTTTTTTTGTGGTTTTGCAGCCGACGCTACGAGCGCGAAGCGAGTATTTTCGCACGTGAGCGCTCGTGAAGCGCGCACATGTGCCAGTGTATAGTTTTAGCTATGCTTCAGAAGGCACGAGCGCGATCCTACGGCTAGCAGGCGTGTTTTGCTGGTAAGCGCGCGCTAACAGTGCATTTATTTACTGGTCGCCCGTCGCGAACCTTCAAAGTTTCTGCGGCTGTCCCGGCGGCAGGCGTAGTACGTAGCGTACGCATTCATGTTTGTTGCAACAGTGCGACATAGTCTTGTGAGAATGTACGCGCTATATTTTAGCAAAATACGTCGTTATCGCGCACTGCCCATTCAATCTTTTGGTTATAGCGTGCTATTTAGTCTACGGACGAGTCTGAAACAAGTATATCGTCGAAAGAAACGGACAGCGCATTCGTTCAATGAGTACATCTTGGAAGAAAGTAGTAGTTGAGTTGGTGCTTAGCTTGTGCGAGCGCATTTTCTTGCCTATAGTGTTGTTCGAATAGCACGCAGCAAGTGCGAAGCAGAACCAACAAGCACTGTTACATTGTGTGTAGCTGAGCATATTTTTGCGATACAAATAGTAGTTGCTGTCTGTGCCATATTCAACGAGTTTGACGGCTCGTACTATCTCGGTCGCGGTGTCCATTTGTTACTACCGTGGAGTGCAGATAGGCGCAGCCAAAATATGAACGTGCCTCGGTGGCTACAAGTAACGCGAACGCGGTCGAAAAAAACTGCGGCGGATATTTTGCTAACGTGAAAAACATGGACGCGCCAGTACCTTGTACTTGGGCGGCCTCGGAGTTTTAGTTAGCTGATGGTTTACCGAGGCCGTCCTTGTGCAACATTCTTCACGACCGCGCGTAGTAAATGAAATGGGTTCAGCGTTGCTTTTCAAGCATGCTTGCCACAAGTAACCAAGACACAATGAATGAATACTTTATTTCAAGATCGCATTGGTGATGCCATGATCAGCTGTGTATGCTTCCATGCTCTGTTTATATGTGGAGTGCCAAAGAAAACATTTTGACACTTGCTTATACCCATGTTGCAGGTACCACTGCAAGCCATTCATAATGCACTTCCTCTCCAAGCAAGGCTACCGAAAGGGCCATGGACAAAACAGTTAAAAGACGTTCCAGATGGGTTCTCAGAGCAAGGAATCTTGGCACATCAGAATTCACGTGGTGCTCAGAAGCATACTGTAAGCGGATACAGGATGTTCAAAGCAGAGAAGGTGCACAATGTTCTTATTTGCAAGGCTGACAGATCCACTTTTCTTAAAGCAACAGTGGAGGCATCATTCTCTTTGGCAAAATTATATAACACTGCTGCTGTGCTCTCGTCAAATGGAACTGTGGACGAAGGAACCTGCAACTGCCGGGCTGGAGCTGCAGGTGTTTGTAAACATGTAGTAGCAATTCTATGGTTTGTATTAGACCTGAAGCGCTCTGGGGCAGCCTACGTGCAAGACACACAGTCGTGTACAGACAAACCCAGAGCATGGGGTACTGGGGCAAAGAAGGCCAACGTGCACACACGCGAGTTCTCAAAACTGCGTTTTGTGAAACATATGCCAATGAAAGCTGGCAGGTATGCAACTCAAGAAACCACAGTTTCTCTGACAGTAACAGAAGACCATATTAAGAGAATGTATCAGACACAGAAAAATATTCCAAACGCCATGCTATGCAAGACGCTGGAGGACAACCACTTTCAGCCCGTACAAGTGAAAAGAACACGTCAGGAGGAGGCTCTCAGCCAGATGCCAATCAGGTTGCCGGTGCAAGCCCTGTGGGTTGAGCATGTGCCAGCTGGGTACACGTTCGGCTCCTGTGAGCTTACTTTAGAAGACTCATGGGCCCTTGAGCAAGCGACTAGGATGCAGAGCGGCTCTACAACATGGAGCTTCGAGAGATCCAAGCGCCTGACTGCTTCACACTTTGGAGATGTGGTGTCACGGAAGAAGCCAGCTGATGAGAAGTTTTTTAAGAGGTTGTTCGGGTCTAGCCAGATGCAGACCAAATACATGGCTGATGGTTTAAGGAATGAAGATGCAGCCGTGCAGCGTTACATAGACAAGAAAAAGGTCCCAGTTAGGATTTACTGTTGTGGGTTGTGCGTCAACCCTGGTGTCCCTGTTCTTGGTGCAACGCCTGACCGTGTTGTAGAGCAGGGAGGAGATTTTGGTCTCCTTGAAGTTAAGACCCTCTCAGCTGCCAAGGAACGGGGTGAGGAATTAGAAAATGCTGTGAATACGGCACCCTACCTGAAGAATGGAGTTCTTAAACCAACGCACAAGTACTTTTACCAGGTCCAGGGGCAAATGGCTTTGACTGGACTCTCCTGGTGTGATTTTGTGGTTGATAATGGCACAGACTGCACTCTTCAGAGGATCACTTTTGACAGCTCGCTTTGGATTTCCAAAATGCTGCCACGTCTCCTGGAATGTCACAAGAACTACCAAGAGCACTGTGCTTGTGTGTGAATTTCAATGACTTATTTTATGTTACATTGGTCTGCAGGACAAAGATGCTCGGACTCGTAACATGCTTTGGCATGTGTTCATACTTATGTATATTTGTTTCTTAAATATCTTGTATTGCATTTTTTTCCATGAAGAAAGTGTTTTTCTGCGTAATATCGTTATGGCGATGTGCACGTTGTGCCACAACCCATTTAAATGTGTGTGCCACTAATCTGTGTGTAAAAAGTAAATGTCAAGCACCACACGTCTTGCTGCCTTGTCCTCCAAGTTCCTGTCTCTACATTTGTCGGCTACCTTCCTTGTGATTTTTCCCTTGTCCTTTGCCTGAATTTTTTTTTTTGAACCAACTTTTTTTCTCGTGTTGCTTGTCGATAAGAAAGTCGTGCTCTCTTGGCAGACAGAGGAAAGGTATTTTTTGGATTCCTTGTCCACTGTCGTTTCCTGCCACTTGATTTTCCCACCTCCATTTGCTAACCTAACCTAACTATGAAGGAGCATTTTCACATTTCAAATGTGTTTTGAATACCAGAGCATCACTCCTCATCGATAATTTTGTAATAAAAAGAAAGCGCTTAGGTTTAGCCAATAGGAGCAGTGCGACCTTTAAAGTTGAAAGTCAGGTTTGATGAAGGAGAAACACTGTGCAGCCTGATGAGGTTAAGGTTTGTGTTCATCTGTTTTGTCTTGGTATCAATGCTCATTAAGTCTGTTGGTCTGTCGGGTAAACTCCTAAGAAAAGAATGTAGCCACTGCGTAGCAACATCACGCACCTTCCTTACAGTCGTTGTAGCTTCTCCATCTGTTTTGCCAAGGTTTCATGCGACATCTGGAATTTAATTCATTTTCACTGCACGCAATTTTCTCTTGTAGCTTGACAGTTTGGTAATTGTTTTATCAACCTCACTTGTAAGGGTAAGGAGAAGCTGAACTCAGCATTGTCTGAAATGCCTTCAAGTAGTAGTGAGTTAAATTCTAAATGCTCTATTTTTTACTTCATCCAGTCATCACATTGTGAAAGCTGATTTGGTTCGACACACATCATTGCTATGTTTTGAGTCGAGCCTACGTTTTTCTGGTTTAACATCCTGTAGGCAACGAGGGACATGGGGATGGAGGGCTCCCAAACAGCTTTGACCATCGTGGATTTTTAATGTGCACATTATATTTTGCCTCCACCAAAATGGGACTTTCATGTCTGTGATTTCATCCCATGACATTGGGTCAAGCAGCCAAATTCCATAGTCGCAGAGCCATCGTGGTGGATGCTTAACTCTTTGCGGACGGAGATGACATTCCTTGGTGGTCTCGTGTCATGCCTAATAAAGACAAAACGGCAACTTCTAATGAACAGATCGGCCACTTTGATTCGGAAGATGTGGGGTCCTTCTGCTGAAGACAGATCAATTGATTTGGTACACAGGCGCTTTGATACATCTTGATCAAGGCAAGGTGCAGAAATGCTTGTATGTAAAAAGTTTTGTGCGTGATAATAGGCTTCACATGGTTTCATCTGGTCTGGAGCCCTTGACAACTGTGTGCCCATAGCGGAAGTATGGAATGTAAAAATCGTTTCTCACTTTGTGTGCTGCTGTGTCTAAAGAAAGGAGGACTGAGATTTGGACTGCTGAACCATGTTTACACTGACCCTGTGCTTCCTTTACCTTTTTTTTTTGTTACTTTCTATTGGCGGCATCCTTCTCCCCTTGTACTGAAAACCTAAATAGAAAGAAGGGAAAGCTGTCGAGGCTTTGGATTTAACGTCTAGAAATGCGAGTGTCAAAACCACTGCCAAACAATGTGCCCCTCTACTGTGGAGGTAGACGCATCTTGTCTGTCTGCGTTTTGGTGCGAGTCGTCCTATGCTTCATTTGTTTTGGTGTCCCCGACGCTTTTTTTCTTGTCATTTGTACGAGCTAGAATTCATGAGTGTGACTCTGTATAGGTTCTGCTACCTGATCCTATGAAGTTCATGTGCCTGCATGTTAAATCCTTCCTGCTACACTTTCTGGATGTCAGGACACACGCACTGATTGATGTGTTGCTGTCTAGCAGGTTCGCGTGTGGTTAATTTGGGCAAACTACCGACTTGATGATAGTCATTTATATTTGAAATATGATGTTTAATTCTGTTCACACCATGTTTTCTCATGGTTACTTTCATCTTCTATATAAAATCAAAGAAGAATTTGCAAATGCGGCGGTTAGTTGCTAGTTGGCATACACAGGTTCAGTATGTCTACTTGCTGTGTAGCTGTGATTGAGAGTTGTGTGCAAGTTCTTGCTTGTGTACTGCAATCATTGCTGTGCAAGCGAAATCTGTGAACATTTTGATTTTGTGTCTGGCGTAGTATTTGTACTTTTTAGGATGACTTGTTGCCGTAAGAAAGGTAATTCTTGTGCAAGGTTTTACTATGTACTTGCAAGCTGATGTATATGCTTCGATGCAAAATGAGTGTATTGAGATCATTAATTTAACAGTTTGTTTTTGCTTCATCATTATTGCTCATTTGGAACCAGCACTTCATTCGATGCAAAATGAGTGTATTGAGATCATTAATTTAACAGTTTGTTTTTGCTTCATCATTATTGCTCATTTGGAACCAGCACTTCAGAAACATATGAAAGTCCTTCTTTCTTCCTTGCAGAAATACGTTCTTTGGGAGGTGCACAGTTTATATGCTCATATTGGTTGCTTGGCTTTCTTCATTTCTGCACTTAAGGCGTCAAGACAGTTTTGCGTACTTCTTTTTTGTTATTGTATTTTGTAAGACTGCCACATTACATACTATATATTCTTGATTCAAAGCAACATTTTGTTTTTTAAACGTAATAGGTAGGAAAAAAACTCCCATGTGCGCATAAAAGTAGCCAAATTACAAGCGAGTGCTCGGTAGGTGCTGCATCTAAAATTTTACATTCAAAATGGAAGCAGTATCCTGGAAGATGCATGCACTCTTGTTCTCCAAACTGTCATTTAGCTGTGCATCCTCTTCTGTGATTAATGGACTCCACTACACTTTTGAACCAATTTCATTGACCCACCATCTAATTGTAGGGAATTCAAAGCACCAAAAAGAATGATCATGGCATAACCCAATAACCTCTCAAACCAAACCAGAGCTCAGCACCGTAGTGAGGCTAGTAGGAAAGCCTAACTACTAATTGTTAAGAACACAAATACCTCTTGCATAATGTCACGCATTGCAATGTTTTGTTCATTTTTTCACACCAACGGAGTTGCTTGAGATTTTGATAATTGAAGTTATTTATTTCGTTACACTTATGTTTGAACAAGACTGTATTAAAAAAATTTTTCTGCAACGTGCTTATACATAGAGATGCATTGCTTAGCATGCTTTTGTGTTATGCTCTTAAAATATATTGGCACAAGATGTTTAAGTGAGCTGTGCAATACAAGAGCCTTTCTTTGTAAGAAAGCCTTTTATTTATTTATTTATTTATTCATATACCCTCAGGGCCCGAAGGCATTAAAGAGGGGAGTGGGAAAGATACATTGGTACAGGGTACAGTGCAGCATAAAGCATCATAGGAGAAACAATAACACGGCGAAAAGTGATCAAAAAAAAAAAAAGTATTGGCGGAAAAAAAAAGAGAAAAGCAGGTGAGACAAAAAAAAATCATTTCCGACAGTCAACAATGTCACCGAAAACGAACAAAAACATTTGACTACCATTTATAAATATAGATTACATACGGCAGTCTTAAAAGAATTTGGGTCCGTAATATCAGCAATGTGCCTAGGAAGGTGGTTCCAACTGACAGAAGTGTTTGGAACGAAAGAACAAGAGGTGTGTTTAGTACGACATGACGGAACACCTACTTTGTGAAGATGATCAATGCGACCTGAAACATATGTGGGGGTAGTTAGTAGCCGGCTCTTAAGGGCAGGATTGTGGTAATAGATTTTGTGAAATAGACATAAGCGGGAAATATTTCTGCGTAGTGAAAGCGGTGGCAATGATAATGTTGTTTTCATAACGGTAACACTGGAGTTACGGTTATAGTTGGAAAGTATAAAACGTGACGCGCGGTTTTGAACAGATTCGATTTCAGATTCTAGAGATGCAAGGCCAGGGGACGAACAAGGGTTTTATAAAGAAGCAGTTTTATTGAACTAAAAGAAAGGTTAAAGTTTCGGCGCAGGTACCCCAACATGCGGTTAGCATTGTTAGTAATAGATTCCACATGCAGATTCCAAGAAAGATTAGAAGTTATGTGCACACCAAGGTATCTATACGAAGACACAGTTTCAAGAGGAGTATTATTGAGGTTGTAATTAGCTACTTCATTGTTACGACGAGAAATACGCATATGTTTGCACTTGTTAATGTTAAGCTTCATGTGCCATAATTTACACCACTCTGAAACTTGGTTAATATCAGACTGAAGAACAGAAATGTCAGAGTCACTGTTAATTTCACGGTAAATTACACAATCGTCAGCAAAGAGACACACAGAAGAAGCAATGGTGTTAGGCAAATCATTAATATAAATTAGAAAAAGTAGGGGCCCTGGTACGGAGCCCTGGGGAATGCCTGCGCCCACTGGAGAGGAACGAGAGTTCCATTTATTTGCTGTCACGTATTGAGAACGGTTAGTGAGGAAAGACTCAAGCCACGAAACGATGCTAGGGTCGAGTTTGAGGTTACTTAATTTGAAAAGTAGTAATTGGTGAGAAACTTTATCGAAAGCTTTGGAGAAATCGAGGAATATACAGCCTGCTATGGAACCCCGGTCAAGAATGAAATGAAGGTCTTGTGACAAGCATAGAAGCTGAGTCTCGCATGAGAATGTTTTACGAAACCCGTGGTGGGAATGACTGAAGAACGAATTTGATTCAAGAAAATTGGCGAGATGAGAGCAGATGACATGTTCCATGATCTTACATGGGATGCTAGTAAGTGAAATGGGTCGGTAGTTATTAGGAGAATGTTTGTCCCCAGACTTGTGCAGGGGAACCACCTTGCCCACCTTCCAGTCACTAGGAACACAGCTACAGTCACAAGCACATGGGCAGCTACATACTTCACATTGGTCTCTGTAAGGAAACCGCAATGAAAGTTGCAAGCAAAATCTTTGCAAAGTGACAAGTGTGTTGTCCGTATTGTAGATACTCTTGCACTCGGTACGACTTGTAACATATGTGAAGTGAACCAATGAAGGCTTATGCTTTACAGTAAATCAATGTGCCGTCATAGACAGTGCCCAAGGTGCAGATTCAGCATACTTAATCTCTGCTTTGAGGGGTTAATGCACAAGTTTCGAGTAGCACTGAGCTCGCACTTCTTTGACGACAAGCTCAAATCTGTCGCATCTCGGGTATTGTAGCTGATATAAGTTCTTTCTGAAGGATTCCATGCAAGACATTACATGAGAGTTGGTAATAAAGCTTTCAAATTTCAGTGCCATGAAATACTCGCATACATGTACAAATTTTTTACATATACAGTACACATATATACAATACATATCACTTTTTTTTAAAATGAGTACATCACTAACACATGTAAAAATGACAAAGTGAAATTCACTTTACAGATTTCATTCCAAAAAGTTAGGAAAGACAATCTGTCGTAGAAAAGACAATGGCTGCAAACACCAACTTTCCATCTTGTCTGTGTAGATCAGCAATGAGACTGGTGATTTCGTTTCCAGTCATGACTTGGATATAGTACTGCCACAATCTATGCTCAAATCATTTGCACAACACCGACAGAGAAATAAGGCGTTGCAGCTCTATATAGCCTGTACATTGACTTCAGATTTACTTCAGCAGAGAAAGAAAGGCTCCTCTAGTCTGCTGTACATGAAATAGTGTAATTCAGTGCAAGTTCGATGCCTTGCACTGCAGCAGGGATTCTCAAACTGCATTTTGGGGAACTCTAGGGGTTCTTGGAACAGTTCCTAGAATCCCCAAGCACCTATGTTCATGCATGTCTTCATCCACTTTAGCCAGTTATTTTGGGACTAATGCTGTAGCTGCTTACAGCTATCTCACTATACAGTCAGTCATAACAGAATTTAAGTACTTGTTCATGTGCTGCGCAGCTTGCATACCCCTTTTACATATGTCGGCCAGCACCTTTTCAAGCCTCAGCCGCAGCGGTTGAATTTCGATGGAGGCAAAATTTTAGAGGCCAGTGTACAGTGCGATGTCAGTGCACGTTAAAGAACCTCAGGTGATCGAAATTTCCTGAGCCCTTCACTACGGCGTCTCTCATAGCCTGAGTCGCTTTCGGACGTTAATCCCCCATAAAACAAATATTTTCAAGACAGGCTCCGTGACCAAAGCTGGCCAGAACACAAATGAAACATGTTAGAAGCCGACTGCATTTTAGCGAAATGATTTGGTCTTCAAATGAGAAGGCTAAAGAGTTTGAGCACCCCTGCATTACAGTAGATCATGCATAACATACAAAACATTAAGAACACTACCATCGCTCATCGGTTTAGAATGGGCTCATGCATGAAATTATTGAGATAACAACAAATTTTCCATATCTTGTTCAGCTTCTCTGCCATAACATTAGGAAAGACAGCACGGAGTATTCTGAAGTTTTTAACTTCCCTGATGACACGCTCAACATGAATTCGCAAACTCGCTATCTGCCGTGTTGCTATCTCATCTGCCAGTGACAACTGCGAGCGGCCATTCAACATAGGTGGCATGTTTAATTCGACTCCAAGCTGACGGAGGTCATCTTCAATGAGGAATCCTCTATCCGCCATTACGCTGTCCCCTTCCTCGAGCAACTCATAGAGGCCACTGTGTCTCGTGATTTCTCGATCGGAAAGTCTCCCAGGTGCAAGATTTGACACGAAAGAAACGAAGCCGTTTGGAGTGATGCCAATGAGTCCTTTTGCAGTGTTGTGTCCTTTGTACGAGCTGAAAGTGTCGCTTTGCGTACTGTAATCAGACGGGTTCTCGATAAAAATTTCTGTGCAGTCCAGTACAATGCGTGTCGATGGGTACAATTCTTTAAAATTGTCTGGCATGAACATGTCCACTGTGTTACGGGATGGCCACATTGGTATCTGGATTAACATTTCAAACAAAAAATTTACCCAAAATGTGAACATTGCACTCACGGTTGACACAGACACTTTCAGGCGATATGCCAAATCCTGCTCCAGTAACCCAACCCGGAGCCTGCAAAGCACTGCAATGACCTGTTCTTTCATTTTCAGTGCTGGTGGCCTGCCAGCACCTGTTTTCAGTGTCTGGTACATGCCTTCAACATGTTCCAGAAACGCATCAAATTTTTCAAAGGAGTTAAACCCTGTATAAAACACTAGTCGCTTTTGATCTGAAACAAAACCGTGAACTTTTGAGACAAGGTTTTTTGTTTTTAGCTTCTCTTTAAGCGCCTCAACTTTCACATGGTGCAACTGAGCCTCCAGATCCTCAACCGTTTTCTGGAGCACAGATTTCTCTTTTCGAAGCAAGTTATTTTCATGCTCCAGTTTTCCACATACTTCGAGAAGGTGGTTGACTTTCCTTAGTGCGGCAGCAGATGCTGTGTCTGGAGGCCCCATGGAGTATGAATGCTCGGCACCTAGAAAATAAAAACTGTTTATTGATTTGCGAACAGTTAGGCCGTGCTTTAATACAGATTTCAGGGCTTGAAATAGTCACTTCAGCCCACAATGTGTGTTCTGAACCCTTGCTCTCAGCTTACACTGATATACAGACAACAAAGAACTAGGATGACAAAGCCATAGAGCCCAACTCTCTTTCACTCCACTGATCCACCTGTGCAAGCAGCTTACCAACCAGCATGGAACCATAGGTTTCATGCACCCAGCACATCAGCCAAATCTACACTGTATATGCATTTGGATAGCCTGACTTTTGTGTCATTTTTACAAGCTGTGGTGAAGGGAATAATGTCGCGGTGAAAGAAATGAAATGGGTAAGTTTCACAATGCGTGCACTGGTGGAAGAGGTACCGCGTTTATCAGAAAACTCGCTGAAGTAATAACACATGCACGGTACAAATCACTGATGACATGTCACAGAATACATGAGGTTATGCAACTCATAACATGTAGACTTCCCATGGCTAGCTGCAAAAGCTTGCGAAAAACTGGCTTCGCGGGAAAAAAGTTTGGTCCATTTATTAATATACCGGTCGCCACAGCACCCGTGGACCTCACAATGAGTGGGCGCGATAGGGGTCCGTTAAATGCGAAAAATAAGTTTTCATAGTGGAATGGAGAAAGTGAGAATTTTGAACCATCACTAACCTGTTTCCGTGCGAGACGAAGCCGGTGCACCGAAGGTCAGCTGGGTGGGCTCCTGGGAAACTACGTCGCTCTCTGCGTACAAACGCTTTGATGAAAATGCGAACACACAAAATCGAAGCCTCAGAAAAAAGATGGCACAGTTAAAGCGTCTCTTACGTTGATCGCATTGGGGCACGTCAACTACGTAGCCGATCTCCAACTCGTTCAGGACGAGCACAGGGCTGGCAGAGGCAGTTTGGGAGCTCGTCTTCTTGCGTTTCGCGACTGGAAGAGATTTGGCAGTAATGATAATATGCGATAACCGCCTGAATATATATATTTACCGGTATTAAAGGAAGGAGATAGTTGACTGATGACTTTATGAGGGAAAATTGTCGGCAACCGGTCCATATAGCCACGGCGTCCACTTGCGTTGAAGTGAGCTCCGCAGATCCGGTGGTGCTTAGAAGGTTGCCACAAAGAGAAGCGACCAGCACTTCCCTGGCGGTTGATTCTTCTCACCCACTCCTTTTTTTCTTTTTCATTTGCAGGGAACGCGTGAAATGAAACGTTCTTGTCTTTCAGCGTGTTGTTGTCGCAGCCAGGCACACAACAAGTCTGACCACCGCCTCGGCACTTCGACGACATCGCGCGCAGTAGTGGCAGCGGCCACTAAGTAACCCACAGGCACGTAACACTTTATATAACGCACCTGCAACCGCCCACCACCAAAAAATACACGAAATCTTAAAGCAATCGAAGCACGTACACACACACACCGCAGCTATGCGAACGCAGGAGGCAGGAAAGACGGGCGGTCGGTCGGCGTTCGCTCACTTTTCCCATAATGCGTCGCGCGCCCGCTAGGTTTTTTCGCGGCGCTGCGATTTCCGAAATGGTGCATTCAGTCTGGTATTTTCAAATTGTGCACCATTCCCTTCTTATGCCCTTTTTTGGCTCTACTTCAGGTCGCGTGGCGTCCCATACTTGACGTCACCTCAGCTGACTGATTTAATTCACTATTTTTGTATTTGATACATGCAAATGTGGCGCCAAGCCATTAGCTAATGAGACCATTTTCGCCCTTACTTTTACATTTTCCGCCACTAATTAATTACCTAAAACCTTTTTGGCCTAATCATTTTCTCGGACACAACATTACGTCACCCTCTATCGATTGACACCGCTCTTAACCTCTACCACTTCTCAATTACTCACAACGGCTGAGGACTTTTACATTCTTTGCTTGTAATTATATACCTAATTAACTTATTGGCCTAATAATTTTTCAGTAGCAACATTACCTCACCCTCTATCGATTCACACCACTCAGTAACCTCTACCACTTCTCAATTACCTATAGAAACGTTGCGCGGCGAAGAGACTAATGCCACAAACTGCAGGCGAGAAGAAGCTTCGCAAATATCTTAAACAGACTTGAAAACGCTGCAGCCAAAGTTAGCGTCTGATCGAATTTCTAGCAATATATGTTTTAAAGGAAAATGAGGGCGGGCTAGATCCGGGCCAAGCCTTCCTCGAAAGCCAAGAGACGATCGCTAGAGATCCGGACTATCAAACTAGCTGTATACACGTAAACTACATCAAAATATGATGCTTTTCTCTGTGAGTGTGTGCATCTTCGGTTACTGCACATGTTATCCTGCAGTTCGGTGTGGACGCACGCATATTCATGAATTATTATCAGCAGTGTGTACAATGTGTGGACACGTCTTCCACTTGAGCTCTGAAGCGTGCCTTTGGTAATTGGTTCACAGGTATGGAAAGGCGCGGTATCTGTCACACTTGCTTCTGTGGACGCCTGAATCATGCAGTAAGGGAAGGAAGGAAAGTGGGAGTGAAAGTGGAGCAAAAGGAAGGTGGGAATGGAAGTGGAGCTGGTTACATTGGAAAGGCGCAGTATCTGTTACACTTATTTGTTGTTGTGACTGCAGGAAGAAGGAAAACAAATTGGAGGACGCTTACGCTTCGCCTTTAAGAATGGAACGCGATAGCACATGAGACACCGTAGTGCGCCCGGCACTGGTAGACGCAACTGATTGATTGCTTTATAGGAAGGGAAAGGCACGGTAACTGTCTCGCTTGTCTTCTGTGGACACCTCAACCGCGCCGTAAGGGAAAGGAGGACGGTGGAAGTGAAAGTGGAAAGAGAGAAAGAGGAGCCGTAGTGGAGCTCGGCTACGAAGTAATTTCGACCACCTGGGGATCTTTAACGTGCGCTGACATCGCACAGCACACGGACGCCTCTTCGTTTCGCCTCCATCGAAACGCAGCCGCCGAGGTCGGGTTCGAGCCAGGGTACTCCGGCACAGAGTCGGGCGTCTTACCACCGCACCACCCCGGCGGGGCCGCTTTCATTACACGTCTCTCAAGAGCGAGCTCATGTTCCGACGCTTCATGCCCTAGCGGTGACGTCATCGCTTCCCCTAGCGGCCTGTACGAGAGAACCTTTCGGCTCCAGTTCACGCGTACAAGCGTTCCTTTGCTTACAATGCGGCTGATGCGTGCACTGAGAAGGGAGGCTGTGTTTCGAATTCCTACATAGAGCAACTTGCTATACTCAGTTTTATTTATTAATCCTTCCGGGACGTAGGAGCGCTGCCAGCCACCTTGCTGAAACGCGCGGACCTCAAGTTGCAGTCGTAGTTCGTCGGCAACATCGTTGCCGATCCGAGCCGGCGCTATACCGGCGCGATGATCTCAGAGGCCATGCCCTGTCTATCTTATTCCGTGCGCCACACGCATGATGGCGCTACGTGCACGCCACGCGAAGAGGAAGTACAGCGGAAAAGTAATTTGCCACTCGCTTAAGTGCGTGTTCTCTAATTCTGTTTTTACATGCTCATAATTATTATTGTACGCCACAATATACTTCTCTAAGGGACATTTCTGAGACAACACCGCAATCAATAGATGCTCCTTTGTCCATTACAAACCATCTAGCTGGCGTGGTGGAGAGGTTAGAGTGCTGTCTCGCACCCCGGAGGCCCACATTCCATTCCTCAGGTCAGCGATTTTTCCTACTCGTTTTTATTTATTAATGCTTCTGGGATTTTTCGCTCACGGTCAACGCCGGACGACACGGGACGACGGCCGCCGACGACGACACCGAACGTTCTGCGACACGGGATCCTTAACGCGACCGCTTTAAAATGCACGGGCCTGCTACTGGCTCTGTAGCTGAGCTACCTCCGCTGCCTCGTGCAGACAGAAGAGAGAAAGTAGAGAAGAAAGAAAAAGAAGAGGGAGTGAAAGAAGCGCGCCGCAACAGCCGTCGTCCACCACCTAAGCGGTGGCGGGTGCAATGACGGCTTACAACAGATAAATATTCGGTGGCAGATTAGCCCCCGCCGCCAGCGGCGTTGACCTACCAGCAAGAAGACACAAATACATACATAAAATCCCCCTTTTGCCGATTGAAAATTTTGTGAGTTATGACAGGGATGTTGATTTGATGAGATGAACACTACATTTTTCTACCTGAATGTTTCTGAGCTTAACCTCTCACGTTTTTCATTTTCACGTGGGTTTGCCGGGTTTGTCACGTGACCAACTGTTGCATGAGCTAGAATTGCTCTAATATGATAACAACTGTATTATACAGAAGAAATACAGTGGCACTGTTGAATAAGGGCGCTGTCGAAGGGAATTTTTCATTTTATATAGATATTAATTTATGGAGGACTCTATATATACATGCGCGTTTACCAGAATAGTGTTTCT